>NC_140019.1:39436688-39460973 GCF_964263955.1 Coregonus lavaretus | reverse complement strand
TGCAGAATTCTGCAAAATATCCTCCGTGTACAACGTAAAACACCAAATAATGCATGCAGAGCAGAATTAGGCCGATACCCACTAATTATCAAAATCCAGAAAAGAGCCGTTAAATTCTATAACCACTTAAAAGGAAGCGATTCCCAAACCTTCTATAACAAAGCTATAATCTACAGAGAGATGAACTTGGAGAACAGTCCCCTAAGTAAGCTGGTCCTGGGGCTCTGTTCATAAACACAAACATACCCCACAGAGCCCCAGGACAGCAACACAATTAGACCCAACCAAATCATGAGAAAACAAAAAAAGAGAATTACTTGACACATTGGAAAGAACTAACAAAAAAACAGAGCAAACTAGAATGCTATTTGGCCCTAAACAGAGAGTACACAGTGGCAGAATACCTGACCACTGTGACTGACCCAAACTTAAGGAAAGCTTTGACTATGTACAGACTCAGTGACCATAGCCTTGCTATTGAGAAAGGCCGCCGTAGGCAGACCTGGCTCTCAAGAGAAGACAGGCTATGTGATGTGCACACTGCCCACAAAATGAGGTGGAAACTGAGCTGCACTTCCTAACCTCCTGCCAAATGTATGACCACATTAGAGACACATATTTCCCTCAGATTACAGCGATCCACAAAGAATTTGAAAACAAACCCAATTTTGATAAACTCCCTTATCTACTGGGTGAAAAACCACAGTGTGCCATCACAGCTGCAATATTTGTGACCTGTTGCCACAAGAAAAGGACAACCAGTGAAGAACAAACACCATTGTAAATACAACCCATATTTATGTTCATTTATTTTCCCATTTGTACTTTAACTATTTGCACATTGTTACAACACTGTATATATACATAATATGACATTTGAAATGAGACAGGGAGGAGGGGGGGAGAGAGAGAGACAAGGAGGAGGAGGGGGGAAGAGAGAGACAGGGAGGAGGGGGAGAGAGACAGGGAGGAGGAGGGGGAGAGAGAGAGATAGGGAGGAGGAGGAGGGGAGAGAGAGAGACAGGGAGGAGGAGGGGGAGAGAGAGAGACAGGGAGAGGGAGGGGGAGAGAGAGAGACAGGGAGGAGGAGGGGGGAGAGAGAGAGACAGGGAGGAGGAGGGGGGAAGAGAGAGACAGGGAGGAGGAGGGGGGAGAGAGAGACAGGGAGGAGGAGGGGGAGAGAGAGACAGGGAGGAGGAGGGGGAGAGAGAGACAGGGAGGAGGAGGGTGAGAGAGAGACAGGGAGGAGGAGGGGGGAAGAGAGAGACAGGGAGGAGGGGGGAGAGAGAACAGGGAGGAGGAGGGGGGAGAGAGAGACAAGGAGGAGGGGGGGAGAGAGAGAGACAGAGAGGAGGAGGAGGGGAGAGAGACAGGGAGGAGGAGGGGAGAGAGAGGGAGGAGGGGGAGAGAGACAGGGAGGAGGAGGGGGAGAGACAGGGAGGAGGGGGAGAGAAACAGGGAGGAGGAGGGGGAGAGAGACAAGGAGGAGGGGGGGGAGAGAGAGAGACAGGGAGGAGGAGGGGGGAAGAGAGAGACAGGGAGGAGGGGGGAGAGAAACAGGGAGGAGGAGGGGGAGAGAGAGACAGGGAGGAGGAGGGGGGAGAGAGAGACAGGGAGGAGGAGGGGGGAGAGAGAGACAGGGAGGAGGAGGGGGGAAGAGAGAGACAGGGAGGAGGAGGGGGAGAGAGAGAGACAGGGAGGAGGAGGGGGGAGAGAGAGACAGGGAGGAGGAGGGGGAGAGAGAGACAGGGAGGAGGAGGGGAGAGAGAGACATGGAGGAGGAGGGGGGAAGAGAGAGACAAGGAGGAGGAGGGTAGAGAGAGAGACAGGGAGGAGGAGGGGGGAGAGAGACAGGGAGGAGGAGGGGAAGAGAGAGAAAAGGAGGAGGAGGGGGGAAGAGAGAGACAGGGAGGAGGAGGGGAAGAGAGAGAAAAGGAGGAGGAGGGGAGAGAGAGAGACAGGGAGGAAGAGGGGAGAGAGAGACAGGGAGGAGGAGGGGGAGAGAGAGAGACAGGGAGGAGGAGGGGAGAGAGAGACATGGAGGAGGAGGGGGGAAGAGAGAGACAAGGAGGAGGAGGGGGGGGAGAGACAGGGAGGAGGAGGGGGGAGAGAGACAGGGAGGAGGAGGGGGGAGAGAGACAGGGAGGAGGAGGGGAAGAGAGAGAAAAGGAGGAGGAGGGGAGAGAGAGAGACAGGGAGGAAGAGGGGAGAGAGAGACAGGGAGGAGGAGGGGGAGAGAGAGAGACAGGGAGGAGGAGGGGAGAGAGAGAGACAGGGAGGAGGAGGGGGAGAGAGAGACATGGAGGAGGAGGGGGGAAGAGAGAGACAAGGAGGAGGAGGGGAGAGAGAGAGAGACAGGGAGGAGGAGGGGGAGAGAGACAGGGAGGAGGAGGGAGAGAGAGAGACAAGGAGGAGGAGGGGGGGAGAGAGAAAACGAAAGAGTAAGAGACAGACAGACGAGAAGCCATTTCCCCCCAGTTCCTTAACTCAAAGGTCACTTTCCTTTCCTGTTTAGATATGACGACCAGGGTCTGAAGGCACAGTGGTGGTGTGAAGCTTGTATATAGATTGTCCGACTATTTCTTTTTATAGCCTTCAGTTTACTCGCTGTTAGTCGGGCTCCCGAGATGCGCAGCGGTCTGAGGCACTGCATCTCAGTGTTTGAGGCGTCACTACAGACCCTGGGTCGATTCCAGGCTGTATCACAATCCGGCCGTAAACGGGAGTCCCATAGGGCGGCTGTCATTGTAAATAAGAATTTGTTCTTAACTGACTTGCCTAGTTAAATAAAATGTTTTTTAACCCCTACTGACATTTTTGGGTGTGCGCCAGCTCATGCTTTCTATTATTACAGTAATAACAAGAAAACACCACCACACAAAATAACAACCCACCACACCCTACCAACCCCACAGACCAAACCAACCCCACAGACCAAACCAACACAAACCAAACCAACAGACCAAACCAACACCACACCACACCAGGTGCACAAAGCAAACGACAACCCTCGCTTAAAATAACTAACTCACCTCTATATTCTTGACGTAACAGTCCGAGGTGGAGGCCCTAACCTTCTCCACCATGGCCGTCACCAGATAGTTGGTCTGGAACTGTTTGGTGGTGAACTCCTTCCTACACTGGGGACAGGAGACCGGTGTCTGGGTGCCCCTCCAGTAGGTACTGATACAGGGCTTACAGAAGTGGTGCATACACCCCAGCATCACCGGCTCAGTGAAGAGGTCACAGCAGATTGGCACAGGTCAAGTCTTCTCTGAGACTGGACTGGCTCTTACTGTTGGGAGCCGCCGCAGACATGATTGGGGACTGTCTGTTCTTTTATAACGAGGCACTTCAGTTCTTCGACAGGCTAGAGGCAGACCACAGGGCTGGTAGCTAAGAGACTGTAGGGTGAGAGAGAGAGAGAGAGTCATAATGCTTTTTTGAGAGAGAGTCTTAATACTTTTTGTGTGTTGCTAAAACACAGACACACACTCCTTTAGGCTTATTCCTATCAGTACAGTAAGTGTACACCTAGCTACACTGATACTCAGTGATATTAACTGACAGTAGGCTAATAGTTTACCCCTTTAGCTTTCTAAACTCGTCACCATCTATAGTGGAATTTATCTAAAACACAAACTGTCTTTTCATCCAGGCTACAGTATAAACATTAGTCTTCAGAGAGACTACACCCAGCAAGCGAATAACATTAGGTATATTACATTGCTAACCATTAGGGTGGGGATGGGGGGGGGCTCACTAAAGAAAACATACATTACAGTTCATTAGCTAACTAGCGTGAGTAGCTTCTAATCACAAGTCATTTTCGCTTTCGTAATAACTGGTCACAGGACTCTGCACTCGAAAGTAAACTGGCCAATGACATAATCAGCTGACGTGAACAGTTAGGGTTAGGGTTAGAGCAAAAACACAAAGACAGTTCAGTATGACGCCAGGCAGAAACTGCTTGTCCAATAGAAATGGGGCGGTAGGTAGCTTAGTGGGTAAGAGCGTTGTGCCAGTAACCGAAAGGTCGCTGGTTCTAATCCCCGAGCCGACTAGGTGAAACATCTGTCGATGTGCCCTTGAGCAAGGCACTTAACCCTAGTTGCTCCTGTAAATCGCTCTGGATAAGAGCGTCTGCTAAATAACAAAACAAATCTCCGATCCCGCTAGTAGGCGACGTCATGGCGACGTTGCGTAGAAACACCTAGTCGCGTCTAACGGTCGTCTCGCTCCGAACTGCGCAGGTCGTCAAATAAAAAAAAAAGGCACTCCTTCGATATAAAGTTGTTTTTGACGAAAATTAAAACGTGTCACGTTTGTCACTTTCACGAGGTTGGAGTAATAACGTGTTCAACTACTTAAGCCATTGGCTTGAATCTACGTTGTACCTTTAGGATTCTGAGAAAATTAACAACTAAGGAATAATGTTTTCCTTCTCAAACCCCCGGCCTGGTCGGTTTGGTCTGTTTCGGAAGCCTCGCTTTGTTGCGCCTCTGGGTTTAGAAACCCTGTGGTTATAGTTTGCTGGCAAGCTAGCTAGCTAATGTAAACTATCTAGTTAGCTGCTAAAAACAACAGACATACTAGCAAGTTACTATTTGATTACTTGGTAAACAAGCTGCAACTTGTGCATAAAAGTAGTTGAAGGAACGTGACCTTACTTTCTTTGCAAGTTTTTTTTCGCCAGATGTTAGCTAGTTGGCTACCACACACCCCGTCTCGCCTGTGAATTTCAGAAAGCAACAGTCAGGGTTTCCAGGTCAAGCTAAAATGCCATAACAATGACTACTCAAAACCTGCCCACAAGGCCTAAAAACTATCTAATGCACCTAAAGTCGTTTTCCTGTGCTTTGTCGCAGTTATTTCTTAATACGCGTCAGTTTTAGCGCGTTAATGTTTTATGGAGAAAAAGAAGTTTGGAAATATAGGTGTCTCCATTATGACAATCTAAATAGCCTACCTACAACTGGTAAAAAGTTGTCAGAAAGTGCGCAGTGCTACTCCGTCTCCTTGGACTCAGCTGCAGCGCTCAGTCTCAACACACCGCCCTCCCCACTGTTCACTCACTCAGCTGCAGAGCTCAGTCTCAACACACCGCCCTCCCCACTGTTCACTCACTCAGCTGCAGAGCTCAGTCTCAACACACCGCCCTCCCCACTGTTCACTCACTCAGCTGCAGAGCTCAGTCTCAACACACCGCCCTCCCCACTGTTCACTCACTCAGCTGCAGAGCTCAGTCTCAACACACCGCCCTCCCCACTGTTCACTCACTCAGCTGCAGAGCTCAGTCTCAACACACCGCCCTCCCCACTGTTCACTCACTCAGCTGCAGAGCTCAGTCTCAACACACCGCCCTCCCCACTGTTCACTCACTCAGCTGCAGAGCTCAGTCTCAACACACCGCCCTCCCCACTGTTCACTCACTCAGCTGCAGAGCTCAGTCTCAACACACCGCCCTCCCCACTGTTCACTCACTCAGCTGCAGAGCTCAGTCTCAACACACCGCCCTCCCCACTGTTCACTCACTCAGCTGCAGAGCTCAGTCTCAACACACCGCCCTCCCCACTGTTCACTCACTCAGCTGCAGAGCTCAGTCTCAACACACCGCCCTCCCCACTGTTCACTCACTCAGCTGCAGAGCTCAGTCTCAACACACCACCCTCCCCACTGTTCACTCACTCAGCAACAGGCTGCCTCAAATCTCCTTCTATTGGCCACATACACGTGTTTAGCAGATGTTTATTGCGAGTGTAGCGAAATGCTTGTGTGCGGTAATATCTAACAAATGACATCTAACAGTTTCACAACATATACCCAATACACACAAATCTAAGTAAAGCAATGGAATTAAGAATATATAAATGTATAAATATATGGAGGGGCAATGTCAGAGCAGCATAGTCTAAGATACCATAGAATAGTATAGAACACAGTATATGAGATGAGTAATGCAGATATGTAAACATTATTAAAGTGACTAGTGTTCCATTTATTTAAGTGTCCAGTGATTTCAAATCTATGCATATAGGCAGTAGCCTCTAATGTGCTAGTGATGGCTATTTAACAGTCTGATGGCATTGAGATAGAAGCTGTTTTTCAGTCTCTCAGTCCCAGCTTTGATGCACCTGTACTGACCTCGCCTTCTGGATGAAAGCGGGGTGAACAGGCAGTGGCTCAGGTGGTTGCTGTCCTTGATGATCTTTTTGGCCTTCCTGTGACATCGGGTGCTGTAGGTGTCCTGGAGGGCGGGTAGTTTGCACCAAGTGTTGCGTTGGGCAGACCACACCACCCTCTGGAGAGCCCTGTGGTTGTGGGCGGTGCAGTTGCCGTACCAGGCGGTGATACAGCCCGACAGGATGCTCTCAATTGTGCATCTGTAAAAGTTTGTGAGGGTTTTAGGTGCCAAGCCAAATTTCTTCACCTCTGTTTGGGTGGACCATTTCAGTTTGTCAGTGATGTGTACGCCGAGGAACTTGAAGCTTTCCACCTTCTCCACTGCGGTCCCGTCGATGTGGATAGGGGGGTGCTCCCTCTGCTGTTTCCTGAAGTCCACGATCATCTCCTTTGTTTTGTTGACGTTGAGTGAGAGGTTATTTTCCTGGCACCACTCCGCCAGGGCCCTCACCTCCTCCCTGTAGGCTGTCTCATCATTGTTGGTAATCAAGCCTACTACTGTTGTGTCGTCTGCAAACTTGATGATTGAGTTGGAGGCGTGCTTGGCAACGCAGTCATGGGTGAACAGGGAGTACAGGAGGGGGCTGAGCATGCACCCTTGTGGGGCCCCGATGTTGAGGATCAGCGAAGTGGAGGTGTTGTTTCCTACCTTCACCACCTGGGGGCGGCCCGTCAGGAAGTCCAGGACCCAGTTGCACAGGGCGGGGTTCAGACCCAGGGCCTCGAGCTTAATGATGAGCTTGGAGGGTACTATGGTGTTGAATGCTGAGCTATAGTCAATGAACAGTATTCTTACATAGGTATTCCTCTTGTCCAGATGGGAGAGGGCAGTTTGCAGTGTGATGGTGATTGCATCGCCTGTGGATCTATTGGTGCGGTAAGCAAATTGAAGTGGGTCTAGGTTGTCAGGTAAGGTAGAGGTGAGATGATCCTTAACTAGCCTCTCAAAGCACTTCATGATGACAGAAGTGAGTGCTATGGGGCGAGTCATTTAGTTCAGTTACCTTTTCTTTCTTGGGTACAGGAACACTGGTGGCCATCTTGAAGCAAGTGGGGACAGCAGACTGGGATAGGGAGAGATTGAATATGTCCGTAAACACTCCAGCCAGCTGGTCTGCGCATGCTCTGAGGACGCGGCTAGGGATGCCGTCTGGGCCGGCAGCCTTGCGGGGGTTAACATGCTTAAATGTCTTAATCACGTCAGCGATGGAGAAGGAGAGCCCACAGTCCTTGGTAGCGGGCCGCGTCGGTGGCACTGTATTATCCTCAAAGCGGGCGAAGAAGGTCTTTAGCTTGTCCGGAAGTAAGAGGACTGTGTCTGCGACGTGGCTGGTTTTCCCTTTGTAGTCCGTGATTGTCTGTAGTCCCTGCCACATACTTCTTGTGTCTGAGCCGTTGAATTGGGACTGCACTTTGTCCCTATACTGATGTTTTGCCTGTTTGATTGCCTTGCGGACGGAATAACTACACTTTTTGTATTCTGCCATATCCCCAGTCACCTTGCCATGGTTAAATGCGGTGGTTCGCGAATGCTGCCATCTATCCGCGGTTTCTGGTTAGGGTAGGTTTTAATAGTCACAGTGGGTACAACATCTCCTATACACTTCCTGATTAACTCAGTCACCGTATCAGTATATTTGTCGATATTATTCTCTGAAGCTACCCGGAACATATCCCAGTCCGCGTCATCAAAACCATCTTGAAGCGTGGATTCCGATTGGTAAGACCAGAGTTGAATAGTCCTTAGCACGGGTACTGTTTGAGTTTTTGCCTATAGGAAGGGAGGAGCAAAATGGAGTCGTGTTCAGATTTGCCGAAAGGAGGGCGGGGGAGGGCCTTGTAGGCATCCCGGAAGTTGGAGTAGCAGTGGTCGAGTGTTTTAGCAGCGCGAGTACTACAGTCGATGTGTTGATAGAACTTTGGCAGCCTTTTCCTCAAATTTGCTTTGTTAAAATCCCCAGCTACAATAAATGCAGCCTTAGGATATTTGGTTTCCAGTTTGCAGTGAAGTTCCTTGAGGGCCGTCGTGGTATCGGCTTGAGGGGGGATATACACGGCCGTGACTATAACCAAAGAGAATTCTCTTGGGAGATAATACGGTCGGCATTTGATTGTGAGGTATTCTAGGTCGGGTGAACAAAAGGACTTGAGTTCCTGTATGTTATCATAATTACACCATGAGTCGTTAATCATAAAACATACACCTCCGCCCTTCTGCTTCCCGGAGAGTTATTTATTCCTGTCTGCACGATGAACTGAGAACCCAACTGGCTGGACCAACTCAGACAGTATATCCCGAGAGAGCCATGTTTCCTTGAAACAGAGTATGTTACAATCCCTGATGTCTCTCTGGAAAGCAACCCTCGCCCTGAGCTCCTCAACTTTATTATCCAGAGACCGACTAATAGGGAATAATATATATTCGGAAGCGGAGGGTGGTGTGCACATCTCCTAAATCAAACTAAAAGACCTCTCCTAGTACCTCTCCTCCTCCGCCGTTGTTTTGGTTTGGCCCTGGGGGGTGCGGACAAAGGATCCGCTTCGGGAAAGTCGTATTCCTGGTCGTAATGCTGGTAGTGCTGGTAGTGCTGGTGAGTTACCGTCGCTCTGATGTAATAACACCAAAAAAGAATCTGGGCTAATAACGTAAGAAATAATACATAAAAATACAAAATACTTCAAAGTTTCCTAAGAGCTAGAAGCAAGGCAGCCCTCTCTGTCGACGCCATTTTCTCACTGCCGGATAGTCAGCAGCAGCAGGTCACAGTGAAAATACATATTGCAATTTAGTGCAATTTAAAAGTAGCCCAAAAACCCATAAAATACATTTTCACCTGCGGCGACATCGTTTTCAAAGTAGCCCAAATGTTATGGTAAATGGCAGCCATGGCAACCCTGAACAGAGTACACGTTGTACTGTGCACGCCTCAAAAGTACAAAGCCTGCCGTAATTGGTCCATCTGGCTCGGTCAGTACAAAGCCTGCCGTAATTGGTCCATCTGGCTCGGTCAGTACAAAGCCTGCCGTAATTGGTCCATCTGGCTCGGTCAGTACAAAGCCTGCCGTAATTGGTCCATCTGGCTTGGTCAGTACAAAGCCTGCCGTAATTGGTCCATCTGGCTTGGTCAGTACAAAGCCTGCCGTAATTGGTCCATCTGGCTCGGTCAGTACAAAGCCTGCCGTAATTGGTCCATCTGGCTCGGTCAGTACAAAGCCTGCCGTAATTGGTCCATCTGGCTCGGTCAGTACAAAGCCTGCCGTAATTGGTCCATCTGGCTCGGTCAGTACAAAGCCTGCCGTAATTGGTCCATCTGGCTCGGTCAGTACAAAGCCTGCCGTAATTGGTCCATCTGGCTCGGTCAGTACAAAGCCTGCCGTAATTGGTCCATCTGGCTCGGTCAGTACAAAGTAAAACAGTGGGGGCGTGAATGATCCAACGATACGGCCGGCATTGGGGAACGTTCCTCCGTGGCTGTTTTCCGAAACCAAGTATAGATGTGGACATGATTGAGGGCAGGAGAGAATGGGGTGAAGGACGTGAGACGGTGTCTGGAGAGATGTAAACAGAGGATTCACAGGATCCAGTCAGTAGTAGGGGGGGGGGGGGGCTGGGGTGTTTATTCCAGATGCCAATGTTAGAGTGTGTAAGCGGTTAACTGATTGTGTGTCATTGTACGCGGCCGAGTTGATGGCCATGATTCCAGGTTTGAGATGGGTGGTTGGAGGAGGTGAAACCTCTCAGGGTGGTGACCTGCTCTGATTGGGCTGCAGTGTTGAGTAGTGTGAAGACGGACAGGTCGGATGTGGAAGACTTGTTTGTGGAGATAATGGTGCTGTTCATGGGATTGGAGAGGACGGGAGTGGTGGTAAGCTTTTGCTGGGTTCCCGCCCATGTGGGTGTGGAGGGTAATGAGAAGGGTGATGTGGAGGCTATGAGTGCTGTGAGGAGAGAGGGGGGAGATATTCAGGTCCCACTGGGCCGCAGGGAAGCCAAGTCCTTGATCCGGGCAAAAGGGCTCGATCTCTGGCAAAGGGAGTGGGATGCTAGTAGTAAGGGGAGGCAGTTTTATCGCGTGTGTCCGGTCAGTAAAGGAAGAGGTGGGGACTATGGGATGTAGGAGAGAGGAAGTTGTGTTGAGTAGACTACGGTTTGGGCTCACAGGTTTGAATGCCCACGTTGTGGATGATAGGGGGACATGAAACAGTGTTTAGTGGAGGAAACCGTGGAGCATGTGTTGATATATTGGGAAGTATATGATGTAGATAGGGAGAGACTGTGTGAAAGGGTTAGAGAGACTGGACGGGGTTGGGGTTTGGGTGGTGTAGTGGGGGAGGGTCAGAGAGGCTGGACGGGGTTGGGGTTTGGGTGGTGTAGTGGGGGAGGGTCAGAGAGGCTGGACGGGGTTGGGGTTTGGGTGGTGTAGTGGGGGAGGGTTAGAGAGGCTGGACGGGGTTGGGGTTTGGGTGGTGTAGTGGGGGAGGGTTAGAGAGGCTGGACGGGGTTGGGGTTTGGGTGGTGTAGTGGGGGTGGGTTAGAGAGGCTGGACGGGGTCGGGGTTTGGGTGGTGTAGTGGGGGAGGGTTAGAGAGGCTGGACGGGGTTGGGGTTTGGATGGTGTAGTGGGGGGAGGAAAGGGGAGGGAATTAGTGTCTAGGGCTCTATTTCACTTTCTTAGAGGAACAGGACTAATGAAGATAATTTTATGTAGGCAGGCCGTGACTGGCCTTACACTCCTGTACAGTAGGTGGCGGTATATGCACCTTAAAAGTTGAACGCGATCCGCCAGCCCAATCCCAAAGAAGAAGAAGAAGAAGAAGAAGAAGAAAAAGCATGATCCAGTTGAGTTGTGGAAGATGGCAGAAACTGGGCATAAACTGTACAGCACAAGCGGAAGAGAAGTCGGAGAAAGTTGGAATTAATGCCGCCGCTGAACGTTTCTTGGGTTTTTGTGATTTCACAGCCACGGCGGTAAATGTTCTGCCCTCACAGGCCCCTTAGCTTGTGTAGGGATGTATTTTGGAATTGACTGTGATTGAATGAGTGGGAGGGGTTTTGTTTCTTGACGTGTCTATTTTTGTATTTAAAAAAATTGTATTTTGTACGATGTTGTTTTAGCCCCCTTTCATGTGTGTCAAAAGAACAAAAGGAGAAAGCACCGTGGCTCTGCAAATTATCAACCCATGAAGTGGATTGTTATGATTGTCGGAGTAGGGCACCGCTAAAAGAGGTCACATCAGGTGTCTCGATGGATGCTAAGGCTTCATGGTTTAAGGTGAACATGCCCGGAATAGTTGATTCACGTCACTTAACGGAAAGAAAAAGGAAAGTCTTTATGTATTAATTTCTCCTGACTGTCAATCTGGGACATATGAGATATGTACAAAAGCTGTTTCAACGTCGTAAATGTAAAAAAGTTTGGCCACGTGTCAAATGTTTGCAAACGGAATATCATTGTTGAAGAGTCTGAGGATGCACGGTGTTGCAGTTGTGATGGGAGTCACGTTCCAGAGTTCCCTGAGTGCCCTGTCAGGGTGAAGGAGGTCAAAGTAGGAAGGATCAGGGCTGTCGAGAAGGTCTCCTATGCAGAGGTAGTGGAAATTGTCAAAGGAGCGAGTAGAGATGATGAAGCTATGGCAGTGGATGCCCAACAGCCTGTGGATGTCAGTCAGTTGGGAGGTCCTGAACACTAATCGTGAAGAAGGTTGATTTTCTTGCATTTATTGCTCAGGTGATTGTACAGGACAAACTAACAAAAAATTGAAGAAACTGGACATCATTATGAAAGCGTCTAAAAGGTTCTTGGATCTCCAGGACTTCACGGCTGAAAACATTGCAGAGAATACTGTCTGAAGATGCTTCCCCCTCTCAGGCCCCAGAGCCTGTGTAGGGATCTGAATACATTTGACTAAGTGAAATAATACATAGACTTTTTTTTTTGTATTTTTTTTTTTTGAATAATAATACGAGTGGTTTATTTATTTTTCGTTAAAGTATCTGTTTTCACCACACCTAGTAGGTGACGGCAATACACCTTTTTGGATGTAGTCCACAAATAAAACCTTGAAGAAGAAGAAGAATGATCCAGTTTGTCTTCAGGGATGTTTCCTGTAGTTATTCAGACTCTCCATACGAACGGTACCAGCTCTATCAAACTGAGACATGGCACCTCACCTAGATTTGAGTTAAAGAGAGGAACTAGACAAGGTTGTCCCATCTCACCGTATCTGTTTTTATTAATCACCCAACTTCTTACAAATTCTATTAATATTATTCCTGTACAAGGTATTTCCATAGCTGGTAAATAGATGTTTATAAGCCAGCTGGCTGACGATACTACACTTTTTCTGAAAGACGCCAGTCAGATTCCTGTATCGATCAATGTGATATAATTATTTTCCAAAAGCATCTGGTGTATGTCTTAACATTAATACATGCGAACGAATGGCTGTCAAAGATTGTGTGACACTTCTCATATTATGGTATTCCAGTGAAAGAAAACGTACATATTTAGGCATAACCATTACTAAGGATCAGAAGTCTAGAGGCTTCCTAAATATTAACCCTGTTATTAATTTTTTTAAACAGGTAAAGCTACATCAATGGCTACAGTGGAACTTAACTTTAAAACGACGAGTCCTAATAACCAAGGATATCTAGGCTAACATCTTTAAATCTTAACAGGAAAATAAGATCAATTGGATCCCTCAACTTACCTTCCATTAACCATCAGACTCATCAGTAGACCTGATCCTCAGACTCATCAGTAGGACAGATTCGTTTTTCTTTTGGTCCATACAACAACAGAGCTGTATGTGCCCTGTTCCAACAGGATGTTGTATCTATATACCTTATGTCATGCCTCATTGGAATCGTTTTATCGATAATATCTGTTGGAAAAAAGTTTGGATGTTGCCTCACACATACCTACTTATTAACAAAATGAAGGAAGTTTCTTTTAAAAAAATTCCTAAATATTATTACATTTACGTCATTTAGCAGACGCTCTTATCCAGTGCGACTTACAGTTAGTGCATACATTATTTTATTTTCATGGCCCCCCGTGGGAATCGAACCCACAACCCTGGCATTGCAAACGCCATGCTCTACCAACTGAACTACCTCCCGCCGGCCATTCCCTACCCTGGACAACGCTGGGCCAATTATGCGCCGCCCCATTGGTCTCCCGGTTGCGGCCGGCTACGACAGAGACTGGATTCGAACCAGGATCTCTAGTGGCACAGCCTTAGACCACTGCGCCACTTGGGAGGAAATTATTATCCTGCCGCAATAATACAGGTATTATCCTGCCAACCACTGTATGATGAAGTTTAAAAAAGACATCAACTCAAATTGTACCTTCTGTAAAGACCACCCAGAAACTGTGTCACATCTTTTTTGTATTCATGTAAAGAATCTGTGGCAAGACATCAGTAGATTTATAATGGATCATATTTCTGAGGATTTTACCGTATTATGGAGAGATGTACAGCTAGGATTCTTTACCTATGATAGAAAATAATTAGATTTTTTAAAAATGTAATTCATTTCATTATTCTTTTGACCAAATGTCATATTCACAAATGTAAATTTACGAACAAAACACCCCTTTTTGAACAATATTTTAAGACAATTAAATACTCGACCAACAAAAAAGCAGTTAGAACAAAAATATAAATGCAACATGCAACAATTTCAACGATTTTACTGAGTAACAACAAGGAAATCAGTCAATTGGAATAAATTCATTAGGTCCTAATATATGGATTTCACATGACTGGGCAGCGGCACAGCCACTGGGGAGCCAGGCCCAGCCAATCAGAATGAGTTTTTCCCCACAAAAGGGTTTTATTACAGACAAAAATACTCATCAGTTTCATCAGCTGTCCGGGTGGCTGGTCTCAGACAATCCCGCAGGTGAAGAAGCCGGATGTGGAGATCCTGGGCTGGCATGGTTACACGTGTTCTGCGATTGTAAGGCCGGGTTGGACGTAGTGCCAAACACTCTAAAATGACATTGGCAACAGCTCTGGTGGATTCTTTGACAACAGCTCTGGTGGACATTCCTGTAGTCAGGGACCTCAAAACTAGAGAAATCTGTGGCGTTGTGTGACAAAACTGCATATTTTAGAGTGGCCTTTAATTGTCCCTAGCACAAGGTGCACCTGTGTAATGATCATGCTGTTTAATCAGCTTCTTGATATGCCACCTGTCAGGTGGATGGATTATCTTGGCAAAGGACAAATGCTCACTAACAGGGATGTTAACAAATTTGTGCACAACATTTTGAGAGAAATAAGCTTTTTGTGTGTATGGAAAAACATGGGACCAACACTTTACATGTTGTGTTTATATTTTTGTTCAGTGTAGATGTGTATATGTCCCTTAATTTAAGGTGTTTGTGTAGTTTGTGTAGCCCAACCCCTAGCCCCGCCCACAGCTCAACCCCTAGCCCCTCCCCTAGCCCCTCCCCTAGCCCAAACCCCTAGCCCCGCTCACAGCTCAACCCCTAGCCCCTCCCCTAGCCCCGCCCACCGCTCAACCCCTAGCCCCGCCCACAGCTCAACCCCTAGCCCAACCCCTAGCCCAAACCCCTAGCCCCGCCCACAGCTCAACCCCTAGCCCAACCCCTAGCCCAAACCCCTAGCACCCATCGGACCCTCCTGTGGATTCTCTCTGTCCCTGCCTAGACCCAATATCCCTAAGCATCCACGAAATAAACGAAAACATCTGAGGTCCCCACATGTACCCAACAACAGAAAACATCATTCTTCAAAAATTAATACAGAAAGAATATGACACAAATTATGTATTACACATACAAATATCCACTGCACTGCATCTCCTCAGCAGTGTCGACTTTCAATGCATCGTCGATGATGGAATCTGAACATTTCCACACCTTCCTTGTTCTACTTCCTCCAGTCCATTCATATTGTCCATGTTTGAGTATTTGAATCCCCTCTATACATTCCCCCATATGCTTCTGGAAGAAAAGAAAACACCAACCAGTATCTTTTGCAAAACAACATATGCAAATTAAAACATCAATATCAACAATAATATAAAAATGATATATAAAATGATATATAAAATGAATCACATTCCATTTCCTCCCTTTGATTCATAACAAAACACTAAATATCACAATGTAAAGACGTGAAAAATGATCGGATATTCATGAATGTGAATGGGGATGAGATCTGGAGACTGGCTAGGCCACTCCAGGACCTTGAAATGCTTCTTACGAAGCCACTCCTTCGTTGCCCGGGCGGTGTGTTTGGGATCATTGTCATCCTGGTTCCTTTGCGGAAAAACAGCCCCAAAGCATGATGTTTCCACCCCCATGCTTCACAGTAGGTATGGTGTTCTTTGGATGCAACTCAGCATTCTTTGTCCTCCAAACACGACGAGTTGAGTTTTTACCAAAAAGTTATATTTTGGTTTCATCTGACCATATGACATTCTCCCAATCCTCTTCTGGATCATCCAAATGCACTCTAGCAAACTTCAGACGGGCCTGGACATGTACTGGCTTAAGCAGGGGGACACGTCTGTCACTGCAGGATTTGAGTCCCTGGCAGCGTAGTGTGTTACTGATGGTAGGCTTTGTTACTTTGGTCCCAGCTCTCTGCAGGTCATTCACTAGGTCCCCCCGTGTGGATCTGGGATTTTTGCTCACCGTTCTTGTGATCATTTTGACCCCACGGGGTGAGATCTTGCGTGGAGCCCCAGATCGAGGGAGATTATCAGTGGTCTTGTATGTCTTCCATTTCCTAATAATTGCTCCCACAGTTGATTTTTTCAAACCAAGCTGCTTACCTATTGCAGATTCAGTCTTCCCAGCCTGGTGCAGGTCTACAATTTTGTTTCTGGTGTCCTTTGACAGCTCTTTGGCCTTGGCCATAGTGGAGTTTGGAGTGTGACTGTTTGAGGTTGTGGACAGGTGTCTTTTATACTGATAACAAGTTCAAACAGGTGCCATTAATACAGGTAACGAGTGGAGGACAGAGGAGCCTCTTAAAGAAGAAGTTACAGGTCTGTGAGAGCCAGAAATCTTGCTTGTTTGTAGGTGACCAAATACTTATTTTCCACCATCATTTGCAAATAAATTCATTAAAAATCCTACAATGTGATTTTCTGGATTTTTTTTCTCTCAATTTGTCTGTCATAGTTGACGTGCACCTATGATGAAAATTGCAGGCCTCTCTCATCTTTTTAAGTGGGAGAACTTGCACAATTGGTGGCTGACTAAATACTTTTTTCCCCCACTGTAACTGCTGGAACCATAGATTCCTACCTGCCCATCCATCTTTAATTTGCAAAACAGAATAATCAAATCCATATGCCTTCCATTTAATTTCTCTCTTCCCTAACGAGCGGTATTGATCAGATATATCTTCTGGTCTTCCATTCAAATTAAAGAACTCATCCTTTTCCACCAGGATAGTATTCTGCACTATTTCAGATGAATCTACATCATTCTCTACTACCATCTGCTCTCCTATTTCAACACTATCCTTACTACCATTGACAGCACTCTCCATCCGTATCATAAACTTCTGAGTCACTCTTATTACATCCTTTAGTTTCAGAAAAGTTGTTGTTGGTGTCTGTGTCACATTTCCGAAATGTGTTATCGCCGTCGTAACATTAATCTCTTTCAAAGTTACTGTTAAAATAGTTGCTTTAGTTGATGTATTAACACTCTTAATTATTTCCAGTGGCAAAGTGACAGACATCCTCTGTGTATTATTTACTGTTGGAGTGGCTACTGTAATATACTGCTCCTGAACTCCTTTGGTGACTGTGGAAACTTCAACAGACTTTAAATCTTCCATCATAAGCGTTACCTTACGAATTACATAGCCTTGTAACCAATCATTCTTAACCGGAACAAATTTGAACGCTGGCTCTAAATAAGTACACATATATTCTCCCTGATCTTCCCATGTAACATTACGCAAAATAAGTGAGCAATCACTCATAACCCTCTTCCACTTCATATCGTTGTACAAAATATACTTCCTTTGACTAGATGAAACAGCCTCTACTTCTGGTCCTGATAACAACACTTCTTCTCCATAATTATCTCTCCACGTGGGAGAAATGTCACCACCCCCACTCCGTCTCTCACATCTACAAGGAAGATGAGCTGTACCACCCATCCTAACCCTAATGACAGTCTTTTCTTCTAAAATTGGTGTTGGAGCGATTTTCTGAGGCGCCATTGTAATCAAATGTGATACATTTATAGCTTTAATAACTGTCAATGTTGAAAGAGTTGAATTGCTTCTCACTGTTGTTGTATTAGGCTGAAGTGTTGATGTCATTGTTGTTCATTCATCTATTTTCCCTACAGCTTGGAGCTCTTTACTTGTATTTCCATCTATCACCACTAGTGTCACTACATTAACTCTCAGTCCCGACTCTAATCCCTCACTTTCAAACTGTGGATTATAAAAATACATTTATAACCACCTTGATCCTCCTGCTGGGAATTGTACACATAGATACTGCAATCACCCTCAATCTTCAGTCTTCTCTTATCATTCAGCAACGCATACTTTCTCAATGCAACTGCTCCTAACAGATCTAAACTCCTGCCATAGCTATCTTCCCACTGAACTCTAAATTTCCCTTCACCACTGTTCTCTCTCGTGCACTGACATGGAAGCTGAGCTGACTTTCCTAGGGTTACTTCAACCCTAGTCTTCGTAACGTTTTGGTCTGACTTTTCTCCTAACTGGTCTGGGCCTACTTTGTCTAACCGAATCACCAGCTTCTCCTGTAACAGAGTTGCCCTTGGTGATCTCCGCTGTTTCACATTCCACTGAAATATTCCCTGTTGTTTCTGGGACATATTGAAAATCAATTTCCCCAAATCTCCTTTCCTTTTCATCCATTGCAGAGTCATCTCTGGCATCATCAGAAGTGTAAACATTATCATCAACGTTGTCCACAACATGGACAATCTCTCCTTCTGGGTTTTGACTCTGGATATTGTCATGCATCCCTCCTTCTGCCTGTTCTCCCCTATCTTCATCCTGCTCTCTTGAGCCTTCAACATCTAAAGGAAGCTTGGACCCTTTCCGCTTGTTCGCAAACAAGGCGTAGGCATCCTTCTTCCTGTGACCAGTTCATGGGGTGTCATACGTAGATCACGCAACTCACTTGAGCGACACACCATTAATGCTAAAGGAAGCGCCGCTATCCAGTTTAGATGCTGACAAATTTTGACAATGCGATTTTTCAAGACATTTTTTCACAAATCCCTTGACTTTGTGGGTGATAAACTGCTCCAAGACGTTGCTTAATTCCCAATTTTTGCAACATCAATTTCAGTGATTTATCCACAAATTCCTTCCCATTATCTGAGGATATTCGATCGGGTAGTCCCCACCTGCTTATGACTTCTTTACACAAGAACTTGGCAACCGATTGAGCATATTTTAGCTAAGTTGGACATCCTATGCACCTCTTGGTGTAGGAATGTAACCAAGAATAACAGTCACACCCCTGCGAACATTATTTTTCAGACAGATTGTGCACCTGCCAATGACATAGTCAACCTGTTCAGGCAAATATGGTGCCCAAAAACCATACTCCTTTGTGATCTTTCTCCTAACCTCCCCCCTTGCAACATTAGCTAACCCATGTGCTTCCTAAATCATCAGACCTAATAGGTCTAGAGGCGCTACTATCAACCCCTCATGGTTTCTCCAAAGGCAACAAAGGATTGCTACTCTGAGGATTTTTTATTGTCTTCAAAACACCTGCTTTCGAAAGTCCTTCAATTTGTGGTTCAATCCCTTGGATTGCTTCATCTTTCAATGGATACTGATTCTTCCAAGGAGGTCTGGCTCGTGGTCGAAGTTCAACTTTCACCTCAATTGGGCTGATTTCACAAGTCCAATATCGGTACTGTGTTGAGACCACAAACATTCTGGAACTTGTTGCAACATCTCCTCATTCATAGGGTCTGAATCCATCTTCACACTGCAAATAGATTCATGTGTCATCCGTACAGCTTATGTCTCTCCTTGTCCTTGAGCCGAAATCGTTATTTTGAGAAATCGCTGATCTTCACTCCTCCAAATCCCCAAATTCTCTTTCATCGGTTCGAAAATAACTTTCTCTGCTTCTGTCATCATTTCTCCTATTTGCTTCTGCTCATAGCCTTCCGAAACCAACAAGGTCACATGTGGCACACTCTTCTCAATCTCCAATTCTTTATCCAGATAATCGTCTGTGTTTATCTTCATAGCTGCTCCTTGTGGTCCTAAAATTATGCAACATGAGCTGAGTTGAACTTTCTTTGGTTGATGACTCAACCATTCCTCTGAGTTTGATTGGGCAGCATTCTTGAAATACTTGAGCGTACAATGAAATGGATATTTCGGAAGCCTCGCATCTGGCATATTTTCCCCAATTAATTTCTCCCATATCTTAGCCTGCTTCAAAAAATCTTCACTGAGATTTCCAATCCAGAATACTGAAGAAGAATCCATCTCTGTCATCATCAACAATTGGTAAACCTTTTCCTTTGGCACTTCTACCAGACAGCCGTCTGGTGTACATTTTATTGTACAATTCAATCTACACAATGCATCTCTTCCCAACAATGCAATAGGTGTATGTTCTGATACCAGTACAGGTATTGTAATTTTCTGAATATCATAGCAGAGCTCAATTGGTTCCGTAAGAGGAATCAGCTGTTTCACTCCCTCAAATCCTATTGTCCTAATTAGTTGATTGGACATAGTGAGATGTGTAGCATCTTCAGGCCGAACACAGGTAAAAGCAGCTCCGCTATCCGCCATCACTTCCAATGGTCGGTTGTTTACTTTCACCTCAATTGTTGGATCTTTTTCCGGTCCTGATGCTACCAGCTGACACCCCCCTTTCGGATCTTCTGGGTACCCCTAGAATCCTTGCTCCAGGCCCCTATAAGGGTTCACCTGTCCTCCAGATGATCTTGACTGGCCCCTGTATCTTCCTCTGAAATTCCCTCTTGTGTTTCCTCCTGGTCCATTACACTCACGGGCAAAGTGACCAACCTGTCCACAATTATAACACACTTCTGAAGATTGCTGAAAGTATGGCTTAAATCTTCCTCCTCTTCCTCTTTCTAAGCCTTCTTGTCCTCTACCTCTCCAATTCTGTGTCTGTCCAGAAACTGGCTGTGGATATGAAACAACTGGTACCGCTATTGGTGGCTGGGACAATTGCAGTTGGAACTGGTTCGGTTGAAGCTGTGGCAGTGATTGTTGATTTGGTGAACACTGATTCTGCATAACCAAAGCTTGTTTCTTCTCCTTCTTATTCTCCACCAGTTGTATTTGATTGAGTTTTCTGAGAGTTTCTTGGTCCTGTTCTTTCTGGTTGTGTTCCTTTTTCCTGTACAGATCCACTTGATGGGCTATATGATCTATATCTCTTTCTATTTCTTCTGTGCTAGTCATTGTAGAATAAAATCCTCTTGAACATGAAGCACCTTTAATCTCCAAATCTTCCTTGCTGTCTCCATCTTCACTTTCATCAGAGATCGAATCTCTTGTATTCTTCTCCTTCCAACTTCCATCACCCCTTCTTTCCGCTCTGGCCAACCTCCGTCTGATCACAGGGTCAAATCCACCCATCAACTCTTCTGAATCACTCTGATCATCATCATCATCATCATCATCTTCAAGTTCCATCCTCCTGAACCTCACTCCACCCTTAGTTTCCAGACATCTCGTTTTCTTCTTACTTTTGGAGTTTGGATTCATCTTTATGGTCGTTTCTGCTTGTCCTCTCTCTATTATTCGTTCATCTTCATCTCTGATGCAATAATCACCCTCCTGAATGATCACTGGAAGCTGAGGATAGATGTCCTTAAACTCTACTTCTTCCTCGTAAGGTGGGGGTCTTTTTGTTGTTCTGCTTGTCCTTTTTCCCCATTGTAACAACTATTTTATATTCCTTTATTGTGAATTATTTTATTATTATTATTATTTTAAACCAATTAATTTGTAAACCAAAAAATACTTTAGACTATGTAGCTTATGTTTCCCTCCTTTTTTTTTTTTTTCTCTCAAATTAATTAATTAATTAATCAACCAATTAATCAATCAATTAATCAATATAAATATTTATTGTAATTAATTAATTAATTAATTATTTTATTTGTATTTTATTTTATTTTACCAAATTATTGATTAGTGGCAATCTTACCACATCCGATCAGGAAAAGTAAAGGAAAGTAGTCAACTTCAGAGCAATCCAAAAAAGAAAGACCTGTAATCCAGCAACACTACAGCACTCACAACCCAATTGCTTAATAATCACCCAATTACCTTAATTTTACAGAATAATGTCAGTGCTGGATTTCCAACACAACTCTAATCAAACCAACCCATGCACAAAAAACTCCAATGTGCAATTCTTAATTACATCAATTGATCAGTCTGTTGCCAAGTCCCTGTTAAATTGTCACAACATGAAATATGCTAGGCACACACCATTTTTTTTTTTATCCGTCAATATATCTCTCATTTATAAATTCAATAGATCTCAATCAAATAGTTTAATAATTAAGCAACAGCCACTTATCAAACAGAATACTTTATTTGTGTGTAAGTCTCCCCCTTTCTTCTCTGTCTGCATGTCACAGCAGCTCAGTGCAGGCAGGGGAGTGGCATATTTGCTCTACGTAACTCTAAACTCATAAAATCCCACGCATGCGCAGTTCATTCACCAGTGCGATTTCAAAGTGAAAGGAGCTCTCCCAAGCAGCTCTCTCCAAGCTAAACAACAGAAAGCAGACAGACCAGCTGTCCCTCCGTTATTTCCCAACACAGACAAACAGTAACACTTAACAAAACTCCCAAACCAACACAGAACATAGAACACAAATCCTACTTCGAAGTTACTTAAGTTCACTTATCCTAATCTGCAGATTTATAGTTATTTTCTTATCCATTACAAATAATCATCTCCCAGGGGCTCATAGTTTTTTAACAATTATTAAACGTTCTCCTTTATTAGAGACTCATAAGATTTTAACCTTAACTAAAATATTTCCTTACAAAAAACTAAAACCCCTGTTGTCATAGCCTTAGTCGACACACAGCAGAGACCTCCCCTTTTTTTTCACACACGCACAGGCTCTCTCTCTCACACACACACACAATACAAGAGGAATGCATCCTACGGTCCTCTAAAGCATGCTACCGTCGCTCCTTATTTGTCATTGTTCCTTCCTAAATTTCTGCTACCTTGAGTTGCAGATATTCAATGAGAGGTTACTTCAACACATACCTCGTCAACTATATGTCGAGGGGTAACTTACAATCGAATGTATCTACCACAAACTCCAGTTCCCAGAACTGACCTTAAAAATCAACCTAGTGAGTTTTCCGGATTTTCGGCCCATCCTAATGATCGCCTCTTTTGAGGGCTTCCGTAGATCAGCGACGTCCTAATTAGTATACATTTTCCTTATTTCCTGGCCTTATTCCTTCATGCTATTCCTTTTCCCTTTAATTTTATTCAAGCCAAATATCCCTGTGCCCAGTGTTATCAATTCCTATAGACACTCCCCCCTGTTTGCATTGTTTTCAACGCAAACAAATTTAGAATTTTAGAACGGATTCTCATCACACAGCAAATAACAGCAAAGCACACACACAAATCCTTTGACGGTGCAGTCTTTCAACGCACACACACACACACACAAGCACACGAACTGACCAGCGCCCAAAGTTTGTGAGAAAGCTCACCGTATCTGCATGCTGCCTGCTCTTGAGCGGGAGTCAGCTCGGCGCCCATGAATGGAACGCTGAGAAAAGAAGCAACACGTCCCAAATTCCTCATCGCCATAACGAGATAACGATGCCGATATGCTGTGATGACAAGAAATCTGCTGACACTGTCCTCGATTATAATGGTTTATTACATCAATGATTTCAGCGTCAATTTACAGATTTCTGCAGAAAATCCGGAGAACAACCAACCCAATCTCTAATATGTTATTTCTCCCCGTCCTTTGTTCCAACCATGGTATTTATAATATGTAACATAATATGGGTGGTTTTCCCATAGACCAATCCCTGGCCTTCACATAACATACTTCCTCTGTTTTAGGGGGCCCCTATAGTAATGCTTTCCAGATGCTTCCACAAGCAGAGCCAACTTCCTCTAACACACCATTTGCAAACGTCAGCAAAGTCATAAACAGTTTAGATACTACAAGAGTCCCAGAGCCCAGGAGGCTGAGGTGAAGCTGACTTTGGCCTCTAGAGACCCAGAGTCCAGGAGGCTGAGGAGAAGCTGACTTTGGCCTCTAGAGACCCAGAGTCCAGGAGGCTGAGGAGAAGCTGACTTTGGCCTCCTCTAGAGACCCAAAGACCAGGAGGCTGAGGAGAAGCTGACTTTGGCCTCCTCTAGAGACCCAAAGACCAGGAGGCTGAGGAGAAGCTGACTTTGGCCTCCTCTAGAGACCCAAAGACCAGGAGGATGAGGAGAAGCTGATTGGCCTCCTCTAGAGTCCCAGAGCCCAGGAGGCTGAGGAGAAGCTGACTTTGGCCTCCTCTAGAGACCCAGAGACCAGGAGGATGAGGAGAAGCTGACTTTGGCCTGTAGCGACCCAGAGAGCTACAACTCTAGGCATATTGATGTTGCTATAGCTACAACTATAGGCATATTGATGTTGCTATAGCTACAACTATAGTAAGATGGCGCCGACAGACATGGCAGCTCTGCTTCTAGCTCCTAAGCAACTTTTCAGTATTTTGTTCTTTTGTGTGTTATTTCTTACATTATTAGCCCAGGAAATGTTTTGTGTTAATACATACAGCCGGAAATAACTTTTTGGATATCAGAGCGGCGGTAACTCACCAGCATTACGACCAGGAATACGACTTTCCCGAAGCGGATCCTTTGTTCGTACCCCCCAGGGCAATTGAACTTATCCCAGAGGCTGCTCCAAGACGCTGCCGGCGGAGAAGAGGTATTCGGAGTGAACTTCTAGTCCGACTCAGGAGGCGTGCACACCATCCACCGCTTCCGAGTATATTACTCACTAATGTTCAGTCTCTGGACAATAAAGTAGACAAGCTCAGG
>NC_140019.1:39279188-39429188 GCF_964263955.1 Coregonus lavaretus | reverse complement strand
TGGTGAACACTGGGCATGCAGTAACGCGTTGAGGTGGGGAACACTGGGCATGCAGTAACGTGTTGAGGTGGTGAACACTGGGCATGCAGTAACGTGTTGAGGTGGTGAACACTGGGCATGCAGTAACGTGTTGAGGTGGTGAACACTGGGCATGCAGCAACGTGTTGAGGTGGTGAACACTGGGCATGCAGCAATGTGTTGAGGTGGTGAACACTGGGCATATAGTGTTGAGGTGGTGAACACTGGGCATATAGCGTTGAGGTGGTGAACACTGGGCATGCAGCAATGTGTTGAGGTGGTGAACACTGGGCATATAGTGTTGAGGTGGTGAACACTGGGCATATAGTGTTGAGGTGGTGAACACTGGGCATGCAGCAACGTGTTGAGGTGGGGAACACTGGGCATGCAGCAACGTGTTGAGGTGGTGAACACTGGGCATGCAGCAACGTGTTGAGGTGGTGAACACTGGGCATATAACAATGTGTTGAGGTGGTGAACACTGGGCATATAGCAATGTGTTGAGGTGGTGAACACTGGGCATGCAGCAACGTGTTGAGGTGGTGAACACTGGGCATATAGCAACGTGTTGAGGTGGTGAACACTGGGCATATAGCAATGTGTTGAGGTGGTGAACACTGGGCATGCAGCAACGTGTTGAGGTGGGGAACACTGGGCATATAGTGTTGAGGTGGTGAACACTGGGCATGCAGCAACGCGTTGAGGTGGGGAACACTGGGCATGCAGTAACGTGTTGAGGTGGTGAACACTGGGCATGCAGCAACGTGTTGAGGTGGTGAACACTGGGCATATAACAATGTGTTGAGGTGGTGAACACTGGGCATATAGCAATGTGTTGAGGTGGTGAACACTGGGCATGCAGCAACGTGTTGAGGTGGTGAACACTGGGCATATAGCAACGTGTTGAGGTGGTGAACACTGGGCATATAGCAATGTGTTGAGGTGGTG
Organism: Coregonus lavaretus; assembly: GCF_964263955.1. Taxonomy (NCBI): domain Eukaryota; kingdom Metazoa; phylum Chordata; class Actinopteri; order Salmoniformes; family Salmonidae; genus Coregonus; species Coregonus lavaretus. The sequence continues at coordinate 39,428,222 of NC_140019.1, read as the reverse complement.
AACACTGGGCATGCAGCAACGTGTTGAGGTGGGGAACACTGGGCATATAGTGTTGAGGTGGTGAACACTGGGCATGCAGTAACGCGTTGAGGTGGGGAACACTGGGCATGCAGTAACGTGTTGAGGTGGTGAACACTGGGCATGCAGCAATGTGTTGAGGTGGTGAACACTGGGCATGCAGCAACGTGTTGAGGTGGTGATGCATGACGTCTGTCTGCTCTCCAATGGTCCTGCTGACTTTCTGTGTGATGTCAAACAGGACATGGGCCCTTGATGTTGGATGAGGTCTTTTGTGAGGTGCTCATGCTGTTCACAGTTCTTGCTTTGAAAATATGAACCAATTATTTCCAAAGGACCTCTAAGTATCCATGACTTTGTACCAGAAGTAGTTGTCATAGTGACCTGAAATAATAGGAAAGTAAAGTTTTAATATTTGAAACCGTAGTCATGCATTATGCAACAGTGGTAGACTTTGTGTATGTGCCACATAAAATGAGCTTTATCAGTTACTTAATTGTCAAGGAAAAAAACAAACTATGTATGAATTATCAAGGCTACAATTGTCACTATGATCAACAGGATATATTATTAAATGTGGCCTGTGGGACTTGTGCAACACTGTTTTCGACATATATAATGAAGTCTACGAAGAGTGTAATGATTAATACCGGGATAATAAAGCAACAATCAAACCAAAGTTCACCTGTACCTGCGCGGCCTGTCGCATTGACAACAGTTCGCTGTAGATAGCGATGTTGTTCCAAGGTAGACCAGATATTTGAACTATGCAGGGATCACTTATCTGGCGGCCGTCTGAGTAGAAGATCGACAGGAGCCATGCTGCCTCTTCTAAAGCCAGTGTGTAGTCCAATCGCAAAATAAAGACGAAATCACCTTGTAAAAGGTGATGTTTGTTCCTGTTAAATTGGTACAGTTCACCGCAAACACGGCATTGCACCTTCTCTTTTTTTTCCCTAAGAGTGTGGCGGGAAGTTTGAATGATGAGAAGTCGCTCTGGTGTGATGCGATTGGCTGGTGGTGATACATTGATATCCTACATGTCTGAACTGATGCAAACATAAAGGACAGACAGAGATACATTAATTCGTTAATTCACACAACTCCTGCTGTAGATATTGGTGCGAGTGGTGTTTTCTTTGCCATTTCGTGTGTCCTAGCAAGTGTGACAGTGCATGATGTCAAAATCCATCCATGCGGCTTAGAAATGTGTTTTTGTTCCACAAAAATGCATGAAAGAGACATTTCTACGCATTAGGATGATGAATAAAGATGCATAAAAATATTTACAAGTGTTCTAATGACATTTCCATACTTAAACTATAGAAATGTCTGATAAATGCAATTCAAAATGTCAAAGTAAAATCTAACTCATCAAAGGAATATTGTCCATAAATCAAAACCAACATTTAGGCAGCTTTATGAAACAAAATATAAACCAGTCTAATTACAGGTTGCCTGACAGAAAACAAAAAATTGTTTAGCAACCTAACGGCTAGAATTGTTTACAATTTACCACATCTCTGGTGAGCACATCGGAGAAATGTTATATTGTTTAGAAAAGAGATAGGCCTCTAAATTCGTAGAGTTATTGTACAGCCTACCTGAAAAATACCAACGATTAGCTAGACACATGGAGACTTCCACCGTGTTTTCGCATACATCAAACAAAATACAGAACTATTTGATTGAAGCAGTCAATGACATAAGGATGAACGATTGGACTTCATTTAAAAGTTCAGGTAGGCCTAAATGCATTTTGTTTTGCAATTTGCATGATAATAACTGTTTATTCAAATGTAGGTCTAATCGGTTCGTGTTTTTTTTTTTTTTTTTTTTTTTTTTTTTTTTTTTTTAGTCATTTAGCAGACGCTCTTATCCAGAGCGACTTACAGGAGCAATTAGGGTTAAGTGCCTTGCTCAAGGGCACATCGACAGATTTCACCTAGTCGGCTCGGGGATTAGAACCAGCGACCTTTCGGTTACTGGCACAACGCTCTTAACCACTAAGCTACCTGCCGCCAGTGTTTAACAAACTGTGCCAACAAACCGTCTCCTGGCCTGTACACAAACGGTAAGAATTACAGCCGGTAACAGGGACATGAAAAACACAAGAAGGATGCAATTCTGGCAGAAATATGTTTTCATTTATGGTCACAGATTTTACATGTCCCTGTCACCTGTTACGTTAGGCAGGCGTTCATAGTCCAGCACAGTGGATGCGTCGCAATACCCATAAAAACACTAAATGGTTTTTTCCACCATTTCATTTTTCACATCGTGAATTTTTCAAGTGTGTGTTTGGTGTAGGTTTACCTTGGCGTTTTGATCAACGTGAAATTCTCGCTAGGACAAGGTGAGTTTTATCAATGTATTCGCCTCAATTTACTCTAAATGCTAATTAGCAACAGAGAAAGCCCACACTTGAAATGAACTGAATGAAGTGTTGAAAATCAATGACATAATCATTAACCAGATTACCCCGGATACCAGACTTCGATGAGTGATACCTCAGTTCTAGAATGTTGTCATTGATGAGAAAGAATCTAAAAATCTATTGACATTCAGAATAAGACTTCGTTGAGACATCCAACCTGTATTGTAGTTTCATGACCAGAGACAAATCTTCAAAGGCACAGTATTTATTTATTCGGAGTGGTGCATGCATTCACACAGTCTTGATTTATAGGATCCTTTCCACTATATGATTGATATGTCAAGTGATAAAATACCAAGTTATCAATTAAAAGTTTATGGAAAATTGCACGTCCTCGTAAAAATGACACTTTATTAAATATTTTACAGCTGTAATGTCATCAATCAAATCAAACTTAATTGACAGTGCATTTGGAAAGTATTCAGACCCCTTCACTTTTTCCACATTTTGTTACGTTACAGCCTTATTCTAAAATTGATTAAATTGTTTTTTCCCCCTCATCAATCTACACACAATACCCCATAATGACAAAGCAGAAACAGGTTTCTAGACAAAAGTATTAAAAATAACAAACTGAAATATCACATTTACATAAGTATTCAGACCCTTTACTCAGTACTTTGTTGAAGCACCTTTGGCAGCGATTACAGCCTTGAGTCTTCTTGGGTATGTCGCTACAAGCTTGGTACACCTGTATTTGGGGACTTTCTCCCATTCTTCTCTGCAGATCCTCTCAAGCTCCGTCAGGTTGGATGGGGAGCATCGCTGCACAGCTATTTCCAGGTCTCTCCAGAGAAATTCGATCGGGTTCAAGTCCGGGCTCTGGCTGGGCCACTCAAGGACATTCACAGACTTGTCCCGAAGCCACTCCTGCATTGTCTTGGCTGTGTGCTTAGGGTCGTTGTCCTGTTGGAAGGTGAACCTTCGCCCCAGTCTGAGGTCCTGAGCGCTCTGGAGCAGGTTTTCATCAAGGATGTCACTCTACTTTGGTCCGTTCATCTTTCCCTCGATCCTGACTAGTCTCCCAGTTCCTGCCGCTGGGGGGGTTGATCACCTTTAATATTGCAGATAGATTGTAACTTCCATCAATGTAATTGTCTGCATCACTTCCAATCCCCCATATATATTTTTCTCTCTCGCAAATAAATAAATATATATATATATACACACATTACATTTACATTTTAGTCATTTAGCAGACGCTCTTATCCAGAGCGACTTACAGTTAGTGAATACATACGTATTTTATTTTATGAAAAATAAAAATAAATCATAATGGCCCCCCGTGGGAAACGAACCCACATCCCTGCCGGCCAAACCCTCCCCTACCTTGGACGACGCTGGACCAATTGTGCGCCGCCCATGGGTCTCCCGGTTGCGGCCGGCTGCGACAGAGCCTGGACACGAACCAGGATCTCTAGTGGCACAGCTAGCACTGCGATGCAGTGCCTTAGACCACTGCGCCACTCGGGAATATACATTTATATGTACTGTATGTATGTATATATATATATACATACATGCATACATACATACATACAGTACATATACATACATATATATATACATATCCTTAAAAAAATATATATATCCCTTAATTCCTTTCCAACCCCACCACCCCTCCCCTAATTGGAGTAATGTCACGATCGTCTAAGGAGGAGGACCAATGCGCAGCGTTGAAGGTGAACATATTTATTATATAAATGATCACACGATCAAAAACAACAGACGATAACGTGATGTCTACGGTTGAACACAAACCAAATAAGAACAAGAAACCACAAACACAAAGGGAAAGACAGACAGTTTAAATATGGCTCCCAATCAGAGACAACCAGCTGACACTCGTTGCCTCTGATTGGGAGTCACTCAGGCCAACATAGAAATACAAACTAGAACTCCCAACCTAGAAATAGAATACATAGAACTACACACCCTGGCTCAACATAACAGTGTCCCCAGAGCCAGGGCATGACAAGTAAACTAGTGAACAACAACGCTTAGGCCTCTACTTCCAGCTTATACATACTATATACATTTTATGGACACAGTCAATTTTACAATAATTATTTTTTGTTTGTTTTTACTCCTGAACTTCCTCTACCCTCACTCTCCGATCATTTTGCTTCTATATGCCATATCGTTCTAACTGTGCTCTTTCACAAAAGCTCTCAACCTATAACCTATATACTTATTATGGACACAGTATGCTTTACATTAGTTATCTTGTTGTTATTAGTTGTTGTTATTAGTCCCATCCTTCAGCTCCATTCAACACCTCCCATCTATCTCTTAACACCATCCATATTGGATTTCTATTTGCCATATATTTTTCAACTGTACTGTGATGTTTTACAAAAGTTCTGAACCTTTCAATTCTCATTGTTTCTACAGATTGTAGATTGAAAATAAACATTTTAGCTAAAAGTATTATTATATTATTGATCGATTGACTATGACTTTTCAGGTCACCCAGTAGTGCTATCTGCAGGGTTAGCTCCAGGTAAATATTGCAATCCTTCAGCCATTCCTGGACCTGTGTCCAAAAACAAGCTACAAATGGACAGTACCAAAACAAATGATCTAATGATTCTGTCTCTTCACAGCCAAATCTGCAGAGCTGGGAAGATTGTATCTCCCATATAAATAACATTCTATTGGTAGCAAGAATTTTATATAATAATTTAAATGGAAAAATTCTAAGTTTTGAATCCGGCGTATCAGTTCATAAACACTATGCCATGGAATCGGTACGTCAAAAATCTCTTCCCAACTATTTTGCAATCTATATGGGACGGCTGTCAATCCTTTGGTCCTTAAATGAAACTGGTATACTTTTTTATTTATCACAGTTTTCCTTAACCAATTATGTTCGTTAATGCAAGGCCGACAGACAAGTTCCTTACTTTTTCCTCCTTCCACTTTCCTCTTCCATTTTTGCGGTAATGCTGCAATTATTTGGTTGTAATTTTGGGAAGAGCAGACATTTCCATATGTTTTTGTTAGCTGCATGTGCGACATAACTCCACCAGTCCTACCTATGATATCATTTACGAAGATTATACCTTTTTTAAACATTTTGTCAAAAAATTATGTACTTTTATCAATTAGTATATTTGAGTTTAACCACAACGCAAATTAGTTGTGCGATTGCAAACGTAATAAGATGGTGGTCCGATAGTCCAGGATTATGAGGAAAAACATTTAGATCCACAATATTTATTCCATGGGACAAAACTATATCCAGGGTATGACTGTGGCAATGAGCAGGTCCCGAGACATGTTGGACAAAACCCACTGAGTCGATGATGGCTCCGAAAGCCTTTTGGAATGGGTCTGTGAATATTGAAGTCACCAAAAATGTGAATATTATCTACCATGACTATGAGGTCCGATAGGAATTCAGGGAACTCAGTGAGGATGTTGCCCAGGAGGCCCAGGAGGCCCAGGAGGCCCAGGAGGCCCAGGAGGCCCAGGAGGCCCAGGAGGCCCGTAAACAGTAACTATAGAAAGTGATTGAGTAGACTGCATAGATATGTAATGACTAGAACCTCAAAAAGACGAAAACGCAGTCATTATACATTTTATTATTTATCAATTTACATTTTCTGTCATGAATGTTAGCAACACCTCCGCCTTTGCGGGATGAGCAGGGGATATGGTCACTAGTGTAACCAGGAGGAGAGGCCTCATTTAACACAGTCAATTCATCAGGCTGGAGCCATGTTTCAGTCAGGCCAATCACATCAAGCATTAGTTCATTGACTATGATGCCTTGGAAGTGAGGGATCTAACAATAATATTTTGAGCTGTGAGGTATTATCACAGTCTCTTTAAAAAATGACAGGAATGGAGGAGGTATTTATTCCAGTGAGATTGCTAAGGCGAACACTGCCATGTTTAGTTTTGCCTGACCAAGATCGAGGCACAGACGGTCTCAATGGGGATAGCTGAGCTGACTACACTGACTGTGCTAGGGGCAGACTCCACTAAGCTGTCAGGCTGGCTAACAGCCTGCTGCCTGGCCTGCACCCTGTCTCATTGGGCTGGCTAACAGCCTGCTGCCTGGCCTGCACCCTGTCTCATTGGGCTGGCTAACAGCCTGCTGCCTGGCCTGCACCCTGTCTCATTGTGGAGCTAGAGGAGTTAGAGCCCTGTCTATGTTGGTAGATAAGATGAGAGCACCCCTCCATCTAGGATGGAGTCCATCACTCCTCAGCAGGCCAGGCTTGGTCCTGTAGCACCCCTCCAGCTAGGATGGAGTCCATCACTCCTCAGCAGGCCAGGCTTGGTCCTGTAACACCCCTCCAGCTAGGATGGAGTCCATCACTCCTCAGCAGGCCAGGCTTGGTCCTGTAGCACCCCTCCAGCTAGGATGGAGTCCATCACTCCTCAGCAGGCCAGGCTTGGTCCTGTAACACCCCTCCAGCTAGGATGGAGTCCATCACTCCTCAGCAGGCCAGGCTTGGTCCTGTAACACCCCTCCAGCTAGGATGGAGTCCATCACTCCTCAGCAGGCCAGGCTTGGTCCTGTAGCACCCCTCCAGCTAGGATGGAGTCCATCACTCCTCAGCAGGCCAGGCTTGGTCCTGTAGCACCCCTCCAGCTAGGATGGAGTCCATCACTCCTCAGCAGGCCAGGCTTGGTCCTGTTTGTGGGTGAGTCCCAGAAAGAGGGCCAATTATCTACAAATTCTATCTTTTGGGAGGGGCAGAAAACAGTTTCCAACCTGAGATTTGAAACACTCTCACTAAATGGGAGGAGGCCAGAGACAATTACTCGATGCCGCCACATCTTTCTAGCTAAGTTACACGCTGAAGTTATGTTGCTCTTGGTGACCTCTGACTGTTTCATCCTAACATCGTTGGTGCCGACGTGGATAACAATATCCCTATACTCTCTACACTCACCAGTTTTAGCCTCACCCAGCACCCTCTTCAGATTAGCCTTTATGTCGGTATCCCTGCCCCCTGGTAAACAGTGTATGATCACTTGATGATTCTTTTTAAGTCTAATATTGTGGGTAATGGATTCACCAATGACTAGGGTTTTCAATTTGTCAGAGCTAATGGTGGGAAGCTTCGGCGGCTCAGACCCCGTAACGGAGAGACCTGAGAAGGCTCTGCCTCTGACTTAGTGGGGAAAACCGGTTGAACGTTTCTATTGGTTGAATGAGTGACACCGTTTGAGCATGCCTTCTTTCCAGAAGCCGTGAGAAAACTGTCCGGCTGCGGGGAATGTGCAGGGGGATTTATACTACTATCTGTACTTACTGGGGACACAGACGCTGTTTCATCCTTTCCTACACTTAAATTGCCCTTGCCTAACGATTGCATCTGAAGCTGGGCTTGCAACTCGGCTATCCTCACCATAAGGCGATAGTTCGCCTGCATATTAAGTACAGCGACTGAAGGCATAATGACTGGTGGATCCTGTAGGTCCATGTCCAGATGAAGAGTTCGGGGTGTAAAAGTTGAATGAAAAAAGTTGAGTGAGGAGAAAACTAAGATATTGGTAAATGTGTTAAATACAGAATTAGATTAAGCTGCTATTAAAAGTAAAACATTAGGGAGTGAGAGAGCAGAGCATGTGAGCGGAGTTGAGCGGTTGTAAACCCAGCTCATCGGTCACGGAGGCGCTCCATGTCCTTTCCTCCGCTAAAAACCGCTATGCGCTCCAAATTCACTCCATTCATTAAAATCACAATTTAACCAACACCCATCTATTTGTGTGACTACCTGGACCTACCAACTGGATTTCAAATACTGAAACCAAACCATTGTCATGACTTCGGCCGGGGCTGCCTCCCCTCCTTGTTCGGGCAGGCTTCGGCGTTCGTCGTCACCAGAGTACTAACCACTGCCGCCCCAGTCATCATCACAATTGTCTTGTCTCTGCCCACGTTCACCTCCAGCGCGCAGTGCGTCGTCAGAAGGCCAACGCTGACCGTCACCGCAGTGAGGCCCCGGTCTTCGTACCGGGTGATCGGGTCTGGCTCTTGACCTGGAATCTGCCCCTCCGCCTGCCCTGCCGGAAGCTGAGCCCGCGGTTTGTGGGGCCGTTCAAAGTCCTGAGGAGAATCAACGAGGTTACGTATAGGTTGTTACTTCCCCCTGATTACCGTATTAACTCCTTGTTTCATGTGTCTCTCCTCAGGCCGGTGGTGTTTGGTCCACTCCAGGAGTCTGAGGTGCGGGAGGTTCCTCCACCTCCTCTGGACATCGAAGGGGCCCTGGCGTACTCTGTCAATGCCATCCTGGATTCGAGGCATCGGGTGGGGGGCCTTCAGTACCTCGTGGAGTGGGAGGGGTACGGTCCGGAGGAACGGTGCTGGGTCCCGGTGAGGGATTACCTCGATCCCTCCCTGTTGCAGGATTTCCACCGTCGCCATCTGGCTAGCCCTGCTCCGCGTCCTCCTGGCCGTCCCCGAGGCCGGGGTCGGCGCGCTGCTGGAACTGCGCGTCAAGGGGGGGTACTCTCACAACTTCGGCCGAGGCTGCCTCCCCTCCTTGTTCGGGCAGGCTTCGGCGTTCGTCGTCACCAGCTTACTAACCACTGCCGCCCCAATCATCATCACAATTGTCTTGTCTTGTCAATCACACACACCTGGTTCCTATCCCCTAATTAGTCTGTGTATAAGTGTTCCCTCTGCCCCCCACATACAGGCTGTGACTTATTTAAAATTAAATACAAATTAAACAAAAAATGAATTCATTTTTTAGAATTCATTTTTAGAAACACGAGTTTGTCCAGTCTGTGGCTTCAGGCTGATGCGATGGTGCCTGGAAAGCAGCAGAGAATATCCTCTCCTCCCTTGCAGAGCCACTGGGGTAGGCCTAAAGGTTTTTAGGCAAAATAACCCAATGAGAACAGAAAGCTCCTTGAACGTGGGAATATGCCAGGCCTATTGGGACAAAATCAATGATGGCCTATTGTATAGATAATAGAACGAAAATGAACGAAACGTTTAAGAGATCTGATTTTTTAGTTTATAAATACTTTGCTACAATGACACACTTAGTTATCTACCCACCTCGTTCCTTTCTCTTAGCATGTCCACGTAGTACACCATCATGCTTTCAGGTTACGTGTCTTTTCAGATTCCACAGTGATTCTTTAGTTGTGGACACTACATCACCACACTCCCTCTCTTGCTCTTGGTCCTCATCTTTATAAGTCACCTTGATTTAGCACCTGTGTGTTTTATCCGTTTTCTTTATGAAAATACTTAGCGAACTCCATGACAGCAGCTAAAGCAAGGGGCTATTATCAGCACACAAGTAGACTACAAATGCATGCTGGGACGGGCTCATGGAGGGAGTGCTACTGGGGCTCTGCGAGATTCGCTCCATGCTCCGGTCAAATTGGGCTCTGCTCTGCTCTTTCTCCACTCCAGCTCCTCTCACTCTGGCAGGTAGCCAAGTAGCCACAAGAGACAACGTGGTAGTCAGGTTCAGAGCGTAGTAGGATTAGATCGTAGTCTTATATTAACACTTTGCCTGTTTTGATGGCTCGGCGGAGGTCGTAGCGGGATTTCTTATAAACGACCGGATTTCGTGTCCCGCTCCTTGAAAGTGGCAGCTCTGGCCTTTAGCTCGGTGTGGATGTTGCCTGTAATCCATGGCTTCTGTGTCAGGGATGTAGTAGGTGGGTGTGGTGGTGGAATCAGGCGCAGGACGCAGAAGTATATTCCAAAGACTTTAGTGAATACTCACAGTGCAAACACTAAATAGCCCGAAGGCGAAACTCTGCACGCAGGCGAAACAAATACGCGCGCACAAACAGGTGCGACAAAAACACTCCAAACTATGGAGGAACAGCTCAACCGAGCAAAATGCAAAATACGTCTAGCAACAACCACGACAGTGAAAACAATAACACACAACACTAGACAAAACACAACGAGAACTTATAGGACACTAATTACACTAAACGAGAAACAGGTGTACAACAATCAGACAAAAGCAAACGAACATAGAAACATTCAACGGTGGCAGCTAGTATTCCAGAGACGACGAACGCCGAAGCCTGCCCGAGCAAGGAAGAGAGGCAGCCTCGGCCGAAACCGTGACATTCTGGTTGGGATACGTTACAGTTCCTACGGTCACTGTGGGGAAGACATCGTCGATGCCTTCAGAAAGTATTCACACACCTCAACTTTTTCTTCATTTTGTTGTGTTACAAAGTGGGATTAAATTGTATTTAATTGTCTTTTTTTTCTTCTTTTTTTATCTACACAAAATACCCTGTGATGTCAAAGTGGAAGAAAAAGTCTAACATTTGTAAAAAAATAAATATATATGAAAAAAAGCACTAATATATCTTCATTAGATAAGTAGTCAACCCACTCAGTCAATAAATGTAAGAATTACTTTTGGCAGCGGTTACAGCTGTGAGTCTTTCTGGGTACGTCTCTAAGAGCTTTCCACTCCTGGATTGTGCATCATTTGCCCATTTATTATTTTCTAAATTCTTCAAGCTCTGTCACATTTGTTGTTGATCATTACTAGACAACCATTTTCAGGTCTTGCCATAGATTTTTAAGCAGATTTAAGCACCACAAAACTGTAACTCAGCCACTCAGGAAACATTCACCATCTTCTTGGTAAGCAACTCCAGTGTAGATTTGGCCTTGTGTTTTAGGTTATTGTCCTGCTGAAAGGTGAATTCACCGACTGAACCAGGTTTTCCAATACCATTTTTCCTGTGCTTAGCTCCATTCCGTAAATTGTGGTGGACAGACAGTGGCTATGTGATCCAATCAATGGAAGCAATACTGCTGTTGTGTCAATCCCAGATAGAGACAGTACTCTCTGTACAGGACCAGCGGCCCAAAATGCACCCTACAGTCGTGGTCAAAGGTTTTGAGAATGACACAAGTATTGGTCTTCACAAAGTTCGCTGCTTCAGTGTTATGAGATATTTATGTCAGATGGTATACTGAAGTATAATTACAAACATTCCATAAGTGTCAAAGGCTTTTATTGACAATTACATTAGGTTTATGCAAAGAGTCAATATTTGCAGTGTTGACCCTTCTTTTTCAAGACCTCTGCAATCCGCCCTGGCATGCTGTTAATGAACTTCTGGGCCACATCCTGACTGATGGCAGCCCATTCTTGCATAATCAATGCTTGGAGTTTGTCAGAATTTGTGGGTTTTTGTTTGTCCACCCGCCTCTTGAGGATTGACCACAAGTTCTCAATGGGATTAAGGTCTGGGGAGTTTCCTGGCCATGGACCCAACATTTCAATGTTTTTTCCCGAGCCACTTAGTTATCACTTTTGCCTTATGGCAAGGTGCTCCATCATGCTGGAAAAGGCATTGGTCGTCACCAAACTGTTCTTGGATGGTTGGGAGAAGTTGCTCTCGGAGGATGTGTTGGTACCATTCTTTATTCATGGCTGTGTTCTTAGGCAAAATTGTGAGTGAGCCCACTCCCTTGGCTGAGAAGCAACCCCACACATGAATGGTCTCAGGATGCTTTACTGTTGGCATGACACAGGACTGTGTCACGTTCGTTGTGTAAAGGATCGGACCAAGGTGCAGCGTGGTATGCGTACATAGTCGTTTATTCTAATAAACACTGACAAAATAACAAAATCCAACTGAACGTGAAGTTCAAGAGGATAAACATCCAACAAGCCAAACAGAAATAGAAACAAGATCCCACAACTAAAGGTAGGCAAACTGGCTGCCTAAGTATGATCCCCAATCAGAGAAACGATCGACAGCTGCCTCTGATTGGGAACCACACCCGGCCAACATAGAAATATATAACATAGATCTGTCAACATTCACACGCTGACCAAACTAACTAGACAATAACAGGGTTCTCAAGGTCAGGGCGTGACAGACAGATGGTAGCGCTCACCTTGTCTTCTCCGGACAAGGTGTTTTCCGGATGCCCCAAACAATCGGAAAGGGGATTCATCAGAGAAAATTACTTTACCCCAGTCCTCAGCAGTCCAATCCCTGTACCTTTTGGAGAATTTCAGTCTGTCCCTGATGTTTTTCCTGGAGAGAAGTGGCTTCTTTGCTGCTCTTCTTGACACCAGGCCATCCTCCAAAAGTCTTCGCCTCACTGTGCGTGCAGATGCACTCACACCTGCCTGCTGCCATTCCTGAGCAAGCTCTGCACTGGTGGTGCCCCGAACCCGCATCTGAATCTACTTTAGGAGACGGTCCTGGCGCTTGCTGGACTTTCTTGGGCGCCCTGACGCCTTCTTCACAACAATTGAACCTCTCTCCTTGAAGTTCTTGATGATCCGATAAATGGTTGATTTAGGTGCAATCTTACTAGCAGCAATATCCTTGCCTGTGAAGCCCTTTTTGTGCAAAGCAATGATGACGGCTCGTGTTTCCTTGCAGGTAACCATGGTTAACAGAGGAAGAACAATGATTTCAAGCACCACCCTCCTTTTAAAGCTTCCAGTCTGTTATTCTAACTCAATCAGCATGACAGAGTGATCTCCAGCCTTGTCCTCGTCAACACTCTCACCTGTGTTAACGAGAGAATCACTGACATGATGGCAGCTGGTCCTTTTGTGGCAGGGCTGAAATGCAGTGGAAATGTTTTTTGGGGATTAAGTTCATTATCATAGCGAAGAGGGACTTTGCAATTAATTAGACCTACATCCATCCTGCCTTGCCTTTCGAAAGTATTTGAAAGCCAAGTTAACAAACAGATCACCGACCATTTCAAATCCCACCGTACCTTCTCCGCTATGCAATCCGGTTTCCGAGCTGGTCATGGGTGCACCTCAGTCGCGCTCAAGGTCCTAAACGATATTATAAACGCGATCGATAAAAGACAGTACTGCGCAGCCGTTTTCATCGACCTGGCCAAGGCTTTCGACTCTGTCAACCACCGCATTCTTATTGGCAGACTAAATAGCCTTGGTTTCTCTAATGACTGCCTCGCCTGGTTCACCAACTACTTCTCAAATAGAGTTCAATGTGTCAAATCGGAGGGCCTGTTGTCTGGACCTCTGGCCGTCTCTATGGGCGTGCCACAGGGTTCAATTCTCGGGCCGACTCTATTCTCTGTGTATATCAATGATGTCGCTCTTGCTGCTGGTGACGCTCGGATCCACCTTTATGCGGACGACACCATTTTGTATACATCTGGCCCTTCATTGGACACTGTGTTAACAAACCTCCAAACGAGCTTCAATGCCATACAACACTCCTTCCGTAGCCTCCAACTGCTCTTAAACACTAGTAAAACTAAATGCATGCTCTTCAACCGAACGCTGCTTGCACCCGCCCACCCGACTAGAATCACTACTCTCGGCGGGTCTGACCTAGAGTATGTGGACAACTACAAATACCTAGGTGTCTGGTTAGACTGTAAACTCTCCTTCCAGACTCACATTAAGCATCTCCAATCAAAAGTTAGATCTAGAATCGGCTTCCTATTTCACAACAAAGCCTCCTTCACTCATGCTGCCAAACATGCCCTCGTAAAACTGACTATCCTACCGATCCTTGACTTCGGCGATGTCATTTACAAAATAGCCTCCAACACCCTACTCAGCAAATTGGATGTAGTCTATCACAGTGCCATCCGTTTTGTCACCAAAGCCCCATATACTACCCACCATTGTGACCTGTACGCTCTTGTTGGCTGGCCCTCACTACATATTCGTCGCCAAACCCACTGGCTCCAGGTCATCTATAAATCACTGCTAGGCAAATCCCTGTCTTATCTTAGCACACTGGTCACCATAGCAACACCCACCCGTAGTCTGCACTCCAGCAGGTATATCTCACTGGTCATCCCCAAAGCCAGCACCTCCTTTGGCCGCCATTCCTTCCAGTTCTCTGCTGCCAATGACTGGAACGAACTGCAAAAATCTCTGAAATCAGTTGTCAGAGCACCTTACCGATCACTGTACCTGTACACAGCCCATCTGAAATTAGCCCGCCCAACTACCTCATCCCCATATTGTTATTTATTTTGCTCATTTGCACCCCAGTATCTCTATTTGCACATAATCTCTTGCACATCTATCATTCCAGTATTATGCAAAATTGTAACTATTTTGCACTATGGCCTATTTATTGCCTTACCTCCATAACTTACTACATTTGCACACACTGTATATATATTTTCTGTTGTATTTTTTGACTTTATGTTTTGTTTACCCCATATGTAACTCTGTGTTGTTGTTTTTATCGCACTGCTTTGCTTTATCTTGGCCAGGTCGCAGTTGTAAATGAGAACTTGTTCTCAACTGGCTTACCTGGTTAAATAAAGGTGAAATAAATAATAATAATTGCAATTCATCTGATTCCTCTTCATGACATTCTGGAGTATATGCAAATTGCCATAATCAAAACTGAGGCAGCAGACTTTGTGAAAATTAGTATTTGTGTCATTCTCAAAACGTTTGACCACGACTGTATTTCCTACATAGTGCACTGCTGTAGTTTTGACCAGAGCCCATAGAGGGAGTAGGGTGCTGTAGTTTTGACCAGAGCCCATAGAGGGAGTAGGGTGCTGTAGTTTTGACCAGAGCCCATAGAGGGAGTAGGGTGCTGTAGTTTTGACCAGAGCCCATAGAGGGAGTAGGGTGCTGTAGTTTTGACCAGAGCCCATAGAGGGAGTAGGGAGGCATTTGGGATGCAGTCTTTACACTAAAGGGATCTTAGTACATCTCAGTACACTGGATTCAGCCATGTTTCACGTTGTAATGTAGACAGCAGTCCCAAATGGCACCCTATTCCAGACCCAAATGGCACCCTATTCCAGACCCATTCTGAACAGGTGAAGGTGAGGTGGATAACACCAGCATCTGATGTTTACTGTTTCCCAAATGGCACCCTATTCCTTATGTAGTGCACTACTATTGACCCTATTCCCTATGTAGTGCACTATTTTTGACCCTATTCCCTATGTAGTGCACTACTTTTGACTCTATTCCCTATGTAGTGCACTACTATTGACCCTATTCCCTATGTAGTGCACTACTATTGACCCTATTCCCTATGTAGTGCACTACTATTGACCCTATTCCCTATGTAGTGCACTATGTTTGACCCTATTCCCTATGTAGTGCACTACTTTTGACCCTATTCCCTATGTAGTGCACTACTATTGACCCTATTCCCTATGTAGTGCACTACTATTGACCCTATTCCCTATGTAGTGCACTACTATTGACCCTATTCCCTATGTAGTGCACTACTATTGACCCTATTCCCTATGTATTGCACTATTTTTGACCCTATTCCCTATGTAGTGCACTATTTTTGACCCTATTCCCTATGTAGTGCACTACTTTTGACCAGGATGATCTTCTGAGAGCTCACTATATCTTTATGATCTTGTTATATTACAATGTACTGGTCTAGTGACTAATTTGATCAGAGATCGCAGGGTCAAGATTCCCGAGCTAAAACAGACAATGACCTTCGGTGACACTAACAATTCCAGAAATGATCCTGTTTTGGTGCTAGTTTACACTTTACACAACAAGGTCCATGTTGTAGTAAATGACCAGCAAGGTAAATGACTCCACTAAGGGGCTATTGTGTGGGAAAACACTGTACCCATCTGTGTGCCATAACAATGTGGACCCAGAAACCTGAAGAAGAAGAGTGCCTGCTTGTTAGGTTGAATTATGCATCAACCACAGTAATGGAAAAACTGTTGACCACTTTGGTGATGAAAACACCAGCAAGGTGAACCTGAGGATGAGAGAGAGAGAACTACCATTGAAAGAAGCAGTGGGCATAATTTGATTTGGGTTCTTCTAATTTGACATGGGTTCTTGTTTAAAATCAACAGGAAAATAATGTATTATTGTTATATAGTCAGGGCAATCTATCTACTATATACGGGGTCTGCGTGTGTTCCGTGTGTGGCTCCAGCACTGTGCATGCTTCTATACAGTGGGGTGCGCTGGAATAGCAGAGCGAACATAACTGCTAGAGAGAGAGAAGAGAAGAGAAGAGAAGAGAAGAGAAGAGAAGAGAAGAGAAGAGAAGAGAAGAGAAGAGAAGAGAGAGAGAGAAGTCCACAGGGGAGAGAGAGAGAGAGAGAGAGAGAGAGAGAGAGAGAGAGAGAGAGAGAGAGAGAGAGAGAGAGAGAGAGAGAGAGAGAGAGAGAGAGAGAGAGAGAGAGAGAGAGAGTGTAGTCCACAGGAGAGAGAGAGAGAGAGAGAGAGAGAGAGAGAGTGAGAGTGAGAGTGTAGTCCACAGGAGAGAGAGAGAGAGAGAGAGAGAGAGAGAGTGTGAGAGTGTAGTCCACAGGAGAGAGAGAGAGAGAGAGAGAGAGAGAGAGAGAGTGTGAGAGTGTAGTCCACAGGAGAGAGAGAGAGAGAGAGAGTGTGAGAGTGTAGTCCACAGGAGAGAGAGAGAGAAGAGAAGAGAAGAGAAGAGAAGAGAGAGAGAGAAGTCCACAGGGGAGAGAGAGAGAGAGAGAGAGAGAGAGAGAGAGAGAGAGAGAGAGAGAGAGAGAGAGAGAGAGTGTGTAGTCCACAGGAGAGAGAGAGAGAGAGAGAGAGAGAGAGAGAGAGAGAGAGAGAGAGAGAGAGAGAGAGAGAGTGAGAGTGTAGTCCACAGGAGAGAGAGAGAGAGAGAGAGAGAGAGAGAGAGAGAGAGAGAGAGTGTGAGAGTGTAGTCCACAGGAGAGAGAGAGAGAGAGAGAGAGAGAGAGAGTGTGAGAGTGTAGTCCACAGGAGAGAGAGAGAGAGAGAGTGTGTGAGAGTGTAGTCCACAGGAGAGAGAGAGACAGAGAGAGAGAGAGAGAGCAATATGTGCGCTTCACTTCACTCTGCTCCGCTCTCTGCTTAGGAGGAGCTTCAGGATTTTCACTTGTTCCGTACAACATTTCATTTGAAGACCCGTTTACCAAGGAGCTATAGCCAACCACTAAGGGGGTAAGGGTGAGTATTTGAATGGGTTGATAGGTTACTGAAGATTCACCTGTACATTTAATATGGAACTGATTTGGAGCATGCATTGACATTATTAAAAATGACTTGATTGTCCGGTTCATAATGTGATGATCAAAGTGTGACGGTATATATCATGGGTCATATTTTAATGTGATGATCGAGGTGTGACGGTATATATCATGGGTAATATTTTAATGTGATGATCGAGGTGTGACGGTATATATCATGGGTAATATTTTAATGTGATGATCGAAGTGCGACGGTATATATCATGGGTAATATTTTAATGTGATGATCGAGGTGTGACGGTATATATCATGGGTAATATTTTAATGTGATGATCGAGGTGCGACGGTATATATCATGGGTAATATTTTAATGTGATGATCGAGGTGCGACGGTATATATCATGGGTAATATTTTAATGTGATGATCGAAGTGTGACGGTATATATCATGGGTAATATTTTAATGTGATGATCGAAGTGCGACGGTATATATCATGGGTAATATTTTAATGTGATGATCGAAGTGCGACGGTATATATCATGGGTCATATTTTATGGATCAAAAATTCCATCTGTAGCTTAACACACACACTTTGATCACCTCCTATTTCAGTGATACAGCGTGATGGATTCTGATTAAATGCATTAGCACTGCCTTTGGTAAATATAGGCTACTGAGACATTTACGATGGTGAGTTTACTTTAGTGTCGTATATAAATCATGAGATTTATATATCAATAGTAAAAGTCTACAGCATACAATGCAGTAGTTGTTTTTTGTGTGGGTTCATGGCAGGTTACAGCTTATTGGAGTCAAATGCCTGCTCTTTACAAAGCCCTGGAGACAATCACTAAGCACCTAGTACTTCTGATAAACAGCACCTGTTTTCTATCCTTCTGTCTGTCTGTCTGTCTGTCTGTCTGTCTGTCTGTCTGTCTGTCTGTCTGTCTGTCTGTCTGTCTGTCTGTCTGTCTGTCTGTCTGTCTGTCTGTCTGTCTGTCTGTCTGTCTGTCTGTCTGTCTGTCTGTCTGTCTGTCTGTCTGTCTGTCTGTCTGTCTGTCTGTCTGTCTGTCTGTCTGTCTGTCTGTCTGTCTGTCTGTCTGTCTGTCTGTCTGTCTGTCTGCCTGCCTGCCTGCCTGTCTGTCTGTCTGTCTGCCTGTCTGCCTGTCTGCCTGTCTGCCTGCCTGCCTGCCTGCCTGCCTGCCTGCCTGCCTGCCTGCCTGCCTGTCTGTCTGTCTGTCTGTCTGAATGCTATCACCATATGTCTGCTGACAGCGACACATTGACACAGAGTGATTAGAGCTGAGAACGAAGGAAGGTTGTTTTATAACGCTAAGTGTAGGTAGGCAGTTGTTATAGTCCCAATCTCAGTACAGCCTGATAATAAACACAAAGCCACGAACCCAGATAGATGTATTCATCGACAAGCCTTCTTTCTGTGACCCAGACACATGCAGTATGCTTCTGCTTTCATAGTTCAGTCTGAATTCCTTCTGGCCTTCCATTTGTATCTGTGTTTGGATGAGGTGCTGGGAGGGTTGGAGATGGGGCTAGGAGGGATGAGGTGCTGGGAGGGTTGGAGATGGGGCTAGGAGGGATGAGGTGTTGGGAGGGTTGGAGATGGGGCTAGGAGGGATGAGGTGTTGGGAGGGTTGGAGATGGGGCTAGGAGAGATGAGGTGCTGGGAGGGTTGGAGGCTGAGAATGGGGGGGGGGGTGAGGTGTTGGGAGGGTTGGAGGCTGAGAGGGATGAGGTGTTGGGAGGGTTGGAGATGGGGCTAGGAGGGATGAGGTGCTGGGAGGGTTGGAGATGGGGCTAGGAGAGATGAGGTGCTGGGAGGGTTGGAGGCTGAGAATGGGGGGGGGGTGAGGTGTTGGGAGGGTTGGAGGCTGAGAGGGATGAGGTGTTGGGAGGGTTGGAGATGGGGCTAGGAGGGATGAGGTGCTGGGAGGGTTGGAGATGGGGCTAGGAGGGATGAGGTGCTGGGAGGGTTGGAGATGGGGCTAGGAGGGATGAGGTGCTGGGAGGGTTGGAGATGGGGCTAGGAGGGATGAGGTGCTGGGAGGGTTGGAGATGGGGCTAGGAGGGATGAGGTGCTGGGAGGGTTGGAGATGGGGCTAGGAGGGATGAGGTGCAGGGAGGGTTGGAGATGGGGCTAGGAGGGATGAGGTGCTGGGAGGGTTGGAGATGGGGCTAGGAGGGATGAGGTGCTGGGAGGGTTGGAGATGGGGCTAGGAGGGATGAGGTGTTGGGAGGGTTGGAGGCTGAGAATGGGGGGGATGAGGTGTTGGGAGGGTTGGAGGCTGAGAGGGATGAGGTGTTGGGAGGGTTGGAGATGGGGCTAGGAGGGATGAGGTGCTGGGAGGGTTGGAGGCTGAGAATGGGGGGGATGAGGTGTTGGGAGGGTTGGAGGCTGAGAGGGATGAGGTGTTGGGAGGGTTGGAGATGGGGCTAGGAGGGATGAGGTGCAGGGAGGGTTGGAGATGGGGCTAGGAGGGATGAGGTGCTGGAAGGGTTGGAGGCTGAGAGGGATGAGGTGCTGGGAGGGTTGGAGATGGGGCTAGGAGGGATGAGGTGCTGGGAGGGTTGGAGGCTGAGAGGGATGAGGTGCTGGGAGGGTTGGAGATGGGGCTAGGAGGGATGAGGTGCAGGGAAGGTTGGAGGCTGAGAGGGATGAGGTGCTGGGAGGGTTGGAGGCTGAGAGGGATGAGGTGCTGGGAGGGCAGATAAGTTAGCTCACACCTACAGATAATATATAATCTCACCCCTACATATAATAGATATGGTATTATCAGATAATAGATCATATCAATTAACAGATCATATCAGATAACAGATCATATCAGATAACAGATCATATCAGATAATATATCATATCAGATAACAGATCATATCAGATAATAGATCATATCAGATAACAGATCATATCAGATAATAGATCATATCTAAAGTAGTGCACTGTATGTGGAATAGGGTACCATTTGGGCCTCAACCTTCCTGGATTGTTTTTGAGCCAGTAATGATTCTGTTTTTCCTCAAGCTCACGGTCCAAGAACACCCTCAAATTTGCACAAAATGTAAAGTGTACATTTTCATTTGACATCATCACCTATTGCGCAAGCTAGCTGGCAGGAGGAGGGTGAGTGCACTATCCTGACAGTCTGAATCCTGTATGATCCAGAGCAGCATGCGTGTGGTGTGCACTGAATTTAAATTAATAGATGCTATTTAGCGACCATCTACAGAGTTTTTCTTGTGCAAATAATCAAGGTGCTTTCTTCACACTGTGTTTGTGCATTCCAAATGGCACCCTATCCCCTATGTAGTGCATCGATTTTGACCAGAGACCGTATTTAGGGGATAAGGTGCAATTTGGGATACAGCTTGGGTTCGGCTTAAAGTTACTTTGAAGTGCACAACTGTTTTAGATTGGAAATGTAATCCCAGCCCCCGTCCCTAGTTAAATAAAAGTTCAATAAAAAATACAATAATTAACTCCTCTCCTGGCTAATTTAGTGCTGATCAAGGGGAGGTGTGAAAGTTCTAAAATAGCACCCTACTTGGGCTTGAAAGTAGTGCACTATATAGGGATTAGGGTGTCATTTGGGCTTTCAAAATATCAGTAACTTTCCTAAAATTCCCAGGTTTTCCAGAAATGGGAGTATTCTGGATTTCATGCTTACTCCCTTCTGATTCCGGGGAATCAAGAATCTTCCAAACTAACCAAGATTTCTGGACCTGGGAATTTTGGGAATGTTACCGGAGGAATTTTGCAGCCCTAGTGTCATTTCAGTGTCCTGGTTTTGTGGTGGAGACACAGGACACAGAAACAGTAAACAGTGTTCTGGTTTTGTGGTGGAGACACAGGATACAGAAACAATAACAGTGTTCTGGTTTTGTGGTGGAGGCACAGGATACAGAAACAATAACAGTGTTCTGGTTTTGTGGTGGAGACACAGGACACAGAAACAGTAAACAGTGTTCTGGTTTTGTGGTGGAGGCACAGGACACAGAAACAGTAAACAGTGTTCTGGTTTTGTGGTGGAGACACAGGACACAGAAACAGTAAACAGTGTCCTGGTTTTGTGGTGGAGGCACAGGACACAGAAACAGTAAACAGTGTCCTGGTTTTGTGGTGGAGGCACAGGACACAGAAACAGTAAACAGTGTCTTGGTTTTGTGGTAGAGACACAGGACACAGAAACAGTAAACAGTGTCCTGGTTTTGTGGTGGAGGCACAGGACACAGAAACAGTAAACAGTGTCCTGGTTTTGTGGTGGAGACACAGGATACAGAAACAATAACAGTGTTCTGGTTTTGTGGTGGAGGCACAGGATACAGAAACAATAACAGTGTTCTGGTTTTGTGGTGGAGACACAGGACACAGAAACAGTAAACAGTGTTCTGGTTTTGTGGTGGAGGCACAGGACACAGAAACAGTAAACAGTGTTCTGGTTTTGTGGTGGAGACACAGGACACAGAAACAGTAAAGAGTGTCCTGGTTTTGTGGTGGAGGCACAGGACACAGAAACAGTAAACAGTGTCCTGGTTTTGTGGTGGAGGCACAGGACACAGAAACAGTAAACAGTGTCCTGGTTTTGTGGTAGAGACACAGGACACAGAAACAGTAAACAGTGTCCTGGTTTTGTGGTGGAGGCACAGGACACAGAAACAGTAAACAGTGTCCTGGTTTTGTGGTAGAGACACAGGACACAGAAACAGTAAACAGTGTCCTGGTTTTGTGGTGGAGGCACAGGACACAGAAACAGTAAACAGTGTCCTGGTTTTGTGGTGGAGACACAGGACACAGAAACAGTAAACAGTGTCCTGGTTTTGTGGTGGAGACACAGGACACAGAAACAGTAACAGTGTCCTGGTTTTGTGGTGGAGACACAGGACACAGAAACAGTAAACAGTGTCCTGGTTTTGTGGTGGAGGCACAGGACACAGAAACAGTAAACAGTGTCCTGGTTTTGTGGTGGAGGCACAGGACACAGAAACAGTAAACAGTGTCCTGGTTTTGTGGTGGAGGCACAGGACACAGAAACAGTAAACAGTGTTCTGGTTTTGTGGTGGAGGCACAGGATACAGAAACAGTAAACAGTGTCCTGGTTTTGTGGTGGAGACACAGGATACAGAAACAGTAACAGTGTCCTGGTTTTGTGGTGGAGGCACAGGACACAGAAACAGTAACAGTGTCCTCCATGCAGCAGTATACAGTGGGGGGGAAAAGTATTTAGTCAGCCACCAATTGTGCAAGTTCTCCCACTTAAAAAGATGAGAGAGGCCTGTAATTTTCATCATAGGTACACGTCAACTATGACAGACAAAATGAGATTTTTCTTTTCCTGAAAATCACATTGTAGGATTTTTTATGAATTTATTTGCAAATTATGGTAGAAAATAAGTATTTGGTCAATAACAAAAGTTTCTCAATACTTTGTTATATACCCTTTGTTGGCAATGACACAGGTCAAACTTTTTCTGTAAGTCTTCACAAGGTTTTCACACACTGTTGCTGGTATTTTGGCCCATTCCTCCATGCAGATCTCCTCTAGAGCAGTGATGTTTTGGGGCTGTCGCTGGGCAACACGGACTTTCAACTCCCTCCTCATGCTGAAAGACCCAGCCACGTTTCATCTTCAATGCCCTTGCTGATGGAAGGAGGTTTGCACTCAAAATCTCACGATACATGGCCCCATTCATTCTTTCCTTTACACGGACCAGTCGTCCTGGTCCCTTTGCAGAAAAACAGCCCCAAAGCATGATGTTTCCACCCCCATACTTCACAGTAGGTATGGTGTTCTTTGGATGCAACTCAGCATTCTTTGTCCTCCAAACACGACGAGTTGAGTTTTTACCAAAAAGTTCTATTTTGGTTTCATCTGACCATATGACATTATCCCAATCCTCTTCTGGATCATCCAAATGCACTCTAGCAAACTTCAGACGGGCCTGGACATGTACTGGCTTAAGCAGGGGGACACGTCTGGCACTGCAGGATTTGAGTCCCTGGCGGCGTAGTGTGTTACTGATGGTAGGCTTTGTTACTTTGGTCCCAGCTCTCTGCAGGTCATTCACTAGGTCCCCCCGTGTGGTTCTGGGATTTTTGCTCACCGTTCTTGTGATCATTTTGACCCCACGGGGTGAGATCTTGCCCCGTGGAGCCCCAGATTGAGGGAGATTATCAGTGGTCTTGTATGTCTTCCATTTCCTAATAATTGCTCCCACAGTTGATTTCTTCAAACCAAGCTGCTTACCTATTGCAGATTCAGTCTTCCCAGCCTGGTGCAGGTCTACAATTTTGTTTCTGGTGTCCTTTGACAGCTCTTTGGTCTTGGCCATAGTGGAGTTTGGAGTGTGACTGTTTGAGGTTGTGGACAGGTGTCTTTTATACTGATAACAAGTTCAAACAGGTGCCATTAATACAGGTAACGAGTGGAGGACAGAGGAGCCTCTTAAAGTAGAAGTTACAGGTCTGTGAGAGCCAGAAATCTTGCTTGTTTGTAGGTGACCAAATACTTATTTTCCACCATAATTTGCAAATAAATTCATTAAAAATCCTACAATGTGATTTTCTGGATTTTTTTTTCTCAATTTGTCTGTCATAGTTGACGTGTACCTATGATGAAATTACAGGCCTCTCTCATCTTTTTAAGTGGGAGAACTTGCACAATTGATGGCTGACTAAATACTTTTTTCCCCCCACTGTATCTCTCTCCTCTATCCCTCTTCTATAAACACACAGTAAGGAAGGATAGAAGAGATGCCTACTGATCATGAATTATATAGACTTCCACAAATTACAACCTAGAAACAACAGCACAATATTGGAGGGAGAGAGAGAGAGAGAGAGAGAGAGAGAGAGAGAGAGAGAGAGAGAGAGAGAGAGAGAGAGAGAGAGAGGTTGTATATCAGGGTATATATTGAGAAGCCAGGGTTATCTAGGAACCTCCCTAAGTTATCTGTATCCTCCTCCAGGGTTATCTAGGAACCCCCCTAAGTTATCTGTATCCTCCTCCAGGGTTATCTAGGAACCCCCCTAAGTTATCTGTATCCTCCTCCAGGGTTATCTAGGAACCCCCCTAAGTTATATGTATCCTCCTCCAGGGTTATCTAGGAACCCCCCTAAGTTATCTGTATCCTCCTCCAGGGTTATCTAGGAACCCCCCTAAGTTATCTGTATCCTCCTCCAGGGTTATCTAGGAACCTCCCTAAGTTATCTGTATCCTCCTACAGGGTTATCTAGGAACCTCCCTAAGTTATCTGTATCCTCCTCCAGGGTTATCTAGGAACCTCCCTAAGTTATCTGTATCCTCCTCCGGGGTTATCTAGGAACCCCCCTAAGTTATCTGTATCCTCCTCCAGGGTTATCTAGGAACCCCCCTAAGTTATCTGTATCCTCCTCCAGGGTTATCTAGGAACCCCCCTAAGTTATCTGTATCCTCCTCCAGGGTTATCTAGGAACCCCCCTAAGTTATCTGTATCCTCCTCCAGGGTTATCTAGGAACCCCCCTAAGTTATCTGTATCCTCCTACAGGGTTATCTAGGAACCCCCCTAAGTTATCTGTATCCTCCTCCAGGGTTATCTAGGAACCCCCCTAAGTTATCTGTATCCTCCTACAGGGTTATCTAGGAACCCCCCTAAGTTATCTGTATCCTCCTCCAGACTCAGAGAGCTAACAACCCTTATTAGGCTCTTGTTTTACCCTGACCCCTGACCTCTGCGTTATCACTGAGAATGTTCCATCTGTTGTTTCTCCCACTGCAGGTATCTGGACTTCCCAGCTGACTGACCAGACCAGACAGTGTTGTCTTCCCTACCAGTAGACTGACCAGACCAGACAGTGTTGTCTTCCCTACCAGCAGACTGACCAGACCAGACAGTGTTGTCTTCCCTACCAGCAGACTGACCAGACCAGACAGTGTTGTCTTCCCTACCAGCTGACTGACCAGACCAGGCAGTGTTGTCTTCCCTACCAGCTGACTGACCAGACCAGACAGTGTTGTCTTCCCTACCAGCAGACTGACCAGACCAGACAGTGCTCCCAGTCTATCTGGACTGGACCAGGGACTATTTGGCCTCAGTGACTGGACTCTGCAGTGTTACAATCAGTATTGGACTATATAGACTGTATTTGGACTGACTGACCAGCTCCAGTGATCCTCCCTCCCTCCCAGCAGACAACATGAGCCCCCTGGCCCCCCCAGACCCCTCCAACAGCACGTCCGACCTAGCACCAGGCCTGCCAGTCCACATGGACACCAACACCACCCACATGCAGCAAGACATCCTGGGGAACGACAGTCTCAACCTCCACTTCGACCGGCCGGGGTTCCACTCTGACATCACCAAGCATGTAGGAGTCCAGGCTGCTCTGATCACAGCGTACAGTCTGATCATCCTACTGGGCCTGGTAGGCAACGCCCTAGTCATCTATATGATCATCCACTTCCGGAACATGAGGACAGTCACCAACTTCTTCATAGCTAACCTGGCCCTGGCCGACCTGTTGGTGGATACGTTGTGTTTACCGTTCACACTGGTTTATACATTGCTCGACGAGTGGAAGTTCGGCGCGGTGCTGTGTCACATGGTCCCGTTCGCCCAGGCGCTGAGCGTGCACGTATCGATCCTGACGCTGACCGTCATCGCTCTGGAGCGCTACAGGTGTATCGTGTTTCACCTGGGCCAGCGCCTCACCTGGCGAAGCAGCCTGTTCATCATGGCTCTCACCTGGACGCTGTCCGCCATGCTGGCCGGCCCGCTCGCCATCTTCAGAGAGTACCGTCAGGAGGAGATCCCGTCCATCAACCTGAGCATCTCAGTCTGCTATGAGAAGTGGCCCCACGGCAGCAGCAGAGATGGAGTCATCTACAGCCTGTCTATGTTACTGCTGCAGTACGTGCTGCCACTATCCATCATCAGTTACGCCTACATCTGCATCTGGGTGAAGCTGAAGAACCACGTGAGTCCATCGAGCCGCATCAACGCCGTCCAGCGCAGGAAGAAGACCACCAAGATGCTGGTTATGGTGGTCGTAGTCTTCGCCACATGCTGGCTGCCCTTCCACGTGTTTCAACTGGCCAGCGACCTAGACCTGGTGCTCAGCTTAAGACAATACAAGCTCATCTATACTCTCTTCCACATCATAGCCATGTGCTCCACCTTCGCCAACCCGCTCCTGTACGGCTGGATGAATAAGAACTACAGGAATGGGTTCCTCATGGTGTTCAGGTGTGAGGATAAACCAGACAGTATTCACCCTGAGGGATCCTTCAGGACCCGGTCACTACGGAGGATGTCTCTGAACGGTAGGAACGGCGGACACCCTCCTACTGCCGTCTGATTGATTGACTGAACTGCCATCTGATTGAGGCTGCTGTATGGAGTGATATTAGTACTAATAGAAAGGGAATCTGAGGCTGCTGTAAAAAAAAAAAAAAAAAAGAAATCATTGTCCGAGCCAAAATGGCCCATAGGGCAGGAGTTGATCTCCTGTTTCTGTAGAGTGAACCAGAACGGCCCATAGGGCAGGAGTTGATCTCCTGTTTCTGTAGAGTGAACCAGAACGGCCCATAAGTCGCTTTGGATAAAAGCGTCTGCTATTATAATATATTGATATATAAGTACACCCCCTGGACAGAAAAATATACTGCTGTATGGAGTGATATTAGTGACAACAGAAAGGAAATCTGAATCGCTAGACTTATTATTATTAAAGCAGAACATCAATGATGATGACTAGGACTAGGAGTTTTTCCTGACCTCCCAACCGACCTGAGCAAGAAAAACTCTGGACCCTATAGTTACCAGACCGTATGGTATGACTAGGATAAACACTGGACCGAGTGGCGCAGTGGTCTAAGGCACTGCATTGCAGTGCTAGCTGTGCCACTAGAGATCCTGGTTCGAATCCAGGCTCTGTCGTAGCCGGCCGCGACCGGGAGACCCATGGGGCGGTGCACAATTGGCCCAGCGTCGTCCAGGGTAGGGGAGGAAATGGCCGGCAGGGATGTAGCTCAGTTGGTAGAGCATGGCGTTTGCAACGCCAGGGTTGTGGGTTCGATTCCCACGGGGGGCCAGTATGAATAAAAATAATAATGTATGCACTCACTAACTGTAAGTCGCTCTGGATAAGAGCGTCTGCTAAATGACTAAAATGTAAATGTATGACTAGGATAAACCATGGACCCTGTAGTTACAGTGGGGGAAAAAAGTATTTAGTCAGCCACCAATTGTGCAAGTTCTCCCACTTAAAAAGATGAGAGAGGCCTGTAATTTTCATCATAGGTACACGTCAACTATGACAGACATATTGAGAATTAATTTCTCCAGAAAATCACATTGTAGGATTTTTAATGAATTTATTTGCAAATTATGGTGGAAAATAAGTATTTGGTCACCTACAAACAAGCAAGATTTATGGCTCTCACAGACCTGTAACTTCTTCTTTAAGAGGCTCCTCTGTCCTCCACTCGTTACCTGTATTAATGGCACCTGTTTGAACTTGTTATCAGTATAAAAGACACCTGTCCACAACCTCAAACAGTCACACTCCAAACTCCACTATGGCCAAGACCAAAGAGCTGTCAAAGGACACCAGAAACAAAATTGTAGACCTGCACCAGGCTGGGAAGACTGAATCTGCAATAGGTAAGCAGCTTGGTTTGAAGAAATCAACTGTGGGAGCAATTATTAGGAAATGGAAGACATACAAGACCACTGATAATCTCCCTCGATCTGGGGCTCCACGCAAGATCTCACCCCGTGGGGTCAAAATGATCACAAGAACGGTGAGCAAAAATCCCAGAACCACATGGGGGGACCTAGTGAATGACCTGCAGAGAGCTGGGACCAAAGTAACAAAGCCTACCATCAGTAACACACTACGCCGCCAGGGACTCAAATCCTGCAGTGCCAGACGTGTCCCCCTGCTTAAGCCAGTACATGTCCAGGCCCGTCTGAAGTTTGCTAGAGTGCATTTGGATGATCCAGAAGAGGATTGGGAGAATGTCATATGGTCAGATGAAACCAAAATAGAACTTTTTGGTAAAAACTCAACTCGTCGTGTTTGGAGGACAAAGAATGCTGAGTTGCATCCAAAGAACACCATACCTACTGTGAAGCATGGGGGTGGAAACATCATGCTTTGGGGCTGTTTTTCTGCAAAGGGACCAGGACGACTGATCCGTGTAAAGGAAAGAATGAATGGGGCCATGTATCGTGAGATTTTGAGTGAAAACCTCCTTCCATCAGCAAGGGCATTGAAGATGAAACGTGGCTGGGTCTTTCAGCATGACAATGATCCCAAACACACCGCCCGGGCAACGAAGGAGTGGCTTCGTAAGAAGCATTTCAAGGTCCTGGAGTGGCCTAGCCAGTCTCCAGATCTCAACCCCATAGAAAATCTTTGGAGGGAGTTGAAAGTCCGTGTTGCCCAGCGACAGCCCCAAAACATCACTGCTCTAGAGGAGATCTTCATGGAGGAATGGGCCAAAATACCAGCAACAGTGTGTGAAAACCTTGTGAAGACTTACAGAAAACGTTTGACCTGTGTCATTGCCAACAAAGAGTATATAACAAAGTATTGAGAAACTTTTGTTATTGACCAAATACTTATTTTACACCATAATTTGCAAATAAATTCATAAAAAATCCTACAATGTGATTTTCTGGATTGTTTCCCCTCATTTTGTCTGTCATAGTTGACGTGTACCTATGATGAAAATTACAGGCCTCTCTCATCTTTTTAAGTGGGAGAAGTTGCACAATTGGTGGCTGACTAAATACTTTTTTTCCCCACTGTACCTGACCGTGTGGAATGACTAGAAAAACTATGGGTCCTAGTTATATAGCCTTGGTCAGATCATGTGGTCTGGATCAGGAAAAACTCCTGGCCCTATTTGAGGATTAATATGAGACTTTATAAAGGACCTTAATAAGGTTGTGGTGAAACTGAACTGTCTGGCTTGAATGGCCTTACCTTGAATACCTGGCGTGTACCTTGAGATGAGAAGCCAGGTTAGGAGAAGGCATTGCACCTTGAGATGAGAAGCCAGGTTAGGAGAAGGCATTGCATGTGTAACCGTTTTATGTGTCGCTGCTTCTTCTAACTGTCTATGGTACTTCTGAATAATGAACTACTCTTGTCCAGTGAATTCAAAGACGTGTTGATTGATCAAGCCGTTATCTTTGGTTGTTACAGGATGAGCAGAGAGAAGTCATTTACACGAATGGAAAAAATAGACTTATCAGTGTCTCCGTCCAAAATAGCACCCTATTCACTATATAGTGCACTACTTTGACCAGAGCCTTATGTGCAAAAGTAGTGCACTATATAGAGAGTATGGTGTCATTTGGGAGATAGTCACTGTTCGCTAAGGGACACAAAGTACAGATGTTCACCCCCACTCTAGTTGGAGTGGATCGTTAGACAAACTAATGTAATTGGCAGCATAATGATGTTGATTTGCTATTCACTGTATCACTGTGTCTGCTTCCCAAACTACACCCTATTCCCTATGTAGTGGACTTTAGACCAGAGCCTGGTCATTAGCAGTGCACTATAAAGGGAATAGCGTGTCATTTGAGACAGCGCCAGTGTCAACACTCTAGAACATTCACAACAGGATGTAGCTCATATGTTGGCCAGCGTCGCAACCTTCAGCGTCGTTGGCCTCCAGCGTCGTGGGCCTCCAGCGTCGTGGGGCTCCAGCGTCGTGGGCTCCAGCATCGTGGGCCTCCAGCGTCGTGGGGCTCCAGCGTCGTGGGCTAATAACTCTAATGAACTTATCCTCTGCAGCAGAGGTAACTCTGGGCCTTCCATTCCTGTGGCGGTCCTCATGAGAGCCAGTTTCATCATAGCGCTTGATGGTTTTTGCGACTGCACTTGAAGAAACTTTCAAAGTTTCTTCAAGTTCTCCAGCGTCGTGGGCCTCCAGCGTCGTAGGCCACCAGCGTCGTGGGCTTCTTGCATTGCAAACATTAAGAATTAATTGATATTATTTGAGTAAGTCATCAGGATACAACTAGGTCCTTCATTCATTGAACTCAGTGCTGTGCAGTATCCTCAGCTGGATGTACTGGGAATCTGGAATAATGGAGATCAGCGAACTATCTGTAGCACTAACAGTGCTGGGAGGAACAAGCACGCCAGTAGGACATCTGCAACAGATAAAGAGACATTCTGAGGTGGTTTGGTGGTCAAATGTAGTTGTCCTCTTGAACGTTGCTAGTCACATCAACTCTACAACATACACTACCAGTCAGAAGTTTGGACACACCTACTCATTCAAGGGTTTTTCTTGATTTTTTTAAACAATTTTTTACATTGTAGAATAATAGTGAAGACATCAAAACTATGAAATAACACATATGGAATCATGTAGTAACCAAAAAAGTGTTAAACAAATCAAAATATACTTTATATTTGAGATTCTTCAAAGTAGCCACCCTTTGCCTTGATGACAGCTTTACACAATCTTGGCATTCTCTCAACCAGCTTCATGAGGTAGTCACCTGGAATGCATTTCAATTAACAGGTGTGCCTTCTTAAAAGTTAATGTGTGGAATTTCTTTCCTTCTTAATGCATTTGAGCCAATCAGTTGTGTAGTGACAAGGTAGGGGGGTATACAGAAGATAGCCCTCTTTGGTAAAAGACCAAGTCCATATTATGGCAAGAACAGCTCAAATAAGCAAAGAGAAATGACAGTCCATCATTACTTTAAGACATGAAGGTCAATCAATATTGAACATTTCAAGAACTTTGAAAGTTTCTTCAAGTGCAGTCGCAAAAACCATCAAGCGCTATGATGAAACTGGCTCTCATGAGGACCGCCACAGGAAAGGAAGACCCAGAGTTACCTCTGCTGCAGAGGATAAGTTCATTAGAGTTACCATCCTCAGAAATTGCAGCCCAAATAAATGCTTCACAGAGTTCAAGTAACAGACATATCTCAACATCAACTGTTCAGAGGAGACTGTGTGAATCAGGCCTTCATGGTCGAATTGCTGCAAAGAAACCACTACTAAAGGACACCAATAAGAAGAAGAGACTTGCTTGGGCCAAGAAATACGAGCAATGGACATTAGACCGGTGGAAATCTGTCATTTGGTCTGATGAGTCCAAATTTGATATTTTTGGTTCCAACCGCCTTGTCTTTGTGAGATGCGGTGTGAGTGAACGGATGATCTCCGCGTGTGTAGTTCCCACCGTAAAGCATGGAGGAGGTGTTGTTATGTTGTGGGGGTGCTTTGCTGGTGACACTGTCTGTGATTTATTTAGAATTCAAGGCACACTTAACCAGCATGGCTACCACAGCATTCTGCAGCGATAATACATCCCATCTGGTTTGGGTTTAGTGGGACTATCATATGTTTTTCAACAGGACAATGACCCAACACACCTCCAGGCTGTGTAAGGGCTATTTGACCAAGAAGGAGAGTGATGGAGTGCTGCATCAGATGACCTGGCCTCCACAATCCCCCGACCTCAACCCAATTGAGATGGTTTGGGATGAGTTGGACGGCAGAGTGAAGGAAAAGCAGCCAACAAGTGCTCAGTATATGTGGGAACTCCTTCAAGACTGTTGGAAAAGCATTCCAGGTGAAGCTGGTTGAGAGAATGCCAAGAGTGTGCAAAGCTGTCATCAAGGCAAAGGGTGGCTATTTAAAGAATCTCAAATATAAAATATATTTTGACTTGTTTAACACTTTTTGGGTTACTACATGATTCCATATGTGTTATTTCATAGTTTTGATGTCTTCACTATTATTCTACAATGTAAAAAAATAGTACAAATAAAGAAAAACCCTTGAATTAGTAGATGTCCAAACTTTTGACTGGTACTGTACTTCAACAATAAAGTGATTATGAAATAAACTTTTCTAGCCAACATTCCACACAGTTTGACACAGCAGACAAGGAAGAGGTACATATTTTTTATTCTGAACTGAAGTAGCTATATACAATAAGAGAGATTCGGTTCATTATGGTTGGGAGGATGATCCTGACTTTGATCCTGTCTCATTGTTTTATTGCACAGTCATGGTCATATCTTAAACCTTTAATTAGCCAGGTAAGACAGCTAGGTCACTGAACTCTAGCGCTGGATCTTCCAAACACCTTGAATGATTGATCTGTACACACCCAGGTACTGAAGGTCAAGGCTCATCTATTTTCCTCCAATAAAATGCTTGTTAAGGTCAATTTCAAAACCAAACCATTGTTGGGGTAATAGGGAAATGTTATAATAGTCTGTGAAATTAAATATATTTCCTTACTAGGTATAAACCCCAAATAAACAGAAATTGGTCTACATTTGGATTCACAGCTCAGTCATTCTATAAAAGTGTGGCCGTTCTGAAATGTTAACAGGTCATGTATTTCCACCTGGCGGTCAATATGAGGATACGAGCTGTAAACACGGTCATATACAGCCACCTGGCGGTCAATATGAGGATACACAGGGATGGCTTTTGACACAGGTCATGCATTATATTGACCAGGTAAAAGCATTTTAATGCTGCAATATGTCATTTTTTGGCCGACCGAAAAAATTCGCATGGAAATACCTAAGAAGCAGTAGATCTGTTATTCTCATTGAAAGCCAGTCTAAGAAGCGGTAGATCTGTTATTCTCATTGAAAGCCAGTCTAAGAAGCGGTAGATCTGTTATTCTCATTGAAAGCCAGTCTAAGAAGCGGTAGATCTGTTATTCTCATTGAAAGCCAGTCTAAGAAGCGGTAGATCTGTTATTCTCATTGAAAGCCAGTCTAAGAAGCGGTAGATCTGTTATTCTCATTGAAAGCCAGTCTAAGAAGCGGTAGATCTGTTATTCTCATTGAAAGCCAGTCTAAGAAGCGGTAGATCTGTTATTCTCATTGAAAGCCAGTCTAAGAAGCGGTAGATCTGTTATTCTCATTGAAAGCCAGTCTAAGAAGCGGTAGATCTGTTATTCTCATTGAAAGCCAGTCTAAGAAGCGGTAGATCTGTTATTCTCATTGAAAGCCAGTCTAAGAAGCGGTAGATCTGTTATTCTCATTGAAAGCCAGTCTAAGAAGCGGTAGATCTGTTCTATGTGCTCTATTTCTATACTTCCCGTTTTTAAGTTTCGTTTTTGAGTCTTTTACTTTCGGCTTTGTACACAAGGTTCAAACAGCTGAAAATACAATATTTTTGGTTATGGAAAATATATTTCACAGCGGTTTAGATGGTTCAATGATTCTCTACAACAGAGATGGACAACTTTGATGGGGGTGAGGGCCACAAAAAACGGAACTCATCATTAGGGGCTGCAGTGATTCGTGGGTCTGTGTACCCACATCCATAACCCAGTTACTCAAGTGGCCGCTCTAACCATGAAATGAAATGTCTTCATAAATGGAAGGCAGTCAGGAAGCAAGATGAGGTAGGACCATTCTAGCCAATGAGAGGGCAGACACGCATGTGAATAACAGGCGTAATCAGAGATATTAGCAAAAGGATCTCTGGCTCAACTTCTATATGTGTTTTTTCTCAAAGTTGCCGGGGTGTCACGTGTCCTACTTATATCAGTACACTCGTAACAACTTAAGCATTCCGAAACATTTATTCGATCAAATAAGCCTCACGTAGCACATAAGATATTCATTTTTTTGTTGATAGAATTCAACACTCATTGACCTCCATACAACAACAAAACACCTAGCTTGGTGAACGAAACGAAACAACGCCACCTTCTTCTTCTTCGGGTTTAATGGCGAACTACACGCAAGGTGTAATGTCGCCACCAACTGGACGGGGGTGAAACAATTCACTAAAAGAAAAGTAAATTCCACTACGGGGAAGAGAAAATGAACATTAATCCACACAAACTACGAAAGAATTTCAGTCATTCGAAACCTCGAATCCCCTGTTCAGGCTCTGGGGGCCTGAGAGGGTGGGTCTGCATGAGTCAATAAATGTGTAGCTCAGATGGTAGAGCATGGCGCTTGCAACGCCAGGGTTGTGGGTTCGTTTCCCACGGGAGGCCAGTATGAAAAAATGTATGCACTCACTAACTGTAAGTCGCTCTGGATAAGAGCTTCTGCTAAATGACGTAAATGTAAAAATAAAACAAGTTATTCACTACCATCAGTCCTTCAGCTCCTTCAGCTCCTTAGATAATAGGAGACAGACTGAAATGCCCTGATTTTGGCCACCTCCATCTCTTTCACCCTATTTGGGCATTCCAAAGATGTCGCCTCAGGTTCGCCACCACAGTTACTACACTTTATTCCTCTCTTCTTCTACACAGTCTCCATCAAAGTGATCTTCCTTCACATCTGGGCTCCTTCCGTCTGCAGACACTCTCTACATGACCCAAATGTTCACGTCTTACACCGCAATGGCCTGGATACAAAAGCTCTGACAGGGTAGTACACATATCCCAGCTGTCCTCGGTTTGGGGGGGGGGGGGACGACGACTCCACGTCGAAAAACAGAACAGACGACGAACATCGAAAACAGAACAGACAAACTCTTCTCCTTCCCAGTGTTGCCAACTTAGCGACTTTGTCGCTATATTTAGCGACTATTCAGACCCCTCTAGCGACACATTTTCAAAAAAAATGGACTGCCGACAAATCTATCGACTTTTTCTGGTGTTATTGGAGACTTTTGGAGACTCTGACGTGAAAGCACGTATCGTTCTTACTCTTCTCAACGAGCAGTGGGTGCTGCCGTGGGCATCGGGCCCCACCCCCGTCCCAAAGCACTCACAGGCGGCCCAGTCCCTCCCAGCTGCAGTCAGAGCAGGAGATGTTCACCCCTCCGCGTACAGACTGCAAATGAATCGCGCATGCGGGAAGACGCCGCTGGCTGATCCCACCCTGGCTGATCCCACCCTGGCTGATCCCGCCCTGGCTGATCCCGCCGCTGGCTGATCCCACCCTGGCTGATCCCACCCTGGCTGATCTCTCCCTGGCTGATCCCGCCCTGGCTGATCCCACCCTGGCTGATCCCGCCCTGGCTGAACCCACCCTGGCTGATCCCACCCTGGCTGATCTCTCCCTGGCTGATCCCACCCTGGCTGATCCCTCCCTGGCTGATCCCACCCTGGCTGATCTCTCCCTGGCTGATCCCGACCTGGCTGATCCCGCCCTGGCTGATCCCGCCCTGGCTGATCCCACCCTGGCTGATCCCACCCTGGCTTACATTCAGGGTGGGATGTAAATGTAAAATGTTCTTTGTCTAAAATAAATCACTGCACAAAAATAAATCACTGCATTTGACTCCCACAGCCTCAGTCCACTGTGTGTGTGACTCTCTGTGACATCAGCTAAACACCTAGCTGGCTAGCTCATCATGTCTCAGTCTAAACTGTACACTCAAAAATACAGAAAGGAGTGGGAATCAAACCCTGAATTCAAAGGCTGGTTGAAGCCGTTTATTGGAGATGATACACGGGCATACTGCCTGTATTGTAAGGCTGATTTCTACGCCAAACTTAGTGATGTAAAAAAAACACATGACAACTCAAAAACATACTCAAAAGGCAAAGCCTTATAACAGTTCCACCCAAAACAAGCTGCCATTTATGGTTTAAAAAATTGACTCTGCAAAAAAGACTGAGGCCACCATGGCATTAGCTATCGCTGACCACTGTTCCATGCTGGCATGTGATCACATTGGAGAAGCATGTAGAGCTGCTTTCTCAGACTCCACTGCTGCTACCCACTTCAAAACGCACAGGACAAAGTGCACAGAAATGATTAATGGTGTTCTAGCACCATACTTTCTGAAAAAGTTGGTCGCAGATGTGGGTGACCAGCGTTTCAGCCTCCTCCTCGATGAGTCCACGGATGTAAGTGTTTCTAAGTACCTGGGGGGGTTGTGATAAGGTACTTTAGTGACACCAAGCAGACAATTGTATCAACAAATTTTTTTTTTGACTTCTAGTGACTTTTAGGACAGCCAATAGCTCCTTTCCTTACTGGGGAGTTGTCAAGACTGCCCACTGCTCCTTCCTTCCATTAACCACACGATTCATCCTATGAACGTCGACCACTCCAGGATTTTTTGGGTGCCCTGCTCCGTAGCTCAAAACACAACACAGGATAATAATTAACTAGAGGGAGGCCAACAAACGTTCCTTTTGATCAGCTGAAAAACACGAAATCAATGCAAGCGCACTCCTCTTGTATTTCACTGACTACTGTACCCAAGGCTTTTTTCACCATTTTGGATCCTGTCCACGATCCACCAAATCGGGCCCCGATTCACTGAGGTATAATAAGAACAGCACCAATACTCCCAGAAAACGAACTCTTACCAGATACCATGGGGTAAAACCAACTCTAGACGTTTCCTTTCCCCACAATAATTGTACTTAATTTTCCATCCTTTTTGGACAAAAGTCCATTCATCCTTATTTCCACCGCCATCAGATTCAAGCGCCTTCTCCGCTTCCGCCATCGTCCTTCCCCCGAAACAACGCCACCTGCTGGAGAAGCCAGATGTTGGCCCCAGGTATCCCTCTCGCTACGCCTCTTCCTCTCTGCTTTTTGGTCTACTCGCACCGGATATGACGTTGTTCTTGAACTTCCCATTCAATCGGCCCGAATCAGTCTTTCATGTAGTTGCAAGCTACATTCTTCTAAAAGTAGTAGAAAATGCACTTATCTCCGCTGTAAATGGTATTGCCAACGAGGTAAGTGGCTTTCTTACCGTTTCAGATTCAAGCGGAAAGATGTGTAGATTTTTTTCTCATATGAAAATGGGTCAAGGTAGCTAATAAATACATGGCGTTGACTCCCACGCTATGCTAAGCTAACTAGCTAGCTCGTTACCTTAGCATTCTAGCAAGACTAGAGGGACTGCGTGCAGACGTGACCGTTTCAGTTTTTATCCCATGACCTGTCAAACTGTCACTAACGATGTCGTTAGCAGAACTGGGTTGCACATCGAGCAGTATATGGACATACATATAGCGATATTATGGACAGACAGGTTAACGTTAGCTATGGCTAGTGTGCAGGTTACTGCTTTAATTTCACTGAAGTTGATTGACAGCTGTCATTTAAAGCGCAGCATTCCACTTTCTATGCTTATCTAGGAGTTTCGGTATTTAGTGCAGCCTTCTAATAGGCATGTAATTGATCATATCCTAGCTAATTTGAGCTCACGCACGTGTACTATTCTTCTAACAGGTATTTACCAAAGTGTAACGTTACAGATAAAGTCATCTTTTTACGGGAACAATGGTGAAGTACTTTGCCTGCGTGGGTCTTCTGAAAAGTTCCTGGGACCAAGTCTGCACTGCTTTCTGGGAGCGATATCCCAACCCCTACAGGTAAGAAAGATACCCTTAACCTAGCCCAATACTGGACAAAAGGAGCCTAAAGTTAATCCTTAGTCCAGCGTTTCCCAAACTCGGTCCTGGGGACCACAAGGGGTGCACGTTTTAGTTTTTGCCTTAGCACTGCACAGCTGATTTAAAAATAATCAAAGCTTGATGGTGAGTTAATTATTTGAATCAGCTGTGTAGTGCTAGGGCAAAAACCAAAACGTTCACCCCTTAGGGTTTGGGAAACGCTGCCTATGTCCAAGAACCTTACATGTTCTGTTTATAGGGCGAATTGGCTCTGGAAGCCAAAACAGCCAAATACTCCATCTAAACGTGAATCGATT
Organism: Coregonus lavaretus; assembly: GCF_964263955.1. Classification (NCBI taxonomy): domain Eukaryota; kingdom Metazoa; phylum Chordata; class Actinopteri; order Salmoniformes; family Salmonidae; genus Coregonus; species Coregonus lavaretus. Next base: position 39,390,199 of record NC_140019.1, on the reverse strand, counting down.
CTCAACTGCTGTACTGTCCTAGAAACACAAAGCCCTCTACTTTCATATCACATCAAAATTATTTCACAAAAGCAAAATACACATTTACTGTACACAGTTGCTGCCAGCAGTATTTTTCAGTGACAATACGTTTGTGGCGTCTGTCTGTCCATTTACACACAGGAAACGCAGATAGCTAATTAGCACAGGTATTAGCACAGCTAATTAGCACAGGTAGTCCACTCTGTCTTCCATCTGTAAACGAGCGCTGTAACATGGAGAGATGGCCGGGTGGGAACCCTATAATGGTGTGTATCAATTTAGCATTTCGATTTTTGAGAATTATTTCTCGCCGGTATGAAAGATAAGGTCCTTATGGTTCCAAAACCATACCGCAAGCGATGCGTGTTAATGGTCAGACCGAGCATCGCGGCTCTAAACAAAACTCCTCCCTACAGAAGACGCCTTCGTCCAATGACTCTTATGTGTAATGTAATGGAACTTTCCTGTGGATATTCTGTCTAAAATTTTGAGTGAATGAAGGACCAATCGCACAGACAACCGGTAGAGTAAGTTCAAATGTAATTTTATTAAACAGTCTGGCTTGTAAGGAACACTTCAACAATTTTGCAGAGATACGTTTTAGACTGTATATCAAGCATTGCTTGAATAATTAGGCAACCCCTACAGGTAAGAAAGATAGTGTAGACATCACAACGTTGTAGCATAGAGATGGATAGACATCACAACGTTGTAACATAGAGATGGATAGACATCACAACGTTGTAACATAGAGATGGATAGACATCACAACGTTGTAACATAGAGATGGATAGACATCACAACGTTGTAACATAGAGATGGATAGACATCACAACGTTGTAGCATAGAGATGGATAGACATCACAACGTTGTAACATAGAGATGGATAGACATCACAACGTTGTAGCATAGAGATGGATAGACATCACAACGTTGTAACATAGAGATGGATAGACATCACAACGTTGGAGCATAGAGATGGATAGACATCACAACGTTGTAACATAGAGATGGATAGACATCACAACGTTGGAGCATAGAGATGGATAGACATCACAACGTTGTAACATAGAGATGGATAGACATCACAACGTTGTAACATAGAGATGGATAGACATCACAACGTTGTAGCATAGAGATGGATAGACATCACAACGTTGTAACATAGAGATGGATAGACATCACAACGTTGTAGCATAGAGATGGATAGACATCACAACGTTGTAGCATAGAGATGGATAGACATCACAACGTTGTAGCATAGAGATGGATAGACATCACAACGTTGTAGCATAGAGATGGATAGACATCACAACGTTGGAGCATAGAGATGGATAGACATCACAACGTTGGAGCATAGAGATGGATAGACATCACAACGTTGTAGCATAGAGATGGATAGACATCACAACGTTGTAGCATAGAGATGGATAGACATCACAACGTTGGAGCATAGAGATGGATAGACATCACAACGTTGGAGCATAGAGATGGATAGACATCACAACGTTGGAGCATAGAGATGGATAGACATCACAACGTTGGAGCATAGAGATGGATAGACATCACAACGTTGGAGCATAGAGATGGATAGACATCACAACGTTGTAGCATAGAGATGGATAGACATCACAACGTTGGAGCATAGAGATGGATAGACATCACAACGTTGGAGCATAGAGATGGATAGACATCACAACGTTGGAGCATAGAGATGGATAGACATCACAACGTTGGAGCATAGAGATGGATAGACATCACAACGTTGGAGCATAGAGATGGATAGACATCACAACGTTGGAGCATAGAGATGGATAGACATCACAACGTTGGAGCATAGAGATGGATAGACATCGCAACGTTGGAGCATAGAGATGGATAGACATCGCAACGTTGGAGCATAGAGATGGATAGACATCGCAACGTTGGAGCATAGAGATGGATAGACATCGCAACGTTGGAGCATAGAGATGGATAGACATCGCAACGTTGGAGCATAGAGATGGATAGACATCACAACGTTGGAGCATAGAGATGGATAGACATCACAACGTTGGAGCATAGAGATGGATAGACATCACAACGTTGTAGCATAGAGATGTGTAGACATCACAACGTTGGAGCATAGAGATGGATAGACATCACAACGTTGGAGCATAGAGATGGATAGACATCACAACGTTGGAGCATAGAGATGGATAGACATCACAACGTTGTAGCCTAGAGATGGATAGACATCACAACGTTGGAGCATAGAGATGGATAGACATCACAACGTTGGAGCATAGAGATGGATAGACATCACAACGTTGTAGCATAGAGATGGATAGACATCACAACGTTGTAGCAGTCCCGTCACTGCGTCTGTCACGGGGCAGCGCCATTGAGACAGATACAATGTTGCGACCTCTAATCTTGCAGTATCCCTAATCTTGCAATCATACCTAATTCACCCCTTCAGTCTCCTCTTCCCCAGCATGTCTTCACCCCTCCCATCTCCTCTCTTGCTCCAAAGTCTCTGATAGTTTTTCCAATTCAATCATCTCTTCTCTGCCCACAGTAACCATGTCCTAACGGAGGACATCATCTTCAGGGAGGTAACCCCCGGTAACTGTCTGGTCTCTAGACGACTGCTGACCAAAACGAACCGCGCCCCTCGCTGGATGGAGAAGTACCTGCCGGTTACCATGGCGAGGCACGCCTACATCATCGAGGATTCCATCGTGGACCCCCAGAACAGAACCATGACAACGCTGACTTGGAACATCAGCCACGCACGCATGATGGTACGTGTGACCCCACTGGGATTCGAACTGTGACTGTGTTGGCCCGCTGAGCTAAAGCCTAGGCATTAGCTCAGGGAGCCAACGCAAGTCTTCATCTTTGAATTTACACTACGTGGTCAAAAGTATGTGGACACCCGCTCGTCGAACATCTCATTCCAAAATCATGGGTATTAATATGGAGTTGGTCCCCCCCTTTGCTGCTATAATAGCCTCCACTCTTCTGGGAAGGCTTTCCACTAGATGTTGGAACATTGCTGCGGGGACTTGCTTCCATTCAGCCACAAGAGCATTAGTGAGGTCGGGCACTGATGTTGGGCGATTAGGCCCGGCTTGCAGTCGGCGTTCCAATTAATCCCAAAGGTGTTCGACGGGGTTGAGGTCAGGGCTTTGTGCAGACCAGTAAAGTTCTTCCACACCAATCTCGACAAACCATTTCTGTATGGACCTCGCTTTGTGCACGGGGGCATTGTCATGCTGAAACAGGAAAGGGCCTTCCCAAAACAGTTGCCACAAAGTTGGAAGCACAGAATCGTCTAGAATGTAATTGTATGCTGTAGCGTTAAGATTTCCCTTCACTGGAACTAAGGGGCCTAGCTCGAACCATGAAAAACAGCCCCAGACCATTATTCCTCCTCTACCAAACTTTACAGTTGCCACTATGCATTGGGGCAGGTAGCGTTCTCCTGGCGTCCGCCAAACCCAGATTCGTCCGTCGGACTGCCAGATGGTGAAGGGTGATTCATCACTCCAGAGAACGCGTTTCCACTGCTCCAGAGTCCAATGGTGGCGAGCTTTACACCACTCCAGCCAACGCTTGGCATTGTGCATGGTGATCTTAGGCTTGTGTGCGGCTGCTCGGCCATGGAAACCCATTTCATGAAGCTCCCGACGAACAGTTGTTGTGCTGACGTTGCTTCCAGAGGCAGTTTGGAACTCAGTAGTGAGTGTTGCAACCGAGGACAGACGATTTTTACGAGCTACGCGCTTCAGCACTCAGCGGTCCCATTCTATGAGCTTGTGTGGCCTACCACTTCGCGGCTGAGCCGTTGTTGCTCCTAGACGTTTCACTTCATAATAACAGCACTTACAGTTGACCGGGGCAGCTCTAGCAGGGCAGAAATTTGACCAACTGACTTGTTGGAAAGGTGGCATCCTATGACGGTGCCACGTTGAAAGTCACTGAGCTCTTCAGTATGGCCATTCTACTGCCAATGTTTGTCTATGGAGATTGCATGGCTGTGTGCTCGATTTTATACACCTGTCAGCAACGGGTGTGGCTGAAATAGCTGAATCCACTAATGTGAAGGAGTGTCCACATACTTTTGGCCATGTAGTGTATTTGAATTTGAGCAGTATTTCCCTTTCACTATGAAGAACCAGGTCTTTATACTGCTCTGCACTGTATATCTCCTACTGCAGTTCATAAATCACATTATAGACTCCATCGGCTATGTACAGTGCATTCAGAAAGTATTCAGACCCCTTGACTTTTTACACATTTTGTTACGTTACAGCCTTATTCTAAAATGGATTAAAACATTTTTTTCCCTCATCAATCTACACACAATACCCCATAATGACTAAGCAAAAACAGTTTAAAAAATATATATATATATTGAGACATCCAACCTGTATTGTCGTTTCATGACCAGAGACAAATCTTCAAAGGCACAGTATTTATTTATTCGGAGTGGCACATGCATTCACACAGTCTTGATTTATAGGATCCTTTCCACTATATGATTGATATGTCAAGTGGTAAAATACCAAGTTATCAATTAAAAGTTTATGGAAAAACTGCACTTGTCTTTGTGAAAATTACAGTTCATTAAATATTCTACAGCTGTAATGTCATCAATCAAATCAAACTTTATTGATAGTGCATTCGGAAAGTATTCAGACCCCTTCACTTTTCCACATTTTGTTACAGCCTCATTCTAAAATGGATTAAATTGTTTTTTTCCCTCATCAATCTACACACAATACACCATAATGACTGAGCAAAAACAGGTTTTTAGACATTTTTGCAAAAGTATTAAAAATAACAAACTGAAATATCACATTTACATAACTATCCAAACCCTTTACTTTGTTGAAGCACCTTTGGCAGCGATTACAGCCTTGAGTCTTCTTGGGTATGATGCTACAAGCTTGGCACACCTGTATTTGGGGAGTTTCTCCCATCATCTCTGCAGATCCTCTCAAGCTCTGTCAGGTTGGATGGGGAGCGTCGCTGCACAGCTATTTTCAGGTCTCTCCAGAGATGTTCGATCGGGTTCAAGTCCGGGCTCTGGCTGGGCCACTCAAGGACATTCAGAGACTTGTCCCGAAGCCACTCCTGCGTTGTCTTGGCTGTGTGCTTAGGGTTGTTGTCCTTTTGGAAGGTAAATCTTCGCCCCAGTCTGAGGTCCTGAGCGCTCTGGAGCAGGTTTTCATCAATGATCTCTCTGTACTTTGCTCCGTTCATCTTTCCCTCGATCCTGACTAGTCTCCCAGTCCCTTCCGCTGAAAAACATCCCCACAGCATGATGCTGCCACCACCATGCTTCACTGTAGGGATGGTGCCAGGTTTCCTCCAGACGTGACGCTTGACATTCAGGCCACAGAGTTCAATCTTGGTTTCATCAGACCAGAGAATCTTGTTTCTCATTGTCTGAGAGTCTTTAGGTGCCTTTTGGCAAACTCCAAGCGGGCTGTCATGTGCCTTTTACTGAAGAGTGGCTTCCTTCTGGCCACTTTACCATAAAGGCCTGATTGGTGGAGTGCTGCAGAGATGGTTGTCCTTCTGGAAGGTTCTCCTATCTCCACAGAGGAACACTGGAGCTCTGTCAGAGTGACCATCGGCTTCTTGGTCACCTCCCTGACCAAGGCCTTTCTCCCCCAATTGATCAGTTGGGGCCGGGCGGCCAGCTCTAGGAAGAGTCTTGGTGGTTCCAAACTTCTTCCATTTAAGAATGATGGAGGCCACTGTGTTCTTGGGGACCTTCAATGCTGCAGACATTTGTGGTACCCTTCCCCAGATCTGTGCCTCGACACAATCCTGTCTCGGAGCTCTACAGACAATTCCTTCGACCTCATGGCTTGGTTTTTGCTCTGACATGCACTGTCAACTTTGGGACCTTTTATATAGACAGGTGTGTGCCATTCCAAATCATGTCCAATCAATTGAATTTACCACAGGTGGACTCCAATCAACATCTCAAGGATGATCAATGGAAACAGGATGCACCTGAGCTCAATTTCGAGTCTCATAGCAAAGGGTCTGAATATTCATGCAAATAAGGTATTTCTGTTTTATATTTTTAATACATTTGCAAACATTTCTAAAAACCTGTTTTTCACTTTGTCATTATGGGGTATTGTGTGTAGATTGATGAGGAAAACAATTAATTTAATCAATTTTAGAATAAGGCTGTAACACAACAAAATGTGGAAAAAGTCAAGGGGTCTGAATACTTTCCGAATGCGCTATATACACTATACTGTAGTCATAATAAGGTCTTGTTATGTTTTGATTCCCCTGTCAGTCTGTGGAGGAGCGTTGTGAGTACAGAATTAACCCTGACAACACCAGCTGGACGGAGATTAACAGAGAGGCCTGGATCTCGTCCAACGTCTACGGGCTCTCCAGAGCTATACAGGTGTGTGCAGTCCGAAACCCACCCCGCCAGGGGGAAGTGGTACTGGTACTATATAGCTATCCATGTAGATATATGAGTTACAGAAAGACTGTCGTAAAGGAACCACAAGCTGGCCATTTGCCTGTTCAGCCTGTGTAGAAGTTGTTGAATGATTGACTGTCTGGTATCTGACTTTGATAAACCCAGTTGGGTTCTAACTCTGAAAGTTAAGACATGTCCACACTAACTGCCAGCAACTACTAACATCATTCACTGTCTGTCGTTAGATCTGTTTGCGCCGTCAATTGTCAAGCTTGTCCAGGCTATTCTGTCACACCGTAACCACCACATGGTAAGAAATGTGACCGTTCCTGGTGCAAAAACACTGTGCTATCCCGGAGCTCGAGTAAATGACATTACTAAGCTGCTCCAGAATGTTCTCCGCCAGGACATGGACATCGATTCTATCGTAGACCATGTGGGGTTTTAATTACATTATGAAGCGCAGCTCTGAACAGTTGAAACTGGATTTTAAAGAGCTGATTGACTCTCTTCTAGACACTAATAAAAGACCCATCATATCTGGCCCTGTACCCTCTCTGAATCATGGCATCATATCTGGCCCTGTACCCTCTCTGAATCATGGCATCATATCTGGCCCTGTGCCCTCTCTGAATCGTGGTATTTAACGCTTTAGCAGGATTCTTTCTCTTCACAACTGGCTATGTGATTATTGCAGCTCAATGGGTGTAACTTTTGTTGACAATTTCGATACCTTTTGGAAACAAAACACGTTTTATGAGGAGGATGGGATCCACCCAAATAATTTGGGTTCCTGGATCCTTTCAAAGCATTATAAGGCTGCGTTGAGACAATGACTTATCAATGACCCAAGCCCAGCTCAATTAAACCCTACAATTGTGTCACTGAGTTGTCATAATGCTTCAGCAAATGTACATTATCCTAAGGGCGTTGGAAGACATCATGTAACTAACCTAATTTATGTCCCTCTAACTGCCCTGAATGCCTCTGCTGATCCTACAGCTGTTGTATGCAGTAATCATGTGCCTATGAACCAGATTTATGCTGTTAGCACTGAGGCTGTGTGCCCTAGTAGGAAGTCCACTGTGTGCAGCTCACCCTGCACTAACATAAATAACATGAGAATATCTACTTCTGCTAAGCTTCCCAGAAAAGCAATGAAAACAAGCAAGCATCCCAGAAAAGTGCTCAAAATAGCCCACGTTAACATATGTAGATTAAGAAACGAGGTTCATGAAATCAATAACTTGCTAGGATCAGATTACATTCATATTCTGACTATCTCTGAAACTCACTTAGACAATACCTTTGATACAGTGGTAGCAATACAAGGTGATAACATTTACAGAAAAGACAGAAATGCCAGTGGTGTTGCTGTTTATATTCAGAACCACATTCCTGTAAAGCTTAGAGAGGATCTCATGTTAAATACTGTTGAAGTAATATGGCTACAGGTTCATCTGCCTCACCTAAAGCCCATTCTGGTGGGAAGCTGCTATAGACCACCAAGTGATAACAGTCAGTATCTGGATAACGTGTGTGAAATGCTTGATAATGTATGTGATATCAACAGAGAGATATATTATCTGCGTGATTTAAAATATTGACTGGCTTTCATCAAAGCTGCCCACTCAAGAAAAAGCTTCAAACTGTAACCAGTGACTGCAACCTGGTTCAGGTTATCAGTCAACCTACCAGGGTGGTTACAAACAGCACAGGAATGAGATCATCAACATGTATTGATCACATCTTTACTAATGCTGCAGAAATGTGCTTGAAAGCAGAATCCAGATCCATCGGATGTAGTGATCACAATATAGTAGCCATATCTAGGAAAGGAAAGGCTGGGCCTAATATAGTGTATAAGAGGTCATACAATACGTTTTGTAGTGATTCCTGTGTTGTTGATGTAAAGAAATTGTTGTTGTTTTGTTATTGTTTGTAGTGATTCCTATGTTGATGATGTAAAGAATATATGTTGGTCCGTGGTGTGTAATGAGGAGCAACCAGACACTGCACTTGACACATTTATGAAATTGCTTATCCCAGTTACTAATAAGCATGCACCCATTTAAGAAAATGACTGTAAACAATCCCTGTGGATTGATGAGGAATTGAAAAATTGTATGGTTGAGAGGGATGAGGCAAAAGGAATGGCAAATAAGTCTGGCTGCACAACTGATTGGCAAACGTATTGCAAATTGAGAAATCATGTGACTAAACTGAATAAAAAGAAGAAGAAACTACACTATGAAACAAAGATAAATGACATAAAGAATGATAGTAAAAAGCTTTGGAGCTCCTTCAATTACATTTTGGAAAAAAAGGCAAACTCAGCTCCATCATTCATTGAATCAGATGGCTCATTCATCACAAAACCGACTGATATTGCCAACTACTGTAATGCTTTTTTCATTGGCAAGATTATCAAACTTAGGCATGACATGCCAGCAACAAACGCTGACACTACACATCCAAGTATATCTGACCAAATTATGAAAGACAATAATTTTAATTTTGAGTTCCGTAAAGTGATTGTGGAAGAGGTGAAAAGTATTATTGTCGATCAACAATGACAAGCCACAGGGGTCTGACTACTTTGATGGAAAATTACTGAGGATAATAGCAGACGATATTGCCACTCCTATTTGCCATATTTTCAATTTAAGCCTACTAGAATGTGTGTGCCCCCAGGCTTGGAGGGCAGCAAAAGTCATTCCCCTACCTAAGAATAGTAAAGACCCATGGGGCGGCGCACAATTGGCCCAGCGTCGTCCAGGGTAGGGGAGGGAATGGCCGGAAGGGATGTAGCTCAGTTGGTAGAGCATGGCGTTTGCAACGCCAGGGTTGTGGGTTCGATTCCCACGGGGGGCCAGTATGAAAAATAAAAAATGTATTCACTAACTGTAAGTCGCTCTGGATAAGAGCGTCTGCTAAATGACTAAAATGTAAAGCCCTCTTAACTGGCTCAAATGGCTGACCAATCAGCCTGTTACCAACCCTTAGTACGGTTTTGGAATAAATTGTGTTTGACCAGATACAATGCTATTTTACATTAAACAAATTGACAACAGACTTCCAGAACGCTTATAGGGAAGGACATTCAACAAGCACAGCACTTACACAAATGACTGATGATTGGCTGAGAGAAATCGATGATAAAAATATTGTGGGGGCTGTTTTGTTAGACTTCAGTGCGGCTTTTGACATTATCGATCATAGTCTGCTGCTGGAAAAACGTATGTGTTATGGCTTTACACCCCCTGATATGATGTGGATAAAGATTTACCTGTCTAACAGAACACAGAGGGTGTTCTTTAATGGAAGCCTATCCAACATAATCCAGGTAGAATCAGGAATTCCCCAGGGCAGCTGTCTAGGCCCCTTACTTTTATTCAAACTTTACTAACGACATGCCACTGGCTTTGAGTAAAGCCAGTGTGTCTATGTATGTGGATGACTCAACACTATACACGTCAGCTACTACAGCGACTGAAATGACTGCAACATTTAACAAAGAGCTGGAGTTAGTTTCAGAGTGGGTGGCAAGGAATAAGTTAGTCCTAAATATTTCTTAAACTAAAAACATTTTATTTGGGACAAATCATTCACTAAACCCTAAACCTCAACTAAATCTTGTATTATATAATGTGGAAATTGAGCAAGTTGAGGTGACTAAACTGCTTGGAGTAACCCTGGATTGTAAACTGTCATGGTCAAAACATATTGATACAACAGTAGCTAAGATGGGGAGAAGTCTGTCCATAATAAAGCACTGCTCTGCCTTCTATCAACAAGGCAGGTCCTTTTTACATTTACATTACATTTTAGTCATTTAGCAGACGCTCTTTTCCAGAGCGAATTACAGGAGCAATTAGGGTTAAGTGCCTTGCTCAAGGGCACATCGACAGATTTTCACCTAGTCGGCTCGGGGATTAGAACCAGCGACCTTTCGGTTACTGGCACAACGCTCTTAACCACTAAGCTACCTGCTGCCCCATCAACAAGGCAGGTCCTACAGGCTCTAGTTTTGTCGCACCTGGACTACTGTTCAGTCGTGTGGTCAGGTGCCACAGAGGGACTTAGGAAAATTGCAATTGGCTCAGAACAGGGCAGCACGGCTGGCCCTTGGATGTACACAGAGAGCTAATATTAATAATATGCATGTCAATCTCTCCTGGCTCAAAGTGGAGGAGAGATTGACGTCATCACTACTTGTATTTGTTTAAACGACTAGCACACAGCTCAGACACCCATGCATACCCCACAAGACATGCCACCAGAGGTCTCTTCACAGTCCCCAAGTCCAGAACAGACAATGGGAGGCACACAGTACTACATAGAGCCATGACTACATGGAACTCTATTCCACATCAGGTAACTGATGCAAGCAGTAGAATCAGATTTTTTAAAAATAAACCAGATAAAAATACACCTTATGGAACAGCGGGGACTGTGAAGCAACACAAACACAGGCACAGACACATGCATACACACACACGATAACATACGCACTATACACACATACACACGGATTTTGTGTTGTAGATATGTGGTAGTATAGTAGAGGCCTGAGGGCACACACTTAATGTGTTGTGAAATCTGTTATGAAGGTATTGTAATGTTTTAAAATGTATAACTGCCTTAATTTTGCTGGACCCCAGGAAGAGTATTAATGGGGATCCATAATAAATACAAATACAAATACACCACAGGAACTAACGTTACTCAATGTCAGTCATACCACACAACAAGACCAGACCTCCCCATCTGTCATACCCTAACCATCATTCATCTCTGGCCTCACTTTACAGGAATTCGGCCTTGCCCGGTTCAAGACCAGTGTTACAAAGACCATGAAAGGGTTTGAATACGTCCTGGCCAAAATGCAAGGTAAGATGGATGGCAGTAGTTTTATTACGCTGTAAAATAAGGTGGGCCGATCAGTTCAGGTCCTTATTATTAGCGGTACTGTGTTTGTGGTGGAGAGGTAGAAACACTTGGATCAGATGGATGAACTGTTGTAGGAGGGTCGTTTTTATTAGTTCAATACAGAGAGGGACTGGCTATACTATATAGTTTTACAGTTTAATGTGCTATAAAAGGAACGGTCTCTTTGCTTGAATCTTTCATAGCAACAAGACATGCTGGAGTCTAGTCTCATCAGTTACAATCATATTCTACCAAGGACTACATTTAGGTTCAGACTACTGCTGCTTATCTGGTCTAAACCAGTCCCTGATTACAGGGGACCAATGACTGGTGTCCCAGGTCTAAACCAGTCCCTGATTACAGGGGACCAATGACTGGTGTCCCAGGTCTAAACCAGTCCCTGATTACAGGGGACCAATGACTGGTGTCCCAGGTCTAAACCAGTCCCTGATTACAGGGGACCAATGACTGGTGTCCCAGGTCTAAACCAGTCCCTGATTACAGGGGAGTAATGACTGGTGTCCCAGGTCTAAACCAGTCCCTGATTACAGGGGACCAATGACTGGTGTCCCAGGTCTAAACCAGTCCCTGATTACAGGGGAGTAATGACTGGTGTCCCAGGTCTAAACCAGTCCCTGATTACAGGGGACCAATGACTGGTGTCCCAGGTCTAAACCAGTCCCTGATTACAGGGGACCAATGACTGGTGTCCCAGGTCTAAACCAGTCCCTGATTACAGGGGAGTAATGACTGGTGTCCCAGGTCTAAACCAGTCCCTGATTTATAGGGGACCAATGACTGGTGTCCCAGGTCTAAACCAGTCCCTGATTACAGGGGACCAATGACTGGTGTCCCAGGTCTAAACCAGTCCCTGATTACAGGGGACCAATGACTGGTGTCCCAGGTCTAAACCAGTCCCTGATTACAGGGGAGCAATGACTGGTGTCCCAGGTCTAAACCAGTCCCTGATTTATAGGGGAGCAATGACTGGTGTCCCAGGTCTAAACCAGTCCCTGATTACAGGGGACCAATGACTGGTGTCCCAGGTCTAAACCAGTCCCTGATTACAGGGGAGCAATGACTGGTGTCCCAGGTCTAAACCAGTCCCTGATTACAGGGGACCAATGACTGGTGTCCCAGGTCTAAACCAGTCCCTGATTTATAGGGGAGCAATGACTGGTGTCCCAGGTCTAAACCAGTCCCTGATTACAGTGGAGCAATGACTGGTGTCCCAGGTCTAAACCAGTCCCTGATTTATAGGGGACCAATGACTGGTGTCCCAGGTCTAAACCAGTCCCTGATTTATAGGGGAACAGTGGAACAAAGCAGTGGAACTGGCTTCCAGGTTGGGTTTGAATTTGAGGGATCTAAACTCTCCTTCCAAGGAAACCAACCATGTTCTAACCACCATGTTTCCTCTCGCTCTCTTTTCTCTAACCACCATGTTTCCTCTCGCTCTCTTTTCTCTAACCACCATGTTTCCTCTCGCTCTCTCTTCTCTAACCACCATGTTTCCTCTTTCTCTCTTCTCTAACCACCATGTTTCATCTCGCTCTCTCTTCTCTAACCACCATGTTTCCTCTCGCTCTCTCTTCTCTAACCACCATGTTTCCTCTCGCTCTCTCTTCTCTAACCACCATGTTTCCCCTCGCTCTCTTCTCTAACCACCATGTTTCCTCTTTCTCTCTTCTCTAACCACCATGTTGCCTCTCGCTCTCTCTTCTCTAACCACCATGTTGCCTCTTTCTCTCTTCTCTAACCACCATGTTTCCCCGCCTCTCTCTTCTCTAACTGCCACGTTACCTTTCTCTCTCCCCTCTCTCTCTCTCTCTCTCTGTCTCTCTCTCTCTCTCTCTCTCTGTGTCTCCCTCTCCCTCTCTCTCTCTGTGTCTCTGTGTCTCTCTGTCTCTCTGTCTCTCTCTCTCCCTCTCTCTCTCCCTCTCTCTCTCCCTCTCCCTCTCCCTCTCCCTCTCCCTCTCCCTCTCTCTCTCTCTCTCAATTCAATTTAAGGGCTTTATTGGCATGGGAAACGTGTGTTAACATTGCCAAAGCAAGTGAAGTAGATAGTAAACAAAAGTGAAATAAACAATAAATATTAACAGTAAACCTTACACTCAGAAGTTCCAAAAGAATAAAGACATTTCAAATGTCATATTATGTATATATACAGTGTTGTAACAATGTGCAAATAGTTAAAGTACAAATGGGAAAATAAATAAACATAAATATGGGTTGTATTTACAATGGTGTTTGTTCTTCACTGGTTGCCCTTTTCTTGTGGCAACAGGTCACAAATCTTGCTGCTGTGATTTCTCCCAATATATATGGGAGTTTATCAAAATGGGGTTTGTTTTCGAATTCTTTGTGGATCTGTGTAATCTGAGGGAAATATGTCTCTCTAATATGGTCATACATTTGTCAGGAGGTTAGGAAGTGCAGCTCAGTTTCCACCTCATTTTGTGGGCAGTGTGCGCATAGCCTGTCTACTCTTGAGAGCCAGGTCTGCCTACGGCCGCCTTTCTCAATAGCAAGGCTATGCTCACTGAGTCTGTACATAGTCAAAGCTTTCCTTTAAATTTGGGTCAGTCACAGTGGTCCGGTATTCTGCCACTGTGTACTCTCTGTTTAAGGCCAAATAGTATTCTAGTTTGCTCAGTTTTTTTGTTAATTCTTTCCAATGTGTCAAGTAATTCTCTTTTTGTTTTCTCATTATTTGGTTGGGTCTAATTGTGTTGCTGTCCTGGGGCTCTGTGGGCTCTGTGGGGTCTGTTTGTGTTTGTGAACAGAGCCCCAGGACCAGCTTACTTAGGGGACTCTTCTCCAAGTTCATCTCTCTGTAGGTGATGGCTTTGTTATGGAAGGTTTGGGAATCGCTTCCTTTTAAGTGGTTATAGAATTTAACAGCCCTTTTCTGGATTTTGATCATTAGCGGGTATCGGCCTAATTCTGCTCTGGAAATGATTGATTTCCCCCTCCAGGATGGAGAAGCTGTCTTCATTAAAGTATGGGGATTCTAGTGGGGGGATATAGGTAGCACACAGGAGGACATTTTTCTCTGTTGAGATAATTTCCTTTTGAATTTCTACCCAAATGTAAAATGTTCCTGTTTTGATTAATTTAATAGAGTGAGTTAGGTCTGCTCTATACCAAATTAGCATACCCCCTGAGTCCCTTCCCTGTTTCACACCTGGTAGTTTGGTGGATGGGACTACCAGCTCTCTGTAACCTAGAGGGCAACCAGTGGGTCCATCTCCTCTATACCATGTTTCTTGTAGGATGACAATGTCTGTATTTCTGATTTCTTTGGTGAAGTCCAGGTTCCTGCTCTTTAGGCCAAAGGCAGATGACCTCAGGCCTTGGATATTCCAGGATGAGACAGTGAAGGCTTTGTGTTCCATAAAGTGTCCAATGTTGTTAGTCGTGTGGTTTGGCCTCAGGCCAGTAATTGTGAGCAGAGCCTGCTGAGCATCTGGTACATGCCATTGGCTTGGGCTAGTGTAAGAGTGGGGGTTGGGCCTGTTTGCCTGCTCACGGCCTGGGCGTATGTGTGACTTTCATGTTGAGGCCCTCTTTGCGGGAGTGGGGGGCTTGGGGTGGGTAGGAGGGGCATAGGTCTGATCTGATGGGGCCTAAATGGGGTGTGGGCATGGTTGACATGGGGGGGGGGTGTTAATTGGTGGGGGTGGGGGTGTGGATGTGGCTGGTGGTGCTGTGGTCTGGATGTAGGTCCTCTCGGCGGGGATCCTCTGTGTGTGTAGGTCCGGGGGGGGGGGGGGGTCTCGCTGGCCTGGGCGGGGTGTCTGTTAATCTGTTGCTCCTGTGTGAGGTGTTGGGTCTGCGGTTGAGGGCGATATCCTTTAGGGTCCGGGCGAAGGTGGGCACTGCTGCCTTGTATAGGTGGACCTGGTCGTAAAGGCTGTTCAAGTCCAGGGTGGAGTGGAGGGCCAAGTAGACATTAGGGTTTGAGGCACAGTGACGGGAAATGCATTCTCCCGCTGTGTGGTGGCAGGGTGGAAGTATTTTCGTGGTAGCAGGGTGGAGATAACCACTTGGGGAAAGTAGAAGAAGCTTTTTCTATCACTCCCTTGAGTGATGTGGCCACCCTTTCCTGCTGTGTTCTCAGGTCATTTGTGCCTGTGTGTATTATTATGTGGCTGGGTGATCCTAGTCGGTCCTCAGACAGAAGGTCAAGGGCGCGCTGGGTGTTTGGACACCAGAGTTTAGACACTGTGTGTTCGGGAAAAAGTTTATTTTCTTGTATGTATTTCCCGTTTGAGTCCATAAGGAGTACAATCTGTGGCTTGTGTATGTCCTCAGTGGGTGTGGGGGGGTCGTCAGGAGGGCTCTCAGGGTGGCTGACAGGGGGGGTGATCAGAGGGGTTGGGATCCCCTGGGCTTGGGGTTCTTCATTTGTTTGTCTGGCTGTGATTTCGAGACTATGGTCAGGGTCTAGGGTGTACTGTTCTGCTGCGGTGTCGAGACTTTGGTCAGGATCTGAGGTGGGCTGTTCTGCTGGCTTCTCTGCGGGGGTGGCCAGCTCTCTAATGGGTTGTTCTCTGTCACCCGTCATCGTTCTCACCTTCTCCTCCAGCACTCTGATCCTCTCCTCTAGTGCTCTGTTCTTCTCCTGCTCCTGCTCTTTCTCCTGTTGATGTTGTCTCACCACAGTCCAGAGTGCAGACATGTCTCTCTCCACCTCCAGCTCTTCAGGTCTAGTTAAGGGGGTGTTGTTGTGCTGGACTGTTGTCTGGGTCTGTGCTGACTGGAGTGTGTTCACCTGCTGTTCCAGCTCCACCTGCCTTACCTCCAGCTGGGTGAAGTTATCCTTCATTTCAGTGAGGGAGTAGTACTCTGTGCTGGGAAGTTGACTTTCCGCTTGGGGATGCTCTGTGGGGTTATTTAATGAAGAGTTCTGGTCTGACCCGCTCGGGGTAGGGGTATCTTTCTCAAGGGAGAGCTTCTCCTGCTGAGCTATTTCTTTGATTAGGTGAAAGTCCAGCTGGAACTGTTTGGGGTTGCCCTGTACCATTACTGTTCCAGATTTATAGAGATTTATATTAGCTGACTCAGAGTCCTCGTTGTCTAGTATCCTGAGTTTCCACCCATCGCTAACACCCCCCCTCTTAACAGAGGGGTAGTGTGCTAATATAGCACTGTGCCATGCCAGGGGATGGTCTGTGTGGAACATTAAGTTGCTTATGTTCCCATTTTTATAAAAGTCAGCAAAAAGTGTCTCCTGATTTCCCATAAGGAGCTTCATTTTGTACTCTTTTCGTGTCTTATCATTCTTTACATTCAGAGGGTGTATTTTAATGACCTCTGAACAGCGGGGGGGTGCTTCTAAGGCCTCTCCATTTGGTTGGGGTAGACTGTACGACTCTCCTGCCATTGTTGGGCTCAAGGGCTTTGACACCTCTCACTTCACACCTCAGTGCTAATTGAAGTTGTATCTCTTTGTACAAGCAAGCTTAAGCTTGGTAGCCTTCGCATTCAGTCCTTATAAAGTAAAATATATCACTGTAATGTATTTTTCTTCTTGGTTTTTGAAAGTGAAAAATAGCTTCAGACTAAACATTACTCACTCAATTCCAGGTTGGATGGTGTTTTCAGGTTTCAGTTTGTTTGCCAGAGCATTTGCTGTATAGTTTGGGAATAGTCATCCTTGGTAGTAGAAAGCCTTCCAGGTAATTCCGTCCAAAATCAGGGTGTAGGTTTGGAGTGAAGGTTATGTTGTGGAGGGTAGCATCCTGTATATGTCCCTGCCAAAAAATCCTACTTTATCTAACTCTAAATCTATATTTTTTGAAAAAACATCCTAAAAAATGCAAGAGCAATGTCTTTGAGCTCTCTCTCTGTCTGTCTGTCTGTCTGTCTGTCTGTCTGTCTGTCTGTCTGTCTGTCTGTCTGTCTCCCTCTGTCTTCTCTAACCACCATGTTTCCTCTGTCTTCTCTAACCACCATGTTTCCTCTGTCTTCTCTAACCACCATGTTTCCTCTGTCTTCTCTAACCACCATGTTTCCTCTGTCTTCTCTAACCACCATGTTTCCTCTGTCTTCTCTAACCACCATGTTTCCTCTGTCTTCTCTAACCACCATGTCTCCTCTCTCTCTCTTCTCCTCCAGGTGAGATCCCCTCCAGGACCCTGGCTGAGCATGCTACAGAGAGGGCCAGGGAGACTGCTCTGGCAGCTAAAGAGAGAGCCAAAGACCTGGCCTCACAGGCTCACAAGAAACAACAGTATGTCTGAGCTGCCAGCGTAGGGTGAAGTTGTCCCTAGATGCTGATATGGTTAGGATTGGGGCAGGGGAAGCTGATCCATGATCTCTTCCAAGAAAACTTCAACCCGGAGCGCGAGGTGCCAGTGGGAGGAACATTGGCCAGACCTGCCTGGATTCAAAGACTATTTAGAAATAATTTCAAGTACTTTATCTGGGATTGATTAAGCATGCCTGGCATAATGGGAACCAATAGAATACTGCAAACCCATGCTCATCCGGCGCTCCAGACAGGCTCAAGCAAATACAAAAATGGATTTCAAAAATGTTGAATAGTATTTGAACTCAGGTCTGGTTGGCTCTAACTTGCTGGTCCAGAATCAGATTTTATTCAACCCCCCTAATGATTACCTTTGGAGGTAGGGGAATCTGATCTGTGATTAGGGTTGCAAAATTCCGGTAACTTTTCACAAAATTCGCAGGTTTTCCAGAAAAACCAGTTGAAAGATTCCCGGACCAGGAGGGAAGCAGGACGTCTGGAATCCTCCAACCAGGATTTCTGGGTATTTTGTGAATGCTTTAGTAATTTTGCAACCGTAGGTGTGACCGTGAGCTAGGGGATGGACCATTAGTAAAATTTAGCTTGATCTGAAAATGTGGTCGGAGGCTTCGTATGGAGGGTGTGACGCAATTCCGAAGCCTCCGGAGGCATGCAGAGGCCAAATCAAGCTCCGTACCGAATCGCCGTGCGACTCCCAAATTTTGTAACAATGCAGAGGGCTCCGTATAGCTCCGCAGTGACTTGATTGGTTGATTTTAGGTGAGGGAGGGAGGTCCTGTGTAAACACAAACTCACTTCCTGGACATCTTCCCTCACAACAGCTCTGCGAAGCGCCCAAAAAAAAGTATGTTTGCTCTGACTTCTGCAGAGGCTGCAGCGTACTGCTGTCTGGCCTGGGTCTCAATAGCCCTCACTAGCTTCCTTTCCCTGTCTCCTTTCCTTCGGCACAGTACTCTTTTAACAGGTCGGTGAAAGCACTGGACTAGTTTCCATTGTACTCCCTCCACCTGTCATGGTCTTATCAGTTAGTGTGTAGATGCTGATCTCAATGAGACAAACCCTGCATAAATGAAGGCTACATATTAGTAGTGAAAGTGAAAGGAAGCGATGAGGCTAAACGCTATGGAAGTGGTTACTGTACGTCACATCATTTTTAAACTTGAGTAACTAGATTGATCTTGTTATTGTTGGGAGGTATGCGGCGGCATTAGGGATCCCACCCAGCAGGTGATCTACTTACTGCGGCATTAGGGATCCCACCCAGCAGGTGATCTACTTACTGCGGCATTAGGGATCCCACCCAGCAGGTGATCTACTTACTGCGGCATTAGGGATCCCACCCAGCAGGTGATCTACTTACTGCGGCATTAGGGATCCCACCCAGCAGGTGATCTACTTACTGCGGCATTAGGGATCCCACCCAACAGGTGATCTACTTACTGCGGCATTAGGGATCCCACCCAGCAGGTGATCTACTTACTGCGGCATTAGGGATCCCACCCAGCAGGTGATCTACTTACTGCGGCATTAGGGATCCCACCCAGCAGGTGATCTACTGTGATCTACGACGTTGGTGTTTGTCTGTCTTGTCCTTTATGGGAAGCTAGTACAAGAGACTGGTTCATGTCTCCAGAAATGACTTGTGACTCTTGTTAGGTTTCCATCTTGCTGTCCACCTACTGAACACTTTCATAGCCACCATGAGGATGATAAGAGTTTCACGCGGTTGGGTGAAGCTGTCCCTAGACGCTGATATTGGGTCAGTTTAGCATTTCCCCCACTAATGGTTAGGATTGGGGGAGGGGGAGCTGATACTGGATCTGTAAACCTACCCACCATTCCCTCCAACTCAGTGGGTGCGTCCCAAAATTGCACCCTATTCCCTATATAGTGCAACTACTTTTGACAAGAGCCCTATAGACCCTGATCTAAAGTAGTGCCCTAAATAGGGAATGGGGTGACATTTTTGGGAGTCAGCCAGCCTCGGTGCCCTTCTGTCTTTTACCAGTACAAGAGTCAACGGTGTAGTTCCTTTACGTCATATGGTCTGTTTCTCACCCTGTAGATGACTGGCCACATGTCTTTATTTACGTTTTGTGTTTTAGGCTTACTAGTGTAAATGTTTCTGCTAGCTAGACTGCTCAAAAAGCAAATCTCAAAGAAGTCTCACTCAGTCTTGATTCATCACTCTTTGCTATAAGAGTTATGGCGCTTAATTTAATTTTTTGATTCAGAATGATATTTCATTTGCTTAAAATTGAAGTTGTTACTAGTGTGATGATGGGGGTCCACATTGCTTGAACGTGATCGGCCTGGGCTGCTGCTGGGCTTTCTCTTGGCGTTGTGAAAAGACAGGATTGCTGAGGATGTCGTCGTCTGTCTGCTTGAGTCTTTTAAAGACACGCTCTGGAACTGTATCACATCCAGGGTGTGACTGTCGTTTTTCAACCTCCCGTTTTGGGCTGGATGTGTCAGTGTGTAGTTCCTTTAACCAATAATGCTCGAGGGGGTGTGGCATGTGGCCAATATACCGCGGCTAAGGGCTGCTCTTATGCACGACGCAACGCGGAGTCCCTGGATACAGCCCTTAGCCGCGGTATATTGGCCATATACCACAAACCCCTGAGGTGCCTTATTGCTATTATAAACTGGTTACCAACACAATTAGAGCAGTAAAAATGTTTTGTCATACTCGTGGAATACGGTCTGATATACCACAGCTGTCAGCCAATCCGCATTCAGGCTTGAACCACCCAATTTAGAAACATGCATAATCTATGAGCAGAATTACTGTCTCACCTCAATTAGCCATGAGATCCCTAGTTTGAATGAGACTGTTTTTCTAACACTTTTCCCCCCACGTGGGCCAGCCCTCAAGCAATTAGTTCTAGCCAGTGAGCTTCAGCCCCTCGACATTTGAGTGACAGCTAGCAAGATTACAGAGAGAGAGAGGGAGCAATGACATGGTGCACATCTGCACATATGTGACGTAGTACACGATATTCGGGGACCACTTTTGGCTCGTGAGCTCTACTTTCAGAACTACTGGCTAAAAAGTATACAAAAGTACTGGATAATCTCTTTTAAAAAATGAATGAATACAAATTATGAATGTGCTATGTTTGAGCAACAGTATCGGCTTATTGATGAATACCAATAAATATTTTCTGTTTGTTTTCCTCAATCTCATAGTACCTTGTGTCTGCCTTGAATAAGAAGGAAGTGATTATTTTTCAATATTACAAATATGTATTCATATATAAAAGGCCCTAGTATAGAAATGCTACATGAGAGTACTGGGACAGAGAAAGACTGGTGACTGCATACAGACATTTTCTTGTTGCAATGACAAGGTCATAAGGCAGGCAGTCAGTCACCTCAGTGGGTAACATCCTGAAGGCAGTCAGTCACCTCAGTGGGTAACATCCTGAAGGCAGTCAGTCACCTCAGTGGGTAACATCCTGAAGGCAGTCAGTCACCTCCAGTGGGTAACATCCTGAAGGCAGTCAGTCACCTCAGTGGGTAACATCCTGAAGGCAGTCAGTCACCTCAGTGGGTAACATCCTGAAGGCAGTCAGTCACTTCAGTGGGTAACATCCTGAAGGCAGTCAGTCACCTCAGTGGGTAACATCCTGAAGGCAGTCAGTCACCTCAGTGGGTAACATCCTGAAGGCAGGCAGTCAGTCAGTCACCTCAGTGGGTAACATCCTGAAGGCAGGCAGTCACCTCAGTGGGTAACATCCTGAAGGCAGTCAGTCACCTCAGTGGGTAACATCCTGAAGGCAGTCAGTCACCTCAGTGGGTAACATCCTGAAGGCAGTCAGTCACCTCAGTGGGTAACATCCTGAAGGCAGTCAGTCACCTCAGTGGGTAACATCCTGAAGGCAGTCAGTCACCTAAGTGGGTAACATCCTGAAGGCAGTCAGTCACCTCAGTGGGTAACATCCTGAAGGCAGTCAGTCACCTCCAGTGGGTAACATCCTGAAGGCAGTCAGTCACCTCAGTGGGTAACATCCTGAAGGCAGGCAGTCACCTCAGTGGGTAACATCCTGAAGGCAGGCAGTCACCTCAGTGGGTAACATCCTGAAGGCAGTCAGTCACCTCAGTGGGTAACATCCTGAAGGCAGTCAGTCACCTCAGTGGGTAACATCCTGAAGGCAGTCAGTCACCTCAGTGGGTAACATCCTGAAGGCAGTCAGTCACCTCAGTGGGTAACATCCTGAAGGCAGTCAGTCACCTCAGTGGGTAACATCCTGAAGGCAGTCAGTCACCTCAGTGGGTAACATCCTGAAGGCAGTCAGTCACCTCAGTGGGTAACATCCTGAAGGCAGGCAGTCACCTCAGTGGGTAACATCCTGAAGGCAGGCAGTCACCTCAGTGGGTAACATCCTGAAGGCAGGCAGTCAGTCACCTCGGTGGGTAACATCCTGAAGGCAGACAGTCAGTCACCTCAGTGGGTAACATCCTGAAGGCAGTCAGTCACCTCAGTGGGTAACATCCTGAAGGCAGTCAGTCACCTCAGTGGGTAACATCCTGAAGGCAGTCAGTCAGTCAGTCAGTCACCTCAGTGGGTAACATCCTGAAGGCAGTCAGTCACCTCAGTGGGTAACATCCTGAAGGCAGTCAGTCACCTCGGTGGGTAACATCCTGAAGGCAGACAGTCAGTCACCTCAGTGGGTAACATCCTGAAGGCAGACAGTCACCTCGGTGGGTAACATCCTGAAGGTAGTCAGTCAGTCACCTCAGTGGGTAACATCCTGAAGGCAGACAGTCAGTCACCTCAGTGGGTAACATCCTGAAGGCAGTCAGTCACCTCAGTGGGTAACATCCTGAAGGCAGACAGTCAGTCACCTCAGTGGGTAACATCCTGAAGGCAGACAGTCAGTCACCTCAGTGGGTAACATCCTGAAGGCAGACAGTCAGTCACCTCAGTGGGTAACATCCTGAAGGCAGGCAGTCACCTCAGTGGGTAACATCCTGAAGGCAGGCAGTCACCTCAGTGGGTAACATCCTGAAGGCAGTCAGTCACCTCAGTGGGTAACATCCTGAAGTCAGTCAGTCACCTCAGTGGGTAACATCCTGAAGTCAGTCAGTCACCTCAGTGGGTAACATCCTGAAGGCAGACAGTCAGTCACCTCAGTGGGTAACATCCTGAAGGCAGACAGTCAGTCACCTCAGTGGGTAACATCCTGAAGGCAGTCAGTCACCTCAGTGGGTAACATCCTGAAGGCAGGCAGTCACCTCAGTGGGTAACATCCTGAAGGCAGGCAGTCACCTCAGTGGGTAACATCCTGAAGGCAGTCAGTCACCTCAGTGGGTAACATCCTGAAGGCAGGCAGTCACCTCAGTGGGTAACATCCTGAAGGCAGGCAGTCACCTCAGTGGGTAACATCCTGAAGGCAGTCAGTCACCTCAGTGGGTAACATCCTGAAGGCAGGCAGTCACCTCAGTGGGTAACATCCTGAAGGCAGGCAGTCACCTCAGTGGGTAACATCCTGAAGGCAGTCAGTCACCTCAGTGGGTAACATCCTGAAGGCAGGCAGTCACCTCAGTGGGTAACATCCTGAAGGCAGGCAGTCACCTCAGTGGGTAACATCCTGAAGGCAGGCAGTCACCTCAGTGGGTAACATCCTGAAGGCAGTCAGTCACCTCAGTGGGTAACATCCTGAAGGCAGTCAGTCACCTCAGTGGGTAACATCCTGAAGGCAGTCAGTCACCTCAGTGGGTAACATCCTGAAGTCAGTCAGTCACCTCAGTGGGTAACATCCTGAAGTCAGTCAGTCACCTCAGTGGGTAACATCCTGAAGGCAGTCAGTCACCTCAGTGGGTAACATCCTGAAGGCAGTCAGTCACCTCAGTGGGTAACATCCTGAAGTCAGTCAGTCACCTCAGTGGGTAACATCCCGAAGGCAGACAGTCACCTCAGTGGGTAACATCCTGAAGGCAGTCAGTCACCTCAGTGGGTAACATCCTGAAGGCAGTCAGTCACCTCAGTGGGTAACATCCTGAAGGCAGGCAGTCACCTCAGTGGGTAACATCCTGAAGGCAGTCAGTCACCTCAGTGGGTAACATCCTGAAGGCAGGCAGTCACCTCAGTGGGTAACATCCTGAAGGCAGGCAGTCACCTCAGAGGATCAAATCCACAGTGAGTTTAGTTTAGTAGACGGGTACTTGTAAGACAGTTGCATTAGTCTCACAGAGCCATCCTTTCAAATCTAGTCTCATTGGCTAAGCCTGGCATCCAAGGCTACAGTTGCATACATGTAAATGGTAAGTACTGTATTACATATCAAAATAATGCTTTTTGGACAAACATTTTCTACTTTCCTAACCTGGTGGCATATATTGCATGTATAATCAAGATATACTGAGTAATGTACTTTAAATTCATACTAGCAATTGTTAATAAAATGTTTGCAAAATATTCATTATTAAAGCACCCCTATTGGACGCTTAGCAAAGACTACTGCATTTCCTATGAGTTCCATAATGGTTATGTCAGAAACATCAATTGTTCAAACTAATGAAGCACAAAGTATGTTACAATATGACTAGGTAGGTTTAAGCTGTGCAAATATGGTGGTTTCCTGGACACAGATTTAGACAACATGATGGTGGTTTCCTGGACAGATTTAGACAACACGATGGAGGTTTCCTGGACACAGATTTGTGTAGAATGTGTAGAATTGCAGGAAATGTACTTGAAAACTGCTAAATGTTCTCTCCGATGCCAAGAGATGGGCCTTTAAAATGTTCCTTCCCAGGGCCCGAGACTTGGTTCGTCGGGTCATGCACTGCCAAAGTCATAGTAGAACTACTTGTATGCTATAAAAAAAAAAACATCTCTCTCCAGTTGTGTTCTGATTATAAGGGGGTTCCTAATGACATGTGAGAATCTCTGCCCTATATAGTGCACTACTTTGACCGAAGCCCTATGGGTCCTGGTCAACAACAGTGCACTATAAAGGGAATTCTGGTGCCGTTTGGGACACGAAGAAGTGCTGTGTGGATGGTTTTGTGCAACAGAACAAAACAACACATTTATGAAATCAAATAAAGGACAGACTCGTAGTCACATTAACAACAGATCAGACAGACTCGTAGTCACATTAACAACAGATCAGACAGACTCGTAGTCACATTAACAACAGATCAGACAGACTCGTAGTCACATTAACAACAGATCAGATCAGACAGACAGAGTTGGGATATGCAAAAAAAACTATTTCCAATTCACTCATGCGTTTTAAAACACATTTGTACATGTGAGAAATATGACAAATGTAAGCACTCACCAAATTATTATTATTATTATGTTGGACTGTCCTTGGCTGGCTGTTTCAGATGTCAGACTGAGAAAAAAACTGTTAAGATACTTGAGCAAAATATATATTTTTAAACACATTCAGCTCACAGTAAGTCAGAGCTAAATGAGAAGAAGTTATAGAGGGGAAAAAAGTATTTGATCCCCTGCTGATTTTGTACGTTTGCCCACTGACAAAGACATGATCAGTCTATAATTTTAATGGTAGGTTTATTTGAACAGTGAGAGACAGAATAACAAGAAAAAAATCCAGAAAAACGCATGTCAAAAATGTTATAAATTGATTTGCTTTTTAATGAGTGAAATAACTATTTGACCCCATCTCAATCAGAAAGATTTCTGGCTCCCAGGTGTCTTTTATACAGGTAACGAGCTGAGATTAGGAGCACACTCTTAAAGGGAGTGCTCCTAATCTCAGTTTGTTACCTGTATAAAAGACACCTGTCCACAGAAGCAATCAATCAATCAGATTCCAAACTCTCCTCCATGGCCAAGAACAAAGAGCTCTCCAAGGATGTCAGGGACAAGATTGTAGACCTACACAAGGCTGGAATGGGCTACAAGACCATCGCCAAGCAGCTTGGTGAGAAGGTGACAACAGTTGGTGCGATCATCCGCAAATGGAAGAAACACAAAATAACTGTCAATCTCCCTCGGCCTGGGGCTCCATGCAAGATTTGACCTCGTGGAGTTGCAATGATCATGAGAACGGTGATGATCTCAAGGCAGCTGGGACCATAGCCACCAAGAAAATAATTGGTAACACACTACGCCGTGAAGGACTGAAATCCTGCAGCGCCCGCAAGGTCCCCCTGCTCAAGAAAGCACATATACAGGGCCGTCTGAAGTTTGCCAATGAACATCTGAATGATTCAGAGGAGAACTGGGTGAAAGTGTTGTGGTCAGATGAGACCAAAATGGAGCTCTTTGGCATCAACTCAACTCGCTGTGTTTGGAGGAGGAGGAATGCTGCCTATGACCCCAAGAACACCATCCCCACCGTCAAACATGGAGGTGGAAACATTATGCTTTGGGGGTGTTTTTCTGCTAAGGGGACAGGACAACTTCACCGCATCAAGGGGACGATGGACGGGTCCATGTACAGTGGGGGAAAAAAGTATTTAGTCAACCACCAATTGCCAGTCTCCAGACCTAATCTGTGGAGGGAGCTGAAGGTTTGAGTTGCCAAACGTCAGCCTCGAAACCTTAATGACTTGGAGAAGATCTGCAAAGAGGAGTGGAACAAAATCCCTCCTGAGATGTGTGCAAACCTGGTGGCCAACTACAAGAAACGTCTGACCTCTGTGATTGCCAACAAGGGTTTTGCCACCAAGTACTAAGTAATGTTTTGCAGAGGGGGTCAAATACTTATTTCCCTCATTAAAATGCAAATCAATTTATAACATTTTTGACATGCGTTTTTCTGGATTGTTTTGTTGTTATTCTGTCTCTCACTGTTCAAACAAACCTACCATTAAAATTATAGACTGATCATGTCTTTGTCAGTGGACAAACGTACAAAATCAGCAGGGGATCAAAAACTTTTTTCCCTCACTGTACATTACAAAAAAGACCATATTCAAAAGTGATCACTTTGCCATGGTTGTTGTTTGTTCCTCATCCTCTAATTTCCTTATTTTCTTGTCGTTTGTCTTCTTTGGAATGTTTTTCCTCCTGTGTGTCCCCATTGTCTTACGTCAGGTGGCGTCACTTCAACGCGGCGCTCGTCCCTCAACCGACAGCGCAGGTGGAATCGTCTCACTATCTGACGTAAGACAATGGTGTGTCCCTCCAGGGGTGTATCTCGTGTACGGCGGTAGGTAGGTCATAGCCCGGTCCGGTCGGGGCTGCTGGAGTAACAGTGATCTATGCCTGCGTGGGGGACCGTCCCCAGACCATCAGCGTCCAGACACTCAGACACCATACTCTCCACATCAACCTCCACGTCTTCTGCAATAACAAAAACAACACATCGGGTTAGCAAAAGACAAACTACAATCTGTCATATGACTGAAAATAGCAAATCTGTGAAATTGCAGACTCAAAATTTATCCTAAAATCTAATGGTAAAATCAATGTGTCCTTTAGTTCTACATAAGATACTGGATTTCTCTGATATGGTATTTCATATCCCTGATAAGAGAGTGTGAAAACACTGTCAACAAAACCTGAAGATGTCCTCCCTAACAAATGGATATCCCCAGGCGTCGTTACATGTCCTCCCTAACAAATGGATATCCCCAGGTGTCGTTTTGAGAGAGTTACTAAACATGGGTAAGAGAGCTGTGATTGGAGAAGAGCGCTGTGTTTGAGAGACTCAGCGCTGTCAGTCAGACCTCTCTGAAGAGGACATGGCTGCTGATCCCAGACTGTCGTTCCTCATCCTCTCTGAGACCACTCCTGTTCCTCCCAGACCCTGACCAGTCAGACCCCATGGCCCAGACCCTGACCAGTAAGGTGAGACCTCCATGTCCCGGTGGCTGCCAGGTATCCATGTCCCGGTGGCTGCCAGGTCTCCGTGTCCCTGTGGCTGCCAGGTCTCCGTGTCCCGGTGGCTGCCAGGTCTCCGTGTCCCTGTGGCTGCCAGGTCTCCGTGTCCCTGTGGCTGCCAGGTCTCCGTGTCCCGGTGGCTGCCAGGTCTCCGTGTCCCGGTGGCTGCCAGGTCTCCATGTCCCGGTGGCTGCCAGGTCTCCATGTCCCTGTGGCTGCCAGGTCTCCATGTCCCTGTGGCTGCCAGGTCTCCATGTCCCTGTGGCTGCCAGGTCTCCATGTCCCTGTGGCTGCCAGGTCTCCATGTCCCTGTGGCTGCCAGGTCTCCATATCCCTGTAGCTGCCAGGTCTCACCCTCAGCTCTCTCTGCTCCCAACGCAGACGACCCTTCAACTGCTCTGCACGTTCATCCTGCTCCTGCAGCTTCTGATGGGGACAAAGGAGAGAGAGATGAGTACAGTTATACACAGAGAGAGATGAGTACAGTTATACAGAGAGAGATGAGTACAGTTATACACAGAGAGAGATGAGTACAGTTATACAGAGAGAGATGAGTACAGTTATACAGAGAGAGATGAGTACAGTTATACAGAGAGAGATGAGTACAGTTATACACAGAGAGAGAGATGAGTACAGGTAGGCTACCAGCAGTGGTGTAGTCCTAGTAGAGGGTAGGATACTGGTAGTGGTGTAGTCCTAGTAGAGGGTAGGTTACCAGCAGTGGTGTAGTCCTAGTAGAGGGTAGGATACTGGTAGTGGTGTAGTCCTAGTAGAGGGTAGGTTACCAGCAGTGGTGTAGTCCTGGTAGAGGGTAGGTTACTGGTAGTGGTGTAGTCCTAGTGGAGGGTAGGATACTGGTAGTGGTGTAGTCCTGGTAGAGGGTAGGTTACTGGTAGTGGTGTAGTCCTAGTGGAGGGTAGGATACTGGTAGTGGTGTAGTCCTAGTAGAGGGTAGGATACCAGCAGTGGTGTAGTCCTAGTAGAGGGTAGGATACTGGTAGTGGTGTAGTCCTGGTAGAGGGTAGGTTACTGGTAGTGGTGTAGTCCTAGTGGAGGGTAGGATACTGGTAGTGGTGTAGTCCTAGTAGAGGGTAGGTTACCAGCAGTGGTGTAGTCCTAGTAGAGGGTAGGATACTGGTAGTGGTGTAGTCCTAGTAGAGGGTAGGTTACTGGTAGTGGTGTAGTCCTAGTGGAGGGTAGGTTACCAGCAGTGGTGTAGTCCTAGTAGAGGGTAGGTTACTGGTAGTGGTGTAGTCCTAGTGGAGGGTAGGTTACCAGCAGTGGTGTAGTCCTAGTGGAGGGTAGGTTACCAGCAGTGGTGTAGTCCTAGTGGAGGGTAGGTTACTGGTAGTGGTGTAGTCCTAGTAGAGGGTAGGATACTGGTAGTGGTGTAGTCCTAGTGGAGGGTAGGATACTGGTAGTGGTGTAGTCCTAGTGGAGGGTAGGATACTGGTAGTGGTGTAGTCCTAGTAGAGGGTAGGATACTGGTAGTGGTGTAGTCCTAGTGGAGGGTAGGATACTGGCAGTGGTGTAGTCCTAGTGGAGGGTAGGTTACTGGTAGTGGTGTAGTCCTAGTAGAGGGTAGGATACTGGTAGTGGTGTAGTCCTAGTAGAGGGTAGGATACTGGTAGTGGTGTAGTCCTGGTAGAGGGTAGGATACTGGTAGCGGTGTAGTCCTAGTAGAGGGTAGGTTACTGGTAGTGGTGTAGTCCTAGTAGAGGGTAGGATACTGGTAGTGGTGTAGTCCTGGTAGAGGGTAGGATACTGGTAGTGGTGTAGTCCTAGTGGAGGGTAGGATACCAGCAGTGGTGTAGTCCTAGTAGAGGGTAGGTTACCAGCAGTGGTGTAGTCCTAGTGGAGGGTAGGATACTGGTAGTGGTGTAGTCCTAGTAGAGGGTAGGTTACCAGCAGTGGTGTAGTCCTAGTGGAGGGTAGGTTACCAGCAGTGGTGTAGTCCTAGTGGAGGGTAGGTTACCAGCAGTGGTGTAGTCCTAGTGGAGGGTAGGTTACTGGTAGTGGTGTAGTCCTAGTGGAGGGTAGGTTACCAGCAGTGGTGTAGTCCTAGTAGAGGGTAGGATACTGGCAGTGGTGTAGTCCTAGTAGAGGGTAGGATACTGGTAGTGGTGTAGTCCTAGTGGAGGGTAGGATACTGGTAGTGGTGTAGTCCTAGTAGAGGGTAGGATACTGGTAGTGGTGTAGTCCTAGTGGAGGGTAGGTTACTGGCAGTGGTGTAGTCCTAGTAGAGGGTAGGTTACTGGTAGTGGTGTAGTCCTAGTGGAGGGTAGGTTACCAGCAGTGGTGTAGTCCTAGTGGAGGGTAGGTTACCAGCAGTGGTGTAGTCCTAGTGGAGGGTAGGATACTGGTAGTGGTGTAGTCCTAGTGGAGGGTAGGTTACCAGCAGTGGTGTAGTCCTAGTGGAGGGTAGGATACTGGTAGTGGTGTAGTCCTAGTGGAGGGTAGGATACTGGTAGTGGTATAGTCCTAGTGGAGGGTAGGTTACCAGCAGTGGTGTAGTCCTAGTAGAGGGTAGGTTACCAGCAGTGGTGTAGTCCTAGTGGAGGGTAGGCTACTGGTAGTGGTGTAGTCCTAGTGGAGGGTAGGATACTGGTAGTGGTATAGTCCTAGTGGAGGGTAGGTTACCAGCAGTGGTGTAGTCCTAGTAGAGGGTAGGTTACCAGCAGTGGTGTAGTCCTAGTGGAGGGTAGGTTACTGGTAGTGGTGTAGTCCTAGTGGAGGGTAGGATACTGGTAGTGGTGTAGTCCTAGTAGAGGGTAGGTTACTGGTAGTGGTGTAGTCCTGGTAGAGGGTAGGATACTGGCAGTGGTGTAGTCCTAGTAGAGGGTAGGTTACTGGTAGTGGTGTAGTCCTAGTGGAGGGTAGGTTACCAGCAGTGGTGTAGTCCTAGTAGAGGGTAGGTTACTGGTAGTGGTGTAGTCCTAGTGGAGGGTAGGTTACCAGCAGTGGTGTAGTCCTAGTGGAGGGTAGGATACTGGTAGTGGTGTAGTCCTGGTAGAGGGTAGGTTACTGGTAGTGGTGTAGTCCTAGTAGAGGGTAGGTTACCAGCAGTGGTGTAGTCCTAGTGGAGGGTAGGATACTGGTAGTGGTGTAGTCCTGGTAGAGGGTAGGTTACTGGTAGTGGTGTAGTCCTAGTAGAGGGTAGGTTACCAGCAGTGGTGTAGTCCTAGTGGAGGGTAGGATACTGGTAGTGGTGTAGTCCTGGTAGAGGGTAGGTTACTGGTAGTGGTGTAGTCCTAGTGGAGGGTAGGATACTGGTAGTGGTGTAGTCCTAGTGGAGGGTAGGTTACTGGTAGTGGTGTAGTCCTAGTGGAGGGTAGGTTACTGGTAGTGGTGTAGTCCTAGTGGAGGGTAGGATACTGGTAGTGGTGTAGTCCTAGTAGAGGGTAGGATACTGGTAGTGGTGTAGTCCTAGTAGAGGGTAGGATACTGGCAGTGGTGTAGTCCTAGTAGAGGGTAGGATACTGGTAGTGGTGTAGTCCTAGTGGAGGGTAGGATACTGGCAGTGGTGTAGTCCTAGTAGAGGGTAGGATACTGGTAGTGGTGTAGTTCTAGTAGAGGGTAGGATACTGGTAGTGGTGTAGTCCTAGTGGAGGGTAGGATACTGGTAGTGGTGTAGTCCTAGTGGAGGGTAGGATACTGGTAGTGGTGTAGTCCTAGTGGAGGGTAGGATACTGGTAGTGGTGTAGTCCTAGTAGAGGGTAGGATACTGGTAGTGGTGTAGTCCTAGTGGAGGGTAGGATACTGGTAGTGGTGTAGTCCTAGTAGAGGGTAGGTTACTGGTAGTGGTGTAGTCCTAGTAGAGGGTAGGATACTGGTAGTGGTGTAGTCCTAGTGGAGGGTAGGATACTGGTAGTGGTGTAGTCCTAGTAGAGGGTAGGATACTGGTAGTGGTGTAGTCCTAGTAGAGGGTAGGATACTGGTAGTGGTGTAGTCCTAGTAGAGGGTAGGATACTGGTAGTGGTGTAGTCCTGGTAGAGGGTAGGTTACCAGCAGTGGTGTAGTCCTAGTAGAGGGTAGGATACTGGTAGTGGTGTAGTCCTGGTAGAGGGTAGGTTACCAGCAGTGGTGTAGTCCTAGTAGAGGGTAGGATACTGGTAGTGGTGTAGTCCTAGTAGAGGGTAGGATACTGGTAGTGGTGTAGTCCTAGTGGAGGGTAGGATACTGGTAGTGGTGTAGTCCTAGTAGAGGGTAGGTTACTGGTAGTGGTGTAGTCCTAGTAGAGGGTAGGATACTGGTAGTGGTGTAGTCCTAGTAGAGGGTAGGTTACTGGTAGTGGTGTAGTCCTAGTAGAGGGTAGGTTACTGGTAGTGGTGTAGTCCTAGTAGAGGGTAGGATACTGGTAGTGGTGTAGTCCTAGTGGAGGGTAGGATACTGGTAGTGGTGTAGTCCTAGTAGAGGGTAGGTTACTGGTAGTGGTGTAGTCCTAGAGGAGGGTAGGATACTGGTAGTGGTGTAGTCCTAGTGGAGGGTAGGATACTGGTAGTGGTGTAGTCCTAGTGGAGGGTAAATGCAAGGAAACACCTTTTCCAGATAAATGCCTTGACAGTAGAGGGAGTGTTGCTTTTTTCACTGCGACCGGCAATCAGAATGACCCACCTATTTAGTTACCACTACATCACCGGTTACCGGCAGGCCTGTTGGAAGTTCATGGTAATACACATTGCAGCCTAGTCTAGTTAGTTGACTGTGTGTTAGGGTGATCATCCCTTCCCCCAGGACTGTTTCAGACCCATTTCAGGCACACACACAAAATAAAGGTACATTTGTCAGCAAGACGCATCAATTAATGTAAGCCTAATCAATGGCAATCGTAAATGTCATCAGGAACACTTTTTGGTGTTTTGTTAACAGATGCCTATTTCCATTCATCAAATGGTGCTCATGTGCATGCAGTGCACTCAGAAAGACTCACAGCTGTAATCCCTGCCAAAGCTGCTTCTACAAAGTATTGACTCATGGATGTGAATACTTATGTAAATGTAGATATTTCTGTATAAAATAAATGTGCTAACATTTCGAAACGTTTTCACTTTGTCATTATGGGGTATTGTGTGAGATAGATGAGAGAATTGTTTCAATCCATTTAGAATTCAGGCTGTAACACAACAAAATGTGGAATAAGTCAAGGGGTATGAATACTTTCTGAAGGCACGGTGAGTAGTAGGACGTTTCAGATGACAAAGCTACCGGTAGAAGTCCACACAACATAACTGCTACATGGGATATTGAAAAAAACAATCAATAACAAGTAAAGTGAGAGAATAGCTGTGATTGCAAACACAAAGATACATGTTAGGCGGCAGGCTATTGTGCAGAAGAAGAAAGAAAACCGGTTGTAGCCTCTTCTATTCTCCCGTCCAAATGTCAGAAAACAGATGCTGCAGACGTTTTTTCGGGTTTTGGCGCAACCCCAGCAATTTCATCACAGAACAACGTCACAAGCCGTAGACTATTTTGGTTGTTGGTGCCAGTTGGCTACAAAGAACAACAGCTGGAGTTGTTGACTCGCAACATCTGTATTAGCTCATTCATAAAGTGTATCGCTGCAGTGGTAACCTTGTGTACAATGATGATATGAAGCACCGAATAAAACTAGCTAGGCTACTTTAACTGCTTATTGCATCGATCTATTACTAAATAGCAACGATCTTAACGGTAACATCCCACCATTTTCTGTGAAATATTTGCTGTTAATTATTAGATATTCGCTATATGTGTACATTTGGTTATTGTGCTCTAGCTGGTTGACAGACAGAACAGAAACCTACCTCGTTCTCTTCTCTCCAAGAATTCAGCAGCTTGCAGAAGAACCTGAATGTTGCAAGTGTTCGCGTCCATTGTAAATAGTTGAAATAAAGGTACAAATACCAAGCAAGATGTATCTCAACGACAGACTGCTGGAATAGTACATGCTACGTCTTCTGCACTTCAGCAAGAAATCACCTTCTTTGGCGACGTAATTGACGTCAGTCTCCCCGTCCACACTACGGCTCCATGTTTTCCAGCCGCCTCCGTCCGAGTGGGCGAGATTTGGACTTTGACTTAGGAACAGCCTAACAATAGAACAGAACTGATCGACTAATATTTTCCAAATATGACCTTGAACGATAATGTTTAAAAAAAAATCTAGAACATGTTGTATTGACATCAAAAAAAAAAAAGCAGTTTTCAATGTTTTGTTCTTTATAGTGAGACTTTGTACCTAGTATGCATATTGAAACGGAAAACAACTTCAAGAAAGAAATTGTTATTCCCGGTCAGTCGTTTTGTTTTCTTCTGAGTTGGTGTTCAAGAGGATTGTGTCTTTATATCAATAATCATTCCACAATATAGGCTAGGGCAGGGATCATCAACTAGTTTCGGCCGCTGGCATATTTTTAATTAAATAATTACAAATAATTTGTAGACTGCAAATTGACCGCAAGAAGCACAAACAGATATAATGTTTGACTAAAACATTAATCATTTAAAACCTTTCTTACATTTGTATACGATCACGTGTCTCTCTATTATGCGTGGGAATACTTGGGAACAGATTTCTTAAATGAAAATCACTTGGAGCTGATTTTACAGTATTTTGTGTCCAACAGTGAAAATAAAAAGAATATATTTTATTTTATTTATTTTTGCTCAGAAAACTTGGGGGTCCAAATAAAACCGCCAGTTGGGGAACCCTCGTCTAGGGCTACCATGGTCGTCCAAAGGACAAACAAATCTGTGCATTATTGCAAAGAAGATGCAAAGTATGTGATTGTACACTGACGTCAATAGCGTGCTACAAAATGTTCTGCAAATGCAAAATTGAATGACCTTTAGATACACCCAATGTTCCCTCAGCCCGAGGGAACATAGGGCTGAGGGAACATAGACATGGCCCCAACTCTATGGTTTGAACAGCATGTGCAAAATGTATGGCTGCATCAATCAATGCTTCAAAGCACTGTGGTCCTCCGTAGTTCAATTGGTAGAGCATGGCGCTTGTAACGCCAGGGTAGTGGGTTCGCCCCCGGGACCACCCATACGTAAAAATTTATGCGCACATGACTGTAAGTCGCTTTGGATAAAAGCGTCTGCTAAATGGCATATTATTTTTATTATTAATCTGAATTATGTTATTTTTTTGTTTACATTTAGATTTTAGACAACATTTAGATATCTTAGACGTATAATGCAATTAATATAATGAGTGTGTAATAATATGACGTTAAATGATGTGGTAGCCAATCATTGATAGATTCATTATGCCAATAAATACAAAATGTGAAATGCACCAATTTGCGGCTTGTAACCAGAGATTTTGTACAAAATGTTATACTGTGCGAGTTACCTGGAACGGTTGCCCTCACTCAACATGGCGACTGCTTAGCTTCATCACGGTGAAGCCATTTTGCCAGCAATATCTTTGACCTATGAACCCCAGAGTGTGGCAGCGCGCCGCCATATTGACTGTTGTCTTGACTGAAGAAGATAGGGGGAAACATTTGTGATCCTAGAATAATCGAAACCCGTGCTTTTAAACATCTCTAAACTGGTGCAACATTGGCCAAAGGATATCTCCGACACCTGCGTGATGACGAGGAAGAAAAGCAAACAGCAAGGAGTCGGGAGCAAGGAGCTGGTGGCCGTACAACAGAACATACCGAAGAGCCCCGTCTCTCCCGGAGATGCAGCTGGCGGAGATGCAGGGCTGGATAGACTGGCCGCCAGGGCGAACCAGGTAACTAGCCTAGCAAGCAGCGAAAAATAACTAGTGGGCTAGCTAAAAGGTTAGCTCAACTACCAATCAGTTAGGGTCTGCTAATTCCTTGGGGTTTTTTGGATGGTTGATTGGTGATTCTAGCTAGCTAAGTTGCATTAACTAGCTAGTGCTCCAGGTTTGTATTTTCGTTCATTTACAATTTCTGGTCGGGGCGGAGTGATAGCTAGCTCCACTAGCTTAATGCATAATTACATTTTAGCCAGCGTTGTAAATTGTGCAAGCCGGCAATAAATACCCATCCGTTTTAGCCAACCAGGCTAGCTACAGCAACTAACGACATCCAGTCTGCATTTACTGGTAGTAGTTAATGTCAGCCAGCAAGATTAACATTGTTGCAAGCGCATGCCACGGACACGTAAAGTGTTGCCATCGAATTTCTATCTAGCTTGTTAGCTCCTAGCTCACGGTGGTATTGCAAGTTTGCTGACATTTAATCTCACTTGGCAGCTAGTACACAATATACTGTGCACCGGTGCTGTAACTACATGTGTTAGCTAGTTGGCTAACAAACTACATCCCAGGGATAGTCATCTTGCTAACTGTAAATAGTGTTAACGTTTGGCTAGCACCATGCATGGCTTGCTTTGTTATGTTTGCACTTTGCATGCGAGATCAGCGTCTATAGTATTCGTGTACACTTTCTCTGCGCACATTTATACTCTCAAGTGTCATATGCATGTGTCGAAGTTGTTACCTAAACATTACATGGACGCCCTTGTAGGTGTATGGTGTTTTGTGGTCAACAAAGCTTACTTTACCAGCAGACCACTAGTTAGTGTGGACTACAATCACTACAAACTAGCCGCTGTGCATGTGCCAAGCTGCCTCCATGGTCAACTTTTACTTCCTCTTTACAATACAGATGTTGTTGTGATCATTGTCAACATGGTCAGATCTTACTTGTGAAATTCTAATCTCTGTGTTAAAAACCTGAGCTTAGATCAGTATCCAGGGGGCAACTTCATCATGCTCCATGTTCATCTCACTAACCACCTCTCCTCGGATCCCATCCTTTCCTCCTCTCCTCTCCATCCTCCTCCTCTCTTCCTGTCCTTCACCTAGATTGACCTCTCTCTCCTCCTCTCTTCCTGTCCTTCACCTGGATTGACCTCTCTCTCCTCCTCTCTTCCTGTCATTCACCTAGATGATTGACCTCCTCTCTCCTCCTCTCTTCCTGTCCTTCACCTAGATTGACCTCTCTCTCCTCCTCTCTTCCTGTCCTTCACCTGGATTGACCTCTCTCTCCTCCTCTCTTCCTGTCCTTCACCTAGATGATTGACCTCCTCTCTCCTCCTCTCTTCCTGTCCTTCACCTAGATTGACCTCTCTCTCCTCCTCTCTTCCTGTCCTTCACCTAGATTGACCTCTCTCTCCTCCTCTCTTCCTGTCCTTCACCTAGATGATAGACCTCCTCTCTCCTCCTCTCTTCCGGGTTTCACCTAGATGATTGACCTCTCTCTCCTAATGTCACTGACTCACCTCTCTGTCGCTCTCCCCCAGCCGATGCACACCTGCTGCCTCCTGTGTCATCGTGAGTTTAAGGACTGGGGGGCGAGCTCTGCCAACGGTCTGCCTGGGGGCCACGGGGCGAAGCTAGCCGATGCTGTCCCAGCCCTGTCCCAGGCCCTGCTCAGAGAGGTGCCGGGTCGGAAGTTGTCCGACACCGTGCCGTCGCTGAGCCAGTCTCTACTGGGAGAGGTGCCGCTATGGATCTGCCAGAGCTGCCGGAAGAGCGTTGAGGAAGAGGAGCGACAGAGTGCCCAGGAAACGCCTGCACCGGTAAGAAGGGGAGGGGAGGACAGACGGAGCGTCCAGGAAATTCCCACACCCGTAAGAGAGTGAGGGAGGAGGAGGAGGAGTAGGGGGGAGGAGGAGGTGGTAGGGGAGAGTGAGGGAGGAGGAGGAGGAGGAGGAGGAGGAGGAGTAGGGGGGAGGAGGAGGTGGTAGGGGAGAGTGTGGAAGATGAGGAGAGGCAGAGCGCCCAGGAAACGCCTGCACCGGTAGGAGGGGAGGGGAGGTAGGGGAGTGGAAGAGCAGAGAAGGGAGGTGAGGAGATGTCTGCACTGCTGAATATGACGACCATGCACCTCAAGCTATCCAAGCATCAGCACTATCTACAGGTACATTTTACAATAGCCATGTAACAGCTTGCTAGCTATGGCTGTTTTCTAAAGGTCTCAAAAAACCGTTACAATAGGGTGTAGCTACATCTGGTCACCTCGTCCACCAACAAGCTGAAAGGCACTGGATCTGTTGATGATGGTGACGAGCAGCTTTAGGACTGTTATCCTGTGGCAGTTTGTGGTGTCACAGTGCTGTATGGCTAAATTAATACCACATCTAAGGATCCTGTCATAAGATTCGTCTCTCTTTTAAAGCTGTTTGTTCTCTGTCAGTCTTGGCCTTCTCTCGTCACGAGCAGAGGCACTGAGGTAGTCTTATTCGTGTGGATTCTTGAGAAAATATACTTTTCGTCTTAGAGGTGTTTTTATGTAAACTATTTCCGTATTTAAATGCGATGCAAATCCAGGAGATTGCTCTGTGCTCAAGGTGATGTAATGCAAGTCATTCGTTTTGTCAGAGCCAGAACGGCCCGTAGGGTTGGAGTAGAGCTGGGATGATAAACCCAAAATGATCCACACCGACCGATCACTTATCACAGGCATTTAGCGGATATTGTTCATTATGATAAGTAGCCTATACAAGAGAAATGTGAAGTTTGAAATGAAATAAGTTTGCTAATATGGGTGATTTGTTAATGGGACAATTGATGTCTTCAACCATCAAACTAGTAGTAGTGGTTTAAAATATTATATAAAAACAACTGTGGTGCACATGAACGTTATAAACGGTGGAAATAGTCTGGGTAGCCATTTGATTAGCTGTTCAGGAGTCTTATGGACCTAGACTTGGCGCTCCGGTACCGCTTGCCGTGCGGTAGCAGAGAGAACAGTCTATGTCCAGGGTGGCTGGAGTCTTTGACAATTTTTAGGGCCTTCCTCTGACACCGCCTGTTATAGAGGTCCTGGA
Organism: Coregonus lavaretus; assembly: GCF_964263955.1. Lineage (NCBI taxonomy): Eukaryota > Metazoa > Chordata > Actinopteri > Salmoniformes > Salmonidae > Coregonus > Coregonus lavaretus. Next base: position 39,351,901 of record NC_140019.1, on the reverse strand, counting down.
TGGCAGGAAGCTTGGCCCCAGTGATGTACTGGGCCATACGCACAATCAATCAATGACATTTTATTTATAAAGCCCTTTTTACATCAGTAGATGTCACAAAGTGCTATACAGAAACCCAGCCTAAAACCCCAAACAGCAAGCAATGCAGATGTAGAAGCACAGTGGCTAGGAAAAACTCACTAGAAAGGCAGGAACCTAGGAAGAAACCTAGAGAGGAACCAGGCTCTGAGGGGTGGCCAGTCCTCTTCTGGCTGTGCCGGGTGGAGATTATACCAGTACATGGCCATTAAGGCCAGATTGTTCTCCAAGATGTTCAAACGTTCATAGATGACCAGCAGGGTCAAATAATAATAACAGTGGTTGTAGAGGTTGCAACAGGTCAGTACATCAGGAGTAAATGTCACTTGGCTTTTCATAGCCGGGCATTTAGAGGTTGAAATGGCAGGTGCGGTAGAGAGAGAGAGTTGAAAACAGCAGGTCTGGGACAAGGTAGCACGTCCGGTGAACAGGTCAGGGTTCCATAGCCGCAGGCAGAAGAGTTGAAACTGGAGCAGCAGCACAACCAGGTGGACTGGGGACAGCCAGGAGTCATCAGGCCAGGTAGTCCTGAGGCATGGTCCTAGGGCTCAGGTCCTCCGGGAGGGGAGGGAGAGAGGGAGAGGACTGGGGACAGCCAGGAGTCATCAGGCCAGGTAGTCCTGAGGCATGGTCCTAGGGCTCAGGTCCTCCGGGAGGGGAGGGAGAGAGGGAGAGGACTGGGGACAGCCAGGAGTCATCAGGCCAGGTAGTCCTGAGGCATGGTCCTAGGGCTCAGGTCCTCCGGGAGGGGAGAGGGAGAGGACTGGGGACAGCCAGGAGTCATCAGGCCAGGTAGTCCTGAGGCATGGTCCTAGGGCTCAGGTCCTCCGGGAGGGGAGGGAGAGAGGGAGAGGACTGGGGACAGCCAGGAGTCATCAGGCCAGGTAGTCCTGAGGCATGGTCCTAGGGCTCAGGTCCTCCGGGAGGGGAGAGGGAGAGGACTGGGGACAGCCAGGAGTCATCAGGCCAGGTAGTCCTGAGGCTTGGTCCTAGGGCTCAGGTCCTCCGGGAGGGGAGGGAGAGAGGACCAGGTGGACTGGGGACAGCAAGGAGTCATCAGGCCAGGTAGTCCTGAGGCTTGGTCCTAGGGCTCAGGTCCTCCGGGAGGGGAGGGAGAGAGTAGTGCCATGCGGTCGGAGGCCAAGCAGTTGCCATACCAGGCGGTGATGCAACCAGTCAGGATGCTCTCGATGGTGCAGCTGTAGAAGCTTTTGAGGATCTGAGGACCCATGCCAAATCTTTTCAGTCTCCTTAGGGGGAATAGGTTTTGTCGTGCCCTCTTCACGACTGTCTTGGTGTGCTTGGACCATGATAGTTTGTTGGTGATGTGGACACCAAGGAACTTGAAGCTCTCAACCTTTTCCACTACAGCTCCGTCGAAGAGAATGGGGGCGTGCTCGGTCCTCTTCATTTTCCTGTAGTCCACAATCATCTCCTTTGTCTTGATTACGTTGAGGGAGAGGTTGTTGTCCTGGCAACACACGGCCAGGTCTCTGACCTCCTCCCTATAGGCTGTCTCTTTGTTCTCTGTGATCAGGCCTACCACTGTTGTGTCATCGGCAAACTTAATGATGGTGTTTGAGTCGTGCCTGGCCATGCAGTCATGGGTGAACAGGGAGTACAGGAGGGGACTAAGAACGCACCCCTGAGGGGCCCCAGTGTTGAGGATCAGCGTGGCAGATGTGTTGTTGCCTACCCTTACCACCTGGGGGCGGCCCGTCAGGAAGTCCAGGATCCAGTTGCAGAGGGAGGTGTTTGGTCCCAGGATCCTTAGCTTAGTGATGAGCTTTGAGGGCACTATGGTGTTGAACGCTGAGCTGTAGTCAATGAACAGCATTCACACATAGGTGTTCCTTTGTCCAGGTGTGAAAGGGCAGTGTGGAGCGCAATAGAGATTGCATCATCTGTGGATCTGTTGGGGCGGTATGCAAATTGGAGTGGGTCTAGGGTTTCTGGGATGATGGTGTTGATGTGAGCCATGACCAGCCTTTCAAAGCACTTCATGGCTACAGACGTGAGTGCTACGGGCAGGTTATCTTAGTGTCCTTGGGCACAGGGACTATGGTGGTCTGCTTGAAACATGTTGGTATTACAGACAGGGACAGGTTGAAAATGTCAGTGAAGACACTTACCAGTTGGTCAGCGCATGCTCGGAGTACACGTCCTGGTAATCCGTCTGGCCCTGCGGCCTTGTGAATGTTGACCTGTTTATAAAAATCTTACTCACATTGGCTACGGAGAGCGTGATCACACAGTCGTCCGGAACAGCTGGTGCTCTCATGCATGTTTCAGTGTTACTTGCCTCGAAGCGAGCCTAGAAGTGATTTAGCTCGTCTGGTAGGCTTGTGTCACCGGGCAGCTCGCGGCTGTGCTTCCCTTTGTAGTCTGTAATAGTTTGCAAGCCCTGCCACATCCGACGAGCGTCGGAGCCGGTGTAGTACGATTCAATCTTAGTCCTGTATTGACTCTTTGCCTGTTTGATGGTTCGTCTGAGGGCATAGCGGGATTTCTTATATTTCTCTAACATTTACTCAGGTGTTTGCTGTAAAACAGAATGTGTTCTGGTAAAACAAGTGCCATTATTTCCTACGTAGCAGTGTTTTGACCAGAGCCCTATAGGCTTCCCTTTGGGCTCTGGTTAAAAGTAGTGTGCTATACAGAGAAGTGTGTCATTTAGACACAGACATAAATAATGACCGGGCTCTGAACTAGCATCTCTTGTTTCTTCCGGTGTCCTCCTCTCCCAGGTACCAGTCAGACAGCTCCAGTAAATGTCAATTAATACATCGTCTTCCTCCATTTCTGCTCTGTCTACAGCATCAAATGTTTAGTGTGAAAAAAGGCTGTACCTATCAACCATGTCCTGAACCACCATCTTCCCTTTCCCTCCTCCGCCAGGTTCCATTGTCCCACTCATCGTCGTGTAAGGCCCAGAGTTGTGATAACGGTTACCCAGAGCAGAGCTCCGTAGACTGGGACCCATCCTCCTTCCTCTCAGCCCACAAGCTTTCTGGTCTCTGGAACTCGGCTCACAGCAACGGAGGGGTCCACTGCAACCACAGCACTGCCTTGCACGCACAGCAAGGTAAACACACACACACACACACACACACCATGACCTCTCTCTCTCCCACAGCACTGCCTCGCACGCACAGCAAGGTAAACACACACACCATGACCTTGACCCCACACCTCTCTCCCACAGCACTGCCTCGCACGCACAGCAAGGTAAACACACACACACACACCATGACCCCACACCTCTCTCTCACAGCACTGCCTCGCACGCACAGCAAGGTAAACACACACACCATGACCTTGACCCCACACCTCTCTCCCACAGCACTGCCTCGCACGCACAGCAAGGTAAACACACACACACACACCATGACCTTGACCCCACACCTCTCTCTCTCTGCTCAGATCTCTCAAGGTGAAGTCGTACACAGATGCAAACTACTTTAGACATTCATTATTTGTTTTCAATTAATTTACTTTAACAAGATGGTAATATTTGCAGACATTTGCACTGACAAAATTGAGGGAACTGTACTCGTGTGTAGCTAGCTACTGGTTACCTTGAAACAGCAACACAACCTGTTACTCCTCTGAGTAAAACTTTATTCCTTCTCCCTTCCTTCCTTCCTTCCTTCCTTCCTTCCTCCCTCCCTCCCTCCCTCCCTTCCTTCCTTCCTTCCTTCCTTCCTTCCTTCCTTCCTTCCTTCCTTCCTTCCTTCCTTCCTTCCTTCCTTCCTTCCTTCCTTCCCTCCCTCCCTCTGGTCCAATAGGAACAGGGGGACCAGCGTGTCACGAGAAGCGAGGCTCTCACGAGGCTCCTGGGAAATCTGCTAAAACCCCTGGGGCCAAGGTGTGCCCCTACAGTCACCCTTCCCAGAATTCCAGTGGTTCGTCCCCCGGGAACCCGCTCTCTACCTCCGGGGACCTCTGTAAGAACACCCCCAAGCACTTCAAGACCATGTGCCGACGACCAACTCCGCCTGGTGAGGTCTTTTTTTCTCACCCTTTTTAGGACACAGAGAACTCAAGACATACCGGCGTCTAACTTGAATTACTGTTCACATGTCCCATTGACAATAGTGCATTATTAATGGATACACACGTAGAACTCAAGGAAGGATTGTGCCCATAGATTACACCTCTAGAGAGAAGCAGAGATATGTAACCACTGGGAATCACAACTATGTTTGTCAAATATTCCACTCAACACTTTTGTCTCTCCTCCAGGCGAAGCGTTCCACCCCAGCGACCACCACCAACACTCGGACCTGTCTGTCCCCCCCAACAGCCCCACTGGCCTCTCCTCCTCTCAGCATTCCTCTCTCCTGCCCCTCAAGCAGAGCTCTGGAGGGCAGCAGCACGGCCATGTCTCCTCATCCTCCTCCTCTCCCAGTCTAGCTGCTCCCGCTCCCTTCTCCCCGCTGGTACCAAACCTCCACGGCCCCCCGGCAGGGGCCAAGCTGGGGACCCTGGGTGGCACTGACTGCCCAACAGGGGCCCTCCATAAGCCCTTGGCATGTAAGAACTCACACATTCCTCCTGTGAACGGTCAGCACAGCAAACTGGGCCCCTCCCTGATGGGCTGTAATCACCCCTGCAACGGCCACAGTGGGGGGGCACTGCCCTCTTCCAACGTGGGACACCTGACCGCTGGGCAACACCTGACCTCTGGGCAACACCTGACCGCTGGGCAACACCTGACCGCTGGGCAACACCTGAGCGCTGGGCAACACCTGACCGCTGGGCAACACCTGAGCGCTGGGCAACACCTGACCGCTGGCGCCTGCAGGTTGGTAGTTTGGTAGATAGTTTCACAGGAATCTGATGGAGAAGAACAATGTAGGTTCATAACATGTAGTGATAGCTACTATCTAGTGATGAGACGGGTCTATCTAGTGATGAGACGGGTCTATCTAGTGATGAGACGGGTCTATCTAGTGATGAGACGGGTCTATCTAGTGATGAGACGGGTCTATCTAGTGATGAGACGGGTCTATCTAGTGATGAGACGGGTCTATCTAGTGATGAGACGGGTCTATCTAGTGATGAGACGGGTCTATCTAGTGATGAGACGGGTCTATCTAGTGATGAGACGGGTCTATCTAGTGATGAGACGGGTCTATCTAGTGATGAGACGGGTCTATCTAGTGATGAGACGGGTCTGTCTAGTGATGAGACGGGTCTGTCTAGTGATGAGACGGGTCTATCTAGTGATGAGACGGGTCTATCTAGTGATGAGACGGGTCTATCTAGTGATGAGACGGGTCTATCTAGTGATGAGACGGGTCTATCTAGTGATGAGACGGGTCTATCTAGTGATGAGACGGGTCTATCTAGTGATGAGACGGGTCTATCTAGTGATGAGACGGGTCTATCTAGTGATGAGACGGGTCTGTCTAGTGATGAGACGGGTCTGTCTAGTGATGAGACGGGTCTGTCTAGTGATGAGACGGGTCTGTCTAGTGATGAGACGGGTCTATCTAGTGATGAGTCTATCTAGTGATGAGACAGGTCTATCTAGTGATGAGACGGGTCTATCTAGTGATGAGACGGGTCTATCTAGTGATGAGACAGGTCTAGTTTGATGTTTCTACAGTAGTGTTCCGTAGATAGTTTGATGTTTCTACAGTAGTGTTCCGTAGATAGTTTGATGTTTCTACAGTAGTGTTCCGTAGATAGTTTGATGTTTCTACAGTAGTGTTCCGTAGATAGTTTGATGTTTCTACAGTAGTGTTCCATTGATAGTTTGATGTTTCTACAGTAGTGCTCCGTTGATAGTTTGATGTTTCTACAGTAGTGCTCCGTTGATAGTTTGATGTTTCTACAGTAGTGTTCCGTTGATAGTTTGATGTTTCTACAGTAGTGTTCCGTAGATAGTTTGATGTTTCTACAGTAGTGTTCCGTAGATAGTTTGATGTTTCTACAGTAGTGCTCCGTAGATAGTTTGATGTTTCTACAGTAGTGTTCCGTAGATAGTTTGATGTTTCTACAGTAGTGCTCCGTAGATAGTTTGATGTTTCTACAGTAGTGTTCCGTAGATAGTTTGATGTTTCTACAGTAGTGCTCCGTAGATAGTTTGATGTTTCTACAGTAGTGTTCCGTAGATAGTTTGATGTTTCTACAGTAGTGCTCCGTAGATAGTTTGATGTTTCTACAGTAGTGTTCCGTAGATAGTTTGATGTTTCTACAGTAGTGTTCCGTAGATAGTTTGATGTTTCTACAGTAGTGCTCCGTAGATAGTTTGATGTTTCTACAGTAGTGTTCCGTAGATAGTTTGATGTTTCTACAGTAGTGCTCCGTAGATAGTTTGATGTTTCTACAGTAGTGCTCCGTAGATAGTTTGATGTTTCTACAGTAGTGTTCCGTAGATAGTTTGATGTTTCTACAGTAGTGTTCCATTGATAGTTTGATGTTTCTACAGTAGTGTTCCGTAGATAGTTTGATGTTTCTACAGTAGTGTTCCGTAGATAGTTTGATGTTTCTACAGTAGTGTTCCGTAGATAGTTTGATGTTTCTACAGTAGTGTTCCGTAGATAGTTTGATGTTTCTACAGTAGTGTTCCGTAGATAGTTTGATGTTTCTACAGTAGTGTTCCGTAGATAGTTTGATGTTTCTACAGTAGTGTTCCGTAGATAGTTTGATGTTTCTACAGTAGTGTTCCGTAGATAGTTTGATGGTTTCATGGAATGTGCAGTAAACGAGAGTTTTATTATAGAATCTAGTAGGGATGGCGCAAGTACTCAAGTCAAGGTTTGTATTTGATTGCTAATAATCGAATACAAGTACTCCAAATGTCCAAACTATTTAGCAGGTTAAATTGATAAGCACTTACTGTTTTATTTTTTGGGGAGTATGCCAAATGCAGTGACATTGTTTTAATTCCGTTGTAGATTTCAGCCCCATTTCACGCTAACGTGCCAGGACTCAAATTTGCATGAGATACTGGAACACAGACATACTTTCAGATGGAATCAAGTAGTGATAGGACATGGTCGTGGTTCTGTCTGTCATCACATGGTTTCTCTCTGTCTCTGTCTGTTCATCTGTCTGTGCTACCTGTTGTCCCCATCCTGTGTCCACTGTCTGTGCTACCTGTTGTCCCCATCCTGTGTCCACTGTCTGTTCATCTGTCTGTGCTACCTGTTGTCCCCATCCTGTGTCCACTGTCTGTCCATCTGTCTGTGCTACCTGTTGTCCCCATCCTGTGTCCACTGTCTGTCCATCTGTCTGTGCTACCTGTTGTCCCCATCCTGTGTCCACTGTCTGTCCATCTGTCTGTGCTACCTGTTGTCCCCATCCTGTCTCCACTGTCTGTCCATCTGTCTGTGCTACCTGTTGTCCCCATCCTGTGTCCACTGTCTGTTCATCTGTCTGTGCTACCTATTGTCCCCATCCTGTGTCCACTGTCTGTTCATCTGTCTGTGCTACCTGTTGTCCCCGTCCTGTCTCCATGCTCCAGGGACCAGGCGTGTAAAGGACACAAGCTGTCTAACGGGGCGGGGGGGTTGTGTCACCCCCCGTCGGAGCTGGACGAGGGAGAGGATGAGGACTCTAGTTCTGAGAGGAGCTCCTGTGCTTCCTCCTCAAACAACCAGAAGGATGGGAAGTACTGTGACTGCTGCTACTGTGAGTTCTTCGGACACAACGCGGTATGTATAGGAGGGGGGGGGGGGGGGGGGCGCGGTATGTACAGGAGGGGGGGGGGGCGGTATGTACAGGAGGGGGGGGGGGGCGGTATGTATAGGAGGGGGGGGGGACGCGGTATGTATAGGGGGGGGGGGGGGCGGTATGTATAGGAGGGGGGGGGGACGCGGTATGTACAGGAGGGGAGGGGGGGGGCGGTATGTACAGGAGGGGAGGGGGGGGGCGGTATGTACAGGAGGGGAGGGGGGGGGGGGCGGTATGTACAGGAGGGGTGGGGGGGTGGTATGTACAGGGGGGGGCGGTATGTACAGGAGGGGAGGGGGGGCGGTATGTACAGGAGGGGAGGGGGGGCGGTATGTACAGGAGGGGAGGTGGGGGGACGCGGTATGTACAGGAGGGGGGGGGGGAATAGATACAGTTACATATCAGATATTATACAGTTACATATCGGCGCTAGTCTGTATCTACACCAAAACTCCAGTATTTTTCATAACTTGTTCTTCATCTTTTAAATATTGAGCCAATTTGTTTTCAACACTTATTTCCATGACTGATCAAAACTTGCTTTATCATGGCTCTCTTGTTATTTCGCAACTGCTGGTATTGTTTGCATTAAATAATAATTACTAGAACAAATTATTATACTGTACAATAATAGATACATTATCGGAAAGTTTTCAGACACCTTGACTTTTTCCACATTTTGTTTCGTTACAGCCTTATTCTAAAATGGATTAAATTGTTTTTCCCTCATCAATCTACACACAATACCCCCATAAGGACAAAGTGAAAACAGGTTTTTAGAAATTTTTGCAGACGTATAAAATAAATGATAATAAAAATATCTTATTTACATAAGTATTCAGACCCTTTGCTATGAGACTTGAAATTGAGCTCAGGTGCATCCTGTTTCCATTGATCATCCTTGAGATGTTTCTACAACTTGATTGGAGTCCACCTGTGGTAAATTCAATTGATTGGACATGATTTGGAAAGGCACACCTGTCTATAAGATCCCACAGTTGACAGCGCATGTCAGAGCAAAAACCAAGCCATGAGGTCAAAGGAATTGTCCGTAGAGCTCCGAGACAGGATTGTGTTGAGGCACAGGTCTGGTGAAGGGTACCAAAAAATGTCTGCAGCATTGAAGGTCCCCAATAACACTGTGGCCTCCATAATTCTTAAATGAAAGAAGTTTGGAACCACCAAGACTCTTCCTAGAGCTGGCCGCCCGGCCAAACTGAGCAATTGGGGGAGAAGGGCCTTTGGCAGGGAGGTGACCAAGAACCCGATGGTCACTCTGACAGAGCTCCAGAGTTCCTCTGTGGAGATGGGAGAACCTTCCAGAAGGACAACTATCTCTGCAGCACTCCACCAATCAGGCCTTTATGGTAGAGTGGCCAGACGGAAGCCACTCCTCAGTAAAAGGCGCATAACAGTCCCCTTGGAGTTTGCCAAAAGGCACCTAAAGGACTCTCAGACCATGAGAAACAAGATTCTCTGGTCTGATGAAACCAAGATTGAACTCTGTGGCCTGAATGCTAAGCGTCACGTCTGGAGGAATCCTGGCACCATCCCTACGGTGAAGCATGGTGGTGGCAGCATCATGCTGTGGGGATGTTTTTCAGCGGCAGGGACTGGGAGACTGAACGGAGCAAAGTACAGAGAGATCCTGGATGAAAACCTGCTCCAGAGCGCTCAGGACCTCAGACTGGAGCGAAGGTTCACCTTACAACAGGACAACGACCCTAAGCACACAGCCAAGACAACGCAGGAGAGGCTTCGGGACAAGTCTCTGAATGTCCTTGAGAGGCCCAGCCAGAGCCCGGACTTGAACCCGATCGAACATCTCTGGAGAGACCTGAAAATAGCTGTGCAGCGATGCTCCCCATCCAACCTGACGGAGCTTAAGAGGATCTGCAAAGAATGGGAGAAACTCCCCAAATACAGGTGTGCCAAGCTTGTAGCGTCATACCCAAGAAGACTCAAGGCTGTAATCGCTGCCAAAGGTGCTTCAACAAAGTACTGAGTAAAGGGTCTGAATATTTATGTAAATGTGATATTTCAGTTTTTAAAAATGTATATTTAATTTGCTAACATTTCTACAAACGCTTTGTCATTATGGGTAATTGTGTGTAAATTGGTCGGGGGGGAAAAACAATTTAAACCATTTTAGAATAAGGCTGTAAAGTGACAAAGTGGAAAAAGTCAAGGGGTCTGAATACTTTCTGAATGCACTGTATTTGAATTGGAGCGAAAATAATACATTTCAGTGCGATTTATGAACCGTCAACAACAAATCCTTAAAAATGAAAAACATTAAAGAAGGATCTGTTTTGATTTTGCTAAATACAACACTGGATGGCATGAGAGATGAGTTGGTCATGCAACACTACAACACAATACCACGAAACATAAATAACTAGAGAGAGACATCTAAAATAGTACAGTACTATTTGTGCAAAAGCAAATAAAGTCACTTGGTAGTATGGTGTGTTGTCCGCGACCTGGTGTTGTTGAAGGCTCGGCTGGCAATGGGGAAAGAAGGATTTAATTCATATTGATATGAATTAATTTGACACACTCTGACAAACTAACACAGAAATCACTAACACACACACAAACTATTAGGTCATCACCTCTTACCTTAGCTGAGTGCCCCATGGTGACGACCACCTTGGATCCAGCTCTGGAAACCAGATCCACAAGCCTGCCCATTCCCTTCACCATCTAACCCTCAGGGAAGAAACGCATGTTTCAGCACTTTATCGGTCTTATTTATTTGGGTCTACAAATAAAGTCAGTTGTCATGGAGACCTAAATGTTTTTCAAACACACACACACACAAAGAAGGGTTTGTTCTTCATATCTGTCTCTCCCTCAATGAATTAACATTCACTTGCTCATTTAGTTTTGTGGGATACGGGGATGAAGAATAGCTGTCTGGTTAATGTTAGCTATAGCAGCTTGTCTTTTTAAACTTCTCTTCAATAGTACTGTCATTCCAGTAACATTGGCTATAGCCTACCTTGAACAATAGAAAGGACAGGCAGGTTGTGAAGGCTTGAATTTTTAGTTGATCAAGTTTAACTAATGCATTGTGTGACGGGCTTAACAAGAACAACTTCCAAAGGGCTAATTTGAGGTAGAAATGAGTTGGAGCGCTCAACAACAACAAAAAAAGCAGAGCTAGAATGCCTCTTTTTTAGTTAACGTACAATGTCCCCTCCTCTTGGTGAAATGTGGACATCTTCTATGGTTGCAAAGCGCAGGGAGAAAGGTGAGCCATGGTTGGCATCTACAGTGGTGCGCAATAGCATAGTCCGTGTTTCCATGATGTTCTGCGACGCGACGTTTCCATGCTTGTTTAGTTTGACCAGGAGAAGCAGCCCCACAGATGTATATGACGTGGTGTACTTCACTAGCTAGCTGACTTGCGTAACGAACCTTGCTTGTTCCTCGTTGAAGATGCTCTCATCTCTCCATCCATGATGAGGTGACAGACGATCGTAAAATAGTCCTTGATTAGCGGTAATCCAGAGCATACTGTTAACTTTTCACATTGGGCATGCTAGCTAATGTAAAAAAAATCTTCTAAATGAACTATTTTCCTTAAGTAAAAATACAAATATTTTCACATTGCAATAAAGTAAAGGTTTTAAAGTATCCAAAACAACCAAAATCGCAATTTCCACAAAAACAGATTTTCGTTACATTTTGGCAATTTTCCCAACAATTAGTCGGTGCGACATCCCGACGGGTTCTCGTAGGCCGCTTCACATATGGTGAGCAATATGTTTGGAACATCGAATCGCAATAAAATTGCAGTATCGAATTGCAATACATATAGAATCGTGATATCGTGAGGTCCCTGGCAATTCTCAGCCCTAATGTATAGGATGGTACAATTAATCATTTATTGAAATAGCATTAAAAGCATGAACAATATAAACGTTGAGTGACAAAAGTAATTTTTGACTACTGTGAATTCTTCTGACACAACGCAGTACATCTCTTTGACACACTTAGTAATGGCTTGTAATTGTAATAGCATTTATGGAGCACTTTTCACTTGGCCACATTGCGTTCATGTTGGGGCCGAATGTAAACCCCATTGGTTGTTAAATGTGAAATCAGGTGACCTGGGAGTGGTCTAGCGGTCCAAGCCGCCGCCTCTGGAGCACATGTAAGATGTACCGCTGCCAGCATGGGTTGGAATCCCACCCACTGCTCTTTCAGCACTCTCTCTCTCCTACCTTTCATCTTGGTCTCTCTCTAGTCAATGAACATACAACAACAAAAAGAGAAATCAGATTGTGTCTGGGTTTCAATCCACAAAGACGCTCCCTCCATTCTGCCGTCCTTCCCCTAAATCTGAGATGGCTGGATATGCGTAAACTCCCAACTAGTTTCTGCCTCCTGTCCAGCCTTCTCAGATGTCTGAAGGGGAGTGAACAATGGCAAAGGAAGGGAGCAAGTTATTGAAATGAAAATCTCTCCTCTGATCATGTCCTCTCTTCCCTCCAGCCCCCGGCGGCTCCGACCAGCCGCAACTACACAGAGATCCGTGAGAAGCTCCGGTCCCGTCTGACGCGTCGTAAGGAGGAGTGTCTTCCCCAGAGACGGGACTCTGACCCGGCCGTGTCCACCTCCATCGACCACCGAGACGTGGACGAGCTGCTGGACTTCATCAACTCCTCAGAGCACAAACCGACCAACAGTGCTAAGGCTGCCAAGCGGGCGCGACATAAACAGAAGAAGAAGGTGATGTCAAATGACCTGGTGGGAATACTGCAATACAGACAGCTGGATGTACAGTACACCCCCTGGACAGGACACTAGTCTATCTCCTGTTTCTGTAGTGAGACAGCTTGATGTACAGTACACCCCCTGGACAGGACACTAGTCTATCTCCTGTTTCTGTAGTGAGACAGCTGGATGTACAGTACACCCCCTGGACAGGACACTAGTCTATCTCCTGTTTCTGTAGTGAGACAGCTTGATGTACAGTACACCCCCTGGACAGGACACTAGTCTATCTCCTGTTTCTGTAGTGAGACAGCTGGATGTACAGTACACCCCCTGGACAGGACACTAGTCTATCTCCTGTTTCTGTAGTGAGACAGCTTGATGTACAGGACACCCCCTGGACAGGACACTAGTCTATCTCCTGTTTCTGTAGTGAGACAGCTGGATGTACAGGACACCCCCTGGACAGGACACTAGTCTATCTCCTGTTTCTGTAGTGAGACAGCTGGATGTACAGTACACCCCCTGGACAGGACACTAGTCTATCTCCTGTTTCTGTAGTGAGACAGCTTGATGTACAGTACACCCCCTGGACAGGACACTAGTCTATCTCCTGTTTCTGTAGTGAGACAGCAGGACACCCCCTGGACAGGACACTAGCCTATCTCCTGTTTCTGTAGTGAGACAGCAGGACACCCCCTGGACAGGATGCTCTGTGTTCTATATGCTAATAATGAATTAACAATGGAAAGTAACCACATTTCCATAGTTGTAATTAGAAGTATTATCTGTCGGTACTCGTCTGTCTGTCTAACCATCTGGCTGGCTGTCTATCTAACCATCTGGCTGGCTGTCTGTCTAACCATCTGGCTGGCTGGCTGTCTGTCTAACCATCTGGCTGGCTGGCTGTCTAACCATCTCTGTCTAACCATCTGGCTGGCTGGCTGTCTAACCATCTGGCTGGCTGGCTGTCTAACCATCTGGCTGGCTGGCTGTCTAACCATCTGGCTGGCTGGCTGTCTAACCATCTCTGTCTAACCATCTGGCTGGCTGGCTGTCTAACCATCTCTGTCTAACCATCTGGCTGGCTAACCATCTGTCTGTCTAACCATCTGGCTGGCTGTCTGTCTAACCGTCTGTCTGTCTAACCATCTGGCTGGCTGTCTATCTAACCATCTGGCTGGCTGTCTGTCTAACCATCTGGCTGGCTGTCTGTCTAACCGTCTGTCTGTCTAACCATCTGGCTGGCTGTCTGTCTAACCATCTGTCTGTCTAACCATCTGGCTGGCTGTCTGTCTAACCATCTCTGTCTAACCATCTGGCTGGCTGTCTGTCTAACCGTCTGTCTGTCTAACCATCTGGCTGGCTGTCTGTCTAACCATCTGTCTGGCTGTCTGTCTAACCATCTGGCTGGCTGGCTGTCTAACCGTCTGTCTGTCTAACCATCTGGCTGGCTGTCTATCTAACCATCTCTGTCTAACCATCTGGCTGGCTGTCTGTCTAACCGTCTGTCTGTCTAACCATCTGTCTGTCTAACCGTCTGTCTGTCTAACCATCTGGCTGGCTGTCTATCTAACCATCTCTGTCTAACCGTCTGTCTGTCTAACCATCTGGCTGGCTGTCTGTCTAACCGTCTGTCTGTCTAACCATCTGGCTGGCTGGCTGTCTAACCATCTGGCTGGCTGGCTGTCTAACCATCTGGCTGTCTAACCATCTGGCTGGCTGGCTGTCTAACCATCTGTCTGTCTGTCTAACCATCTGGCTGGCTGTCTGTCTAACCATCTGGCTGTCTAACCATCTGGCTGGCTGGCTGTCTAACCATCTGGCTGTCTAACCATCTGGCTGGCTGGCTGTCTAACCATCTGTCTGTCTAACCATCTGGCTGGCTGTCTGTCTAACCATCTGTCTGTCTAACCATCTGGCTGGCTGTCTAACCATCTGTCTGTCTAACCATCTGGCTGGCTGTCTAACCATCTGTCTGTCTAACCATCTGTCTGTCTAACCATCTGTCTGTCTAACCATCTGGCTGGCTGGCTGTCTAACCATCTGTCTGTCTAACCATCTGGCTGGCTGGCTGTCTAACCATCTGTCTGTCTAACCATCTGGCTGGCTGTCTGTCTAACCATCTGTCTGTCTAACCATCTGTCTGTCTAACCATCTGGCTGGCTGTCTAACCATCTGTCTCTGTCTAACCATCTGGCTGGCTGTCTAACCATCTGTCTCTGTCTAACCATCTGTCTCTGTCTAACCATCTGGCTGGCTGTCTAACCATCTGTCTCTGTCTAACCATCTGTCTGTCTCTCCCCACCTCAGGAGAAGCAGACCCAGGCGGGTAGTGGTGATGGTGAGGAAGCTGGCAGCGACCCCCCCTCCACCTCTCCAGACCCAGACCACCCCAGCCAGGAGGAGGGGGATGTGGACGGGGAGGAGGGTGAGGACCCAGACCACCCCAGCCAGGAGGAGGGGGATGTGGACGGGGAGGAGGGTGAGGACCCAGACCTCCCCAGCCAGGAGGAGGGGGATGTGGACGGGGAGGAGGGTGAGGACCCAGAGGCTAGTCGGCTGTTGGAGTGGCCTCAGCTGGAACTAGAGAGGGTCAACTCCTTCCTGACCTCTCGGCTAGAGGAGATCAAAAACACCATCAAGGTAAGGATAGATGCGTCCCAAATGACACCCTATTCCCTAAATAGTGCACTACTAGGGCGGCAGGTAGCTTAGTGGTTAAGAGCGTTGTGCCAGTAACCGAAAGGTCGCTGGTTCTAATCCCCGAGCCGACTAGGTGAAACATCTGTCGATGTGCCCTTGAGCAAGGCACTTAACCCTAATTGCTCTTGTAAGTCGCTCTGGATAAGAGCGTCTGCTAAATGACCAATTATTATTATTATTATATTATTATTATATTATTATTACTTTTAACCAGCGCCCATGGGCAAAAGTAGTGCACTATATAGGGAATAGGGTGCCATCTGGGACTCAAATGATCACTGTCCATATATAGGGCACTATAAAATCCGCGATGCGGAGAAGTTGGACGGAATTCAACAATATACAATTGGGGATCGAATTTTGTAGGAAATCAACTATACTGGTCAAAAATATTAACCGCAACATGTGAAGTGTTGGTCCCATGTTTCATGAGCTGAAATAAAATATCTCAGAAATTCCATATGCACAAAAAGCTTATTTCTCTCAAACTTTGTGAACAAATGTGTTTACCTCCCTGTTAGTGAGCATTTCTCCTTTGTCAAGATAATCCATCCACCTGACAGGTGAGACATATCAAGAAGCTGATTAAACATGATCATTACACAGGTGCACCTTGTGCTGGAGACAATAAAAAGCCACTCTAAAATGTGCAGTTTTGTCACACAACACAATGCCACAGATGTCTCAAGTTTTGAGGGAGCGTGCAATTAGCATGCTGACTGCAGGAATGTCCACCGTAGCTGTTTCCAGAGAATTTAATGTTAATTTCTCTACTATAAGCCACCTCCAACATCGTTTTAGAGAATTTGGCAGTACGTCCAACCGGCCTCACAACCTCAGGCCATGTGTAACCACGCCAGCCCAGGACCTCCACATCAGGCTTCTTCACCTGCGGGATCGTTTGAGGGGGAGGGTGGGGTGCTGAGGAGTATTTCTGTCTGTAATAATGCCCTTTTGTGCAGAAAAACTCATTCTGATTGGCTGGGCCTGGCTCCCCAGTGGGTGGGCCTTTGCCCTCCCAGGCCTACCCATGGCTGTGCCCCTGCCCAGTCAAATGAAATCCATAGATTAGGGCCTAATGCATTCATTTCAACTGACTGATTTCATTATATGAACTGTAACTCAGTAAAATCTTTTTAAATTGTTGCATGTTGCGTTTTATATTTTTGTTCAGTATAAATGTATTGAACTTGTTAGAAAATGTATTAATAATAATAATAATAATAAGCCATTTAGCAGACGCTTTTATCCAAAGCGACTTACAGTCATGCGTGCATACATTTTTTTGTGTATGGGTGGTCCCGGGGATCGAACCCACTACCTTGGCGTCCAAGATTATGATAAGACATGGACAAAATTCATCAGTGATGCGTATTGGCCTTCAGCTTTCCGAAGAGGCAACACAGGAATGTCCGTCTGTCTGTTTCTCTACCACTTTGTGTAGCCGTTAGCAATGATGCTAATTACAACCATCTTCTGGTAGATGGAAAGGCTTTCCCAAAAACCTTCTCAATTAAATGTTAACTACAAAGTAGTCTATGCCAACCTGGCAGAATGACATCATGATTATTTGAATCAATCCAGTGGTGATTTGTTTAGCTAACTCTGCAATCACCACAAAATACAAATGTAGTAGATTTCTCCCAGACCTCAAAAGTGGTCTTCTGATGTTGTTTACGCATTGTTGTGGATTTAGAACATCCAATTTGGTTGTTTTTCTATAAAAAATAAGTGTGATTTTGAGGGACTAAAACCTGAACAGGGAAAAATCTGAACCTGGAAAAACTAAACGGAGAAAAGGGAATTAGGCAAAAAATAAAACCGATTTTAATTGGCCCACTGATAACATGTAGTTATTGCCTAATGGTTGTCTCTTGTTGTATTGTATTAAGTAAAGTAAGTAGTCTTGTCTGAGCCTGAAATGGTATCTCCTGTTTCTGTAGTGAGGAGCTTGACACCCCCTGGACAGGACACTAGTCTATCTCCTGTTTCTGTAGTGAGGAGCTTGATGTACAGGACACCCCCTGGACAGGACACTAGTCTATCTCCTGTTTCTGTAGTGAGGAGCTTGATGTACAGGACACCCCCTGGACAGGACACTAGTCTATCTCCTGTTTCTGTAGTGAGGAGCTTGACACCCCCTGGACAGGACACTAGTCTATCTCCTGTTTCTGTAGTGAGACAGCTTGATGTACCAGAACACCCCCTGGACAGGACACTAGTCTATCTCCTGTTTCTGTAGTGAGGCAGCTTGATGTACCAGTACACCCCCTGGACAGGACACTAGTCTATCTCCTGTTTCTGTAGTGAGGAGCTTGACACCCCCTGGACAGGACACTAGTCTATCGCCTGTTTCTGTAGTGAGGAGCTTGACACCCCCTGGACAGGACACTAGTCTATCTCCTGTTTCTGTAGTGAGGCAGCTTGATGTACAGGACACCCCCTGGACAGGACACTAGTCTATCGCCTGTTTCTGTAGTGAGACAGCTTGATGTACAGTACACCCCCTGGACAGGACACTAGTCTATCTCCTGTTTCTGTAGTGAGGAGCTTGACACCCCCTGGACAGGACACCCCCTGGACAGGACACTAGTCTATCTCCTGTTTCTGTAGTGAGGAGCTTGACACCCCCTGGACAGGACACTAGTCTATCTCCTGTTTCTGTAGTGAGGAGCTTGACACCCCCTGGACAGGACACTAGTCTATCTCCTGTTTCTGTAGTGAGGAGCTTGACACCCCCTGGACAGGACACTAGTCTATCTCCTGTTTCTGTAGTGAGGAGCTTGACACCCCCTGGACAGGACACTAGTCTATCTCCTGTTTCTGTAGTGAGGAGCTTGACACCCCCTGGACAGGACACTAGTCTATCTCCTGTTCATCCTGTCAGAGGAAAGGCCATAAAATTGTCAAAGACTCCAGCCACCCTGGTCATAGACTGTTCTCTCTGCTACCGCACGGCAAGCGGTACCGGAGCGCCAAGTCTAGGTCCATAAGACTCCTGAACAGCTAATCATGGCTACCCAGACTATTTGCATTGTTGGTTAAGGGCTTGAAAGTAAGCATTTTACATTTACATTTTAGTCATTTAGTAGACGCTCTTATCCAGAGCGACTTACAGGAGCAATTAGGGTTAAGTGCCTTGCTCAAGGGCACATCGACAGATTTTTCACCTAGTCGGCTCGGGGATTAGAACCAGCGACCTTTCGGTTACTGGCACAATGCTCTTAACCACTAAGCTACCTGCCACCCTATTTCACTGTAAGGTCTACACCTGTTGTATTCGGCGCATGTGACGAATAAAGTTTGATTTGATTTGTTTTTGTATTGAGGCAGCTTGACACCCCCTGGACAGGACACTAGTCTATCTCCTGTTTCTGTAGTGAGGCAGCTTGATGTACAGGACACCCCCTGGACAGGACACTAGTCTATCTCCTGTTTCTGTAGTGAGACAGCTGGATGTACAGGACACCCCCTGGACAGGACACTAGCCTATCTCCTGTTTCTGTAGTGAGACAGCAGGACACCCCCTGGACAGGGCACCAGTCTATGGCAGGGCCTATTGTATTGATGTTGTTTGTCTATCTATTTGTGTTTATTTGATTTTACATATTATTAGTTGCACATTGTCTAGTGAATATAATCTGGAGGTAGTCTTTTAGGGGTGGTTTCGCTGACATAAATTAAGCATAGTCCTGGACAAAGAAATCTAGCTCAATGGAGCATCTCCATCGAACAAAATGTAGTCCAGGACTCGGCTTAATCTGTCCATGAAACCGGTCCTAAATCTGTTAATATCAGTGTTTCCTCTTTTTTCTAAAATAAAAACGTTGACCTTTGACCTTGCAGGACTCTATCCGGGCCTCGTTCTCCATGTACGACCTCAACCTGGATGTGAATGACTTCCCTAAGAAGGCTGCTACTCTGGAGGGCAACCATCTTCTCTCCCACCTCAACGGCTCCTCCTGCTCTGACCTGCAGCAGATAGACCTAGACCTGGCCCCTCTCTCCCTGGGTACCTTCAAGAGTCATCTGGACCTGGTCAAAGGCTGGGAGGAGGCCCATCCCCGGGACCACTCCCCCATCGGACCCATCTCACCCCTGGCTAGTGATACTGTACCTGGGGTAGGGGGACCAGGGGCTGCGGCTGGTACTGGGGTGAAGGATGTTCAGAGGCTCCACACCACCCCCAGCCTCTCCAAGCTGATCCGGGTGCGCACCCCAGAGAGGTGCCGCTCTGCTAGGCCTGAGAATAAACACCAGGCCCCTGCTTCGACCCAGACCCAGGCCTCCACCACGGCGGCTAAGCCTAAAGAGGAGGCCCCAGCGGAGCCCAACAACATTACTCCTGGGGCTAATGCTGGGGCTGGCAAGAACATTAATACCCCTACTCCTGGGGCTGGGGTTAATGCTGGGGCTGGCAAGAACACTTCTACTCCTGGGGCTGGGGTTAATGCTGGGGCTGGCAAGAACACTTCTACTCCTGGGGCTGGGGTTAATGCTGGGGCTGGCAAGAACACTTCTACTCCTGGGGCTGGGGTTAATGCTGGGGCTGGCAAGAACACTTCTACTCCTGGGGCTGGGGTTAATGCTGGGGCTGGCAAGCTGAAGAAAGGCAAGAAGCAGCAGCAGCAACGGCAGGACCAGCTACCTCCAGAACAGAACCAGACCAGACCCGGATCCAAAGCAGCTGCAGAGTCTCAGAAAACTGGTTCCAACAGTTCTGATGCTGTGGGCTCTAACGGTTCTAAGGCTGGTTCTGGTTCCAAACCACCACCTCACTCAGCTGAGAGCCAGAGAACCGGGCCAAGGAGGGCAGAGGAGACCAGGCCCACCCGGCAGCAGGCCACCAACGGGACAGTGAGTAGCGGGGGTGCTCCCAGCGCCCAAAGAGGGAAGGGGGAGGAGCAAGAGGCCAAAGGTCACTCTGTCACCTCAGCCAATCACAACCAAGCCCAGCAGCAGCAACCCAAGGGGAAGACTAAGAAGAACAAGAACAAGGGGGAGAAAACCAGCCGCAACATCGGTACGTTAGTTTAGATAACCCTCGTTGACTGTTTCTTGTGTTATACATGTTGTAGGATGGGAGACATGTCAGGTACGTTAGTTTAGATAACCCTCTAGTTGACTGTCTCTTGTGTTATACATGTTGTAGGAGGGGAGACTTGTCAGGTACAGTTGAAGTCGGAAGTTTACATACACTTAGGTTGGAGTAATTTAAAACTCATTTTTCAACCACTCCACAAATGTCTTGTTAACAAACTATAGTTTTGGCAAGTCGGTTAGGACATCTACTTTGTGCATGACACAAGTCATTTTTCCAACTATTGTTTACAGACAGATTATTTCACTTATAATTCACTGTATCACAATTCCAGTGGGTCAGAAGTTTACATACAATAAGTTGACTGTGCCTTTAAACAGCTTGGAAAATTCCAGAAAATGATGTCATGGCTTTAGAAGCTTCTGATAGGCTAATTGACATCATTTGAGTCAATTGGAGGTGTACCTGTGGATGTATTTCAAGGCCTACCTTCAAACTCAGTGCCTCTTTGCTTGACATCATGGGAAAATCAAAAGAAATCAGCCAAGACCTCAGAAAAACAATTGTAGACACCTCCACAAGTCTGGTTCATCCTTGGGAGCAATTTCCAAACGCCTGAAGGTACCACGTTCATCTCTACAAACAATAGTACTCAAGTATAAACACCATGGGACCACGCAGCCGTCATTCTGCTCAGGAAGGAGATGCGTTCTGTCTCCTAGAGATGAACGTACTTTGGTGCGAAAAGTGCAAATCAATCCCAGAACAACAGCAAAGGACCTTGTGAAGATGCTGGAGGAAACGGGTACAAAAGTATCTATATCCACAGTAAAACGAGTCTTATATCGACATAACCTGAAAGGCCGCTCAGCAAGGAAGAAGCCACTGCTCCAAAACCGCCATAAAAAAGCCAGACTACGGTTTGCAACGGCACATGGGGACAAAGATGGTACTTTTTGGAGAAATGTCCTCTGGTCTGATGAAACAAAAATAGAACTGTTTGGCCATAATGACCATCGTTATGTTTGGAGGAAAAAGGGGGGCGCTTGCAAGACGAAGAACACCATCCCAACCGTGAAGCACGGGGGTGGCAGCATCATGCTGTGGGGGTGCTTTGCTGCAGGAGGGACTGGTGCACTTCTAGATGGCATCATGAGGAAGGAAAATTATGTGGATATATTGAAGCAAATCTCAAGACATCAATCAGGAAGTTAATGCTTGGTCGCAAATCGGTCTTCCAAATGGACAATGAGCCCAAGCATACTTCCAAAGTTGTGGCAAAATGGCTTAAGGACAACAAAGTCAAGGTATTGGAGTGGCCATCACAAAGCCCTGACCTCAATCCTATAGAAAATGTGTGGGCAGAACTGAAAAAGTGTGTGCGAGCAAGGAGGCCTACAAACCTGACTCAGTTACACCAGCTCTGTCAGGAGGAATGGGCCAAAATTCACCCAACTTATTGTGGAAGGCTACCCAAAACGTTTGACCCACGTTAAACAATTTAAAGGCAATGCTACCAAATACTGATTGAGTATTCTGACCCACTGGGAATGTGATGAAAGAAATAAAAGCTGAAATAAATCATTCTCTCTACTATTATTCTGACATTTCACATTCTTAAAATAAAGTGGTGATCCTAACTGACCTAAGACGGGGACTTTTTACTAGGATTAAAAGTCAGGAATTGTGGAAAAACTGAGTTTAAATGTATTTGGCTAAGGTGTATGTAAACTTCCGACTTCAACTGTACGTCAGTTTAGATAACCCTCTAGTTGACTGTCTCTTGTGTTATACATGTTGTAGGATGGGAGACATGTCAGGTACGTTAGTTTAGATAACCCTCGAGTTGACTGTCTCTTGTGTTATACATGTTGTAGGAGGGGAGACATGTCAGGTATGTTAGTTTAGATAACCCTCTAGTTGACTGTCTCTTGTGTTATACATGTTGTAGGATGGGAGACATGTCAGGTACAGTTGAAGTCGGAAGTTTACATACACCTTAGCCAAATACATTTAAACTCAGTTTTTCACAATTCCTGACTTTTAATCCTAGTAAAAATTCCCTGTCTCTTGTGTTATACATGTTGTAGGAGGGGAGACGTCAGTGTGACTGATAAAGTGACAGTCAGCGTTAGCGTTCTTTGGTTGTGATGTTTCTGTCACGTTTCTTTCTTCCCCAGACGATGTGTTTCTCCCTAAAGACGTAGACCCAAAAGAAATGGATGAGATTGATCGTGAGGTGGAGTACTTCAAAAGGTAACGCTCAGCCTCTGTGACAATCCAAAACATTTAGGGCCGCTTTACCAAACAGACAAAGATTCTCCATTTAAAAGTGATTCTTAATCTAAGACTAGACTTAGTCTTTGTCTGGGAAACTGGCCCTTGTTTTTAGTGATATTTCTCTCTCCCTCCATCTCTCTCCTCTCTGTAGGTTTTGCCTTGACTCTGCTAAACAGACCCGCCAGAAGGTTGCAGTAAACTGGTCCAATTTTAGCCTCAAAAAGGTTCCTTCCAACGCAGCCCAGTAACTGACGGGTTGTAGAATGCAGAACCCCGCCCCCCCCCCCCCCCAACATAACTATGTCCAAAGGCCTGAGGTCTCCTATTTTTCCTCACCAAGCCAAGGGACCCTGGTGCAACACCATTTTCCATTCGTCAGGACTGCAATACTGCGACGCTATTGGCTCACAGCCAGGGATCATTCACACACGGGGCCGACTGAGACTCCTCTCTGCGATCCAGGTTGAAACATGGAGAACCAACACCCTTCTGTCTATCAGATCTGATCTACTGTGTACTTCACAAAACAGTTACCTTATACAATAAAAAGTGTTTTTATTGCAATTGTGGCACATTTTAACATTGTTGAAAACCCTCTTGGATTGTTATTGGTTGGTGCTTCTGTTCTCCAAAGGTACTGACCGATGATCCCACGACTAACTTTTAGTGTCTTTAGTTTACGGTATCTGCCCCCAGCTCTCCCTCAACACACACAACCCTCCGTGGTCCTCTGTAGCTCAGCTGGTAGAGCACGGCGCTTGTAACGCCAAGGTAGTGGGTTCGATCCCCGGGACCACCCATACACAAAAATGTATGCACGCATGACTGTAAGTCGCTTTGGATAAAAGCGTCTGCTAAATGGCATATTATTATTATTATTATGGATAGGCACTGTTTTAGATGATGAATTGGCTCAGAATAGGTGTTTATTACATGTTTAGTCATTTAGCAGACACTCTTATCCAGAGCGACTTACAGGAGCAATTAGGGTTAAGTGCCTTGCTCAAGGGCACATCGACAGATTTTTCACCGAGTCGGCTCGGGGATTAAAACCAGCGACCTTTCGGTTACTGGCACAACGCTCTTTACCACTAAGCTACCTTATGGTTTGGAGGACACAGGCATTAAAAAAAACAACAACAGAAAACAGTTAAAACGCATTATACTGTCAAAGACCACCGTCATGTGGGGGCTGGTTATCTTTACTATGGAGGAATCAACGGCATAAAACCCCATGGATCAATAGATTCAATACCCCGTTGTACAATGCTATTATTTTGTATGAAATTGTGACAAGAAAAGGTTTTGTTTTTTTTAAACAAAATGAACGTTTGCAAAGTAATCAACGACACTAATATATAAACTAGATTTTTTTTTCAACAAAGAAACAAATATTTATCTGACTACTGTGTTTAACACTTCGAATCACATCTTTACAAGTTGTGTTTTAAATGAAACCAGATTGATTTCTCCCCTGTGTAATCTATAAAAGTCATGGTGATCTTCAGTGGTCAGCTTCCCCATGTTTTTAGATATCTGATATCGGGCCATGCTCCATATTTCTCTTTATGCTTCAAAGTTACATTTCCCATCTATGTATCTGCTATCAGAGTTGATGTCTCCCATTGGTTGTTGGTGATGTAACTGCTATCAGAGCAGATACACTACATGAGCAAAAGTATGTGGACACCTGCTCGTCCAACATCTCATTCCAAAATCATGGGTATTAATATGGAGTTGGTCCCCCCCCCTTTGCTGCTATAACAGCCTCCACTCTTCTGGGAAGGCTTTCCACTAGATGTTGGAACATTGCTGTGCTTCCATTCAGCCACAAGAGCATTAGAGGTCGGGCACTGATGTTGGGCGATTAGGCCTGGCTCGCAATGTCATGCTGAAACAGGAAAGTGCCGTCCCCAAACTGTTGCCACAAAGCACAGAATCGTCTAGAATGTAAGATTTCCCTTCACTGGAACTACTGAGCCTAGCCCGAACCATAATTTCTCCTCCACCAAACTTTACAGTTGGCCCTATGCATTGGGGCAGGTAGCGTTCTCCTGGCATCCGCCAAACCCAGATTCGTCCGTCGGACTGCCAGATGGTGAAGCGTGATTCATCACTCCAGAGAACACGTTTCCACTGCTCCAGAGTCCAATGGTGGCGAGCTTTACACAACTCCAGCCGACGCTTGACATTGCTCATGGTGATCCAGGCTTGTGTGCGGCTGCTCGGCCATGGAAACCCATTTCATGTAGCGCCCGACTAACAGTTATTGTGCTGACGTTGCTTCCAGAGGTAGTTTGGAACTCGGTAGTGAGAGTTGCAACTGAGGACAGACGATTTTTACGAGCTACGCGCTTCAGCACTCGGCGGTCCCGTTCTGTGACCTTGTGTGGCCTACCACTTCGCGGCTGAGCCGTTGTTGCTCCTAGACGTTTCCACTTCACAATAACAGCACTTACAGTTGACCGGGGCAGCTTAAGCAGGGCAGAAATTTTACGAACTGACTTGTTGGAAAGGTGGCATCCTATGACGGTGCCACGTTGAAAGTCACTGAGCTCTAAAGTATGGGCCATTCTACTGCCAATGTTTGTATATGGAGCTAAATTATGTGCTCGATTGTATACACCTGCCAGCAACGGGTGTGCCTGAAATAACCGAATCCAGTTGGAGTGTCCACATACCTTTGGCCATTTAGTGTATCTCCAATTGGTTGTTGATGTATCGGCTATCAGAGCTGATATCTCTCATTGGTTGTCGGTGGTGTACCTGCTATCAGAGCTGATATCTCTCATTGGTTGTCGGTGGTGTACCTGCTATCAGAGCTGATATCTCTCATTGGTTGTCGGTGGTGTACCTGCTATCAGAGCTGATATCTCATTGGTTGTCGGTGGTGTACCTGCTATCAGAGCTGATATCTCTCATTGGTTGTCGGTGTACCTGCTATCAGAGCTGATATCTCATTGGTTGTCGGTGGTGTAGCTGCTATCAGAGCTGATATCTCATTTGTTGTCGGTGGTGTACCTGCTATCAGAGCTGATATCTCATTGGTTGTCGGTGGTGTACCTGCTATCAGAGCTGATATCTCATTGGTTGTCGGTGGTGTACCTGCTATCAGAGCTGATATCTCTCATTGGTTGTCGGTGGTGTACCTGCTATCAGAGCTGATATCTCATTGGTTGTCGGTGGTGTACCTGCTATCAGAGCTGATATCTCATTGGTTGTCGGTGGTGTACCTGCTATCAGAGCTGATATCTCATTGGTTGTCGGTGGTGTACCTGCTATCAGAGCTGATATCTCATTGGTTGTCGGTGGTGTACCTGCTATCAGAGCTGATATCTCTCATTGGTTGTCGGTGGTGTACCTGCTATCAGAGCTGATATCTCATTGGTTGTCGGTGGTGTACCTGCTATCAGAGCTGATATCTCATTGGTTGTCTGTGGTGTACCTGCTATCAGAGCTGATATCTCTCATTGGTTGTCGGTGGTGTACCTGCTATCAGAGCTGATATCTCATTGGTTGTCGGTGGTGTACCTGCTATCAGAGCTGATATCTCATTGGTTGTCGGTGGTGTACCTGCTATCAGAGCTGATATCTCATTGGTTGTCGGTGGTGTACCTGCTATCAGAGCTGTACTGTGGCCATGTTCTCAACATTGTTTGCGTCTCAAATGGCTCCTTATTCCCGATGTAGTGCACTACTTTAGACCAGAGAATGGCTCCTTATTCCCGATGTAGTGCACTACTTTAGACCAGAGAATGGCTCCTTATTCCCGATGTAGTGCACTACTTTAGACCAGAGAATGGCTCCTTATTCCCGATGTAGTGCACTACTTTAGACCAGAGAATGGCTCCTTATTCCCGATGTAGTGCACTACTTGGGGAATAGGGTGCCATTAGGGACGTTGCTCAAGGCTGCCTCATACTGTTGTTTTGACCTCTTAACTCCTGCTCATACAGGATTGTATTCATTAGGTATCAAACGGAAGAAAACAGACTAAAACAGGAAGAGACGCCTTGGACTTGTCCAATAAGAACCAACTGGTTTTGTTTTCAGTCGAAAAATGTCCTCAATCATCACCTGATCTCAATGTTGGTACATAAAATTAGTGATTTTAGGGCCTTTTAAAAACATCTGCAATGATGACCTGTCTCTCTGAGGATGGGTGAGGATTTCAACCATAATGATGGCCTGTCTGAGGATTTCAACCATAATGATGGCCTGTCTCTGAGGATGGGTGAGGATTTCAACCATAATGATGGCCTGTCTGAGGATTTCAACCATAATGATGACCCGTCTCTGAGGATGGGTGAGGATTTCAACCATAATGATGGCCTGTCTGAGGATTTCAACCATAATGATGACCTGTCTCTCTGAGGATGGGTGAGGATTTCAACCATAATGATGGCCTGTCTCTCTGAGGATGGGTGAGGATTTCAACCATAATGATAGCATGTCTGAGGATTTCAACCATAATGATGACCTGTCTCTGAGGATTTCAACCATAATGATGACCTGTCTCTCTGAGGATGGGTGAGGATTTCAACCATGGTACAAAACTCACAATACTCTGACCTTCTGGAGTCATACACCTTAAAAATAACCTCTGCTGTCACTCCATATCTGATTCTGCAGTCCTGAACTTAGATGAGTTCCCTTTCTGATCACAAAACAATCGATAGTTTAAGTGATGTAATGAAAGGAGTGGTGCTTCGATGTTTAAAGGGTTTCCGTGAGATGTTCTTTTATTTTTTATTTTTTTATCTGTTCTGAAATGTTGTATCCAGGTTATATTCAACTAGAAGACATTATCTTAATGTGTGGAATGTAGATGTATACTATACCATTCATGTAGACCTAAGCCAAGTTGGCTTCTTTTCTGTTTTGGTTTTTTATTATTAACTTTTGATACTGTGAAAATATTTCATTCAGAAAGATTAAAACATTGCAGTTTTGACAGAATAAAGTGTGGCGTTTTATTTCTGAGTGGTTTCTGCTCCAAAGCTAATGTCTCATGACATGATGCAAATCAGTTTCAGAGTCGTCTAATATCGATAAAGGTTATTTTCAACCACTTCAAGTCTTCTTTCAAGGTCATCGTGTTAAAAGTCCAGACTAGCAGAGGATGGCAGACATAGGAGGGCCAGACTTAGTCTGGCTGACACCAGCTCTTGAAGTCTTCCCGACAGCTCGCTGTGTGGACGTGCATCAGCTAGGCTTGGCCAGACGTTGCCTGGCTACCCACTGGGGTATATTAACAATGGGCTACCCAAACTTCTAGCTCCAGCCATATAGAATGATAGAGGCCTCTTGTGGCCAAAAGGCTGTTTTTTGAGGGCTTCCACCATTTTTAATGTAGTCAACTGAGTGGGACTTCCAACGTTATTGGTTGATCCCTCCTGATGAACCCCGTTGGACATGACTCCAACCGGGTCATCAGGAGGGATCAGCCAATCGTGAAGAAGAAAATGTACTACTTCAAAATGGAGATTGCCTCAATAGAGCTCGCCAGCTTGTAGTCCTAAAACACGGAAATAAGTTACCTCTGGTTCGTTCAGCCAACCCTATGGGGAAAAACTAATGGGGAAAGAATAGGGTTTGGAATAAACGCTGAAAATAAGGTCTGAGGTTAACACAGGCTTAGGAGATCTTTTACTTTCGTTCTATGAGATAATATCAATCAGTTAACATGACCTTTATGAATAATGAAGCCTTTGTGTTTTTTTATTATTACAAAAATTCTTATTTTCAGCGTTTATCCAAAAACCCTACAAAAACGCCAGTCATTTTCCTCATGGCCTTTGTCAAACGAAACATGGCGGAGTTGGTACCTACTCACAGACGCCATAATAGGAACTACTGTATATAGGGATGCCACAGATAGAACAATGAGCCAGATGTTTTTCCGGATGTATAAATCTGAAGCATCCGGTTGGCTTCTCCCCCAAAATATGGTGACGAGAGGAAGCCCAGTGGCCGGCAGTGAGAGAAGATGGAGAATACTGGACTTGGACTGATATTCTGCTCATTGATGAAACATTTGATCTCAATACAGTTTTCTGTTCCCAAAAACTAGAATATGTTACGAACACGGTGGACTACGTTTGGTAGACTTTACCCTTTGCCAAAGTTTCAACAAAATGTGCGTTGTTTAGAAGGAGTGCAAGGGAGAATTTAGTTGTTGCACACACGGAAATATGCAAACACACGCTATAACCTCCTTGCTTGTTCTGCCCACTATGATTCATTTGCTGCCATTAGAAACGACAGGCTGTGGTGGATCTTAGGTTAGTTATAACAAATCTTCGGTGATGCTTTCTCTGTCATTCTTCGGCCGTTCGCTACGCCACGCCTATGGACATTGGCGAACATAGAGCAGCGGAAGAATTTAGTTTCAGTTGTCAGGCAAGGCCAGACCAAAGACAGTACAGTATGAATATAGGTTAAAACTTGTTCTCCAATAGAAATCCCCGATCACACTTGTAGGCGATGTCATGACGACCTTCATCAGGGGTCCAACGTTTATGGATATACTGACGAGATACATGTCTCTCCGCCCTAACAATGGGAGTCGTTGTCCACAAAGGGGCAGTCTATTGGTGGATACGTCTCATTATTGTAAACTTATTTTAAATATTCGATGAGGGTTGTGACGTCAACCGCCTGTATTCAATGTATAGAGATGCTACGCTACAAGTCTCAGAACATGAATATGCATAGCCATATCGAGATATTTAAGTGTTTTTTTTTTCTCGCAAAGTTGCCGGAATGATACGTGTCCTATTTTTATTAGTACACTCGTAACAACTTAAGCATTACGAAACTTATATTCGATCAAATAAACCTCACGTAGCAAATAAGCCATTACATTTTTGTTTTATATTTCGAGAAACAAAAATTATTAAATTTTCATTTCTCTCATTGCCTTCTCAAGCGTTCCCGGAAGTCTGGCGTTGTTGCGCCTCGGTGGCCAGACTGCTCAAAGGGAAGATTTTCGACAACGCCTTTTCACGCTGGTTCGATTTGTCATTCTCTGCTCGCCGTACAGAAACAAACCGACTGCATTTTCAGTGTTTTCGCACAGCGCAAACGCGGGGGGGGTCTTTTTTTCATGGATTTGGGGCAATAAAGTTGTCCAAAACAGCATTTAACAGGCTTACAGTAGCAACCCATAACATAACACAATAAAATGGAGACAGAACACCGGCTTAAAAAGGTAAGTGGTGTTCAATTTGATGGAAAGTAACGCTAGCTAGCATGGGTAGCACACTATCTAGCTTGCTAGCTAGCATAGCTCCCGTTGTAACTAACACATTAATAGACGCTAGGTTCCTTCAGTCCATTATTGGGCTAGTTGTAACGTTAGAGTAGCTATGTTATGTAGTCAAATATATTTATAACTAACTTACCCTATTGATTACATTTTACATTTTAGTCATTTAGTAGACGCTCTTATCCAGAGCGACTTACAGTTAGTGAGTGCATACATTTTTCATACTGTGATGTAGCTATGTATTTTGTTTGCTAACTAGCAAATCGTTTAGTTAGGCACCTGAATAAACCACTTCACTGTCCCTATTGTAATTGTTGTGTACTTTTCTAACCAATTTGTTTCCACAGAGATCCTATGGGAAGGAGGAGAAGTCTGGATCAGATCATCCCTCAGAGGAGGATGACTATGTTCCATACGTACCTGTCAAAATCAGGAAGCATGAAATGGTAAACACACAGTCTCACTCTCTGTTTGTTATTCATCCCCTGTAAGTGTCAGACTGTGTGTCTGTCTGTCTGTCTGTCTGAGCCTGCTGCTGACAGACATGGTTTACCTTCGACAGCTTCAGAATGAGTTGTACTGTAGATCCACCAAACACAATGACCCATAACTCTCCTCCCTGCCTCTCTCTCTCTCTCTCTCTCTCTCTCTCTCTCTCTCTCTCTCTCTCTCTCTCTACCAACCTCCCTCCATCTCTCCCTCCCTTGCAACCAACCTCTTTATCTCTCTCTCTCTCTCCCCCTCTCTCTGTGCCCCCAGCAACTGAAGATGCTGCGTCTGCGAGGGAAGGTGGTAGAGGAGGAGCAGAAGGATAGTGGAGGAGAGCAGAGAGATGAGGACGAGGGGCTGGGACCACGCTCTAACGTCTCCCTGCTGGACCAACACCAGGTCCTCAAGGAAAAGGCTGAAGGTAAGTGGTACAGTGGCAGTTTGAAATGGAAAGATTTGACAGTTAGAATTGGAATGATTTGACAGTTATAATTGGAATGATTTGACAGTTATAATTGGAATGATTTGACAGTTAGAATTGGAATGATTTGACAGTTAGAATTGGAATGATCATTGTTCAGTGTTGGTGAATTATGGGGGATTGTCCATGGGTAGTAGAGAAAACAGAAGGACAAACCAATTATGGATTCCAAAATGTATAATGATCTTGAGTTGTCTTTTGTTAAATGCTAAAATGAGTATTTTTCTGTCCACAGCTCGTAAAGAGTCAGCCAAGGAGAAGCAGCTGAAAGAAGAGCAGAAGATTCTGCAGAGTGTGGCAGAGGGAAGAGGTAAGATATGTTGCTGTACATACTGGCCCTAACCCTGTAGATATGTTGCTGTACATACTGGCCCTAACCCTGTAGATATGTTGCTGTACATACTGGCCCTAACCCTGTAGATATGTTGCTGTACATACTGGCCCTAACCCTGAAGAGGTAAGATATGTTGCTGTACATACTGGCCCTAACCCTGTAGATATGTTACTGTACATACTGGCCCTAACCCTGTAGATATGTTGCTGTACATACTGGCCCTAACCCTGTAGATATGTTACTGTACATACTGACCCTAACCCTGTAGATATGTTGCTGTACATACTGGCCCTAACCCTGAAGAGGTAAGATATGTTGCTGTACATACTGGCCCTAACCCTGTAGATATGTTACTGTACATACTGGCCCTAACCCTGTAGATATGTTGCTGTACATACTGGCCCTAACCCTGTAGATATGTTACTGTACATACTGACCCTAACCCTGTAGATATGTTGCTGTACATACTGGCCCTAACCCTGAAGAGGTAAGATATGTTGCTGTACATACTGGCCCTAACCCTGTAGATATGTTACTGTACATACTGACCCTAACCCTGTAGATATGTTGCTGTACATACTGGCCCTAACCCTGAAGAGGTAAGATATGTTGCTGTACATACTGGCCCTAACCCTGTAGATATGTTGCTGTACATACTGGCCCTAACCCTGAAGAGGTAAGAGATGTTGCTGTACATACTGGCCCTAACCCTGTAGATATGTTGCTGTACATACTGGCCCTAACCCTGAAGAGGTAAGAGATGTTGCTGTACATACTGGCCCTAACCCTGTAGATATGTTACTGTACATACTGACCCTAACCCTGTAGATATGTTGCTGTACATACTGGCCCTAACCCTGAAGAGGTAAGATATGTTGCTGTACATACTGGCCCTAACCCTGTAGATATGTTACTGTACATACTGACCCTAACCCTGTAGATATGTTGCTGTACATACTGGCCCTAACCCTGAAGAGGTAAGATATGTTGCTGTACATACTGGCCCTAACCCTGTAGATATGTTGCTGTACATACTGGCCCTAACCCTGTAGATATGTCGCTGTACATACTGGCCCTAACCCTGTAGAGGTAAGATATGTCGCTGTACATACTGGCCTTAACCCTGTAGAGGTAAGATATGTTGCTGTACATACTGGCCCTAACCCTGCAGAGGTAAGATATGTTGCTGTACATACTGGCCCTAACCCTGCAGAGGTAAGATATGTCGCTGTACATACTGGCCCTATCACTGTCAATGGGCTGCTGTTGTTCTGGTCCAGATTCACTTCAGGGGTGGACAACACGGGCTGAGTGCAGGCTTTTATTCCAGCCCAACTCTAATAGTTTGTTTCTCTTTCAGCTCTCATGTCGGTGAAGGAAATGGCCAAAGGCATCATCTATGACGACCCCATCAAAACAAGGTGAGGGTCCAGATTCTAGAGGGTTACACCGTTTTTCACTGTTCCTACCACACACCAGAATATCAATCAAATGTATTTACAGAGCCCTTTTTACATCAGCAGATGTCACAAAGTGCTATACAGAAACCCAGCCTAAAACCCCAAATAATAAGCTAAATACATTTATACTGAACAAAAATATAAACTTAACATGCAACAATTTCAAAAATGTTACTGAGTTACAGTTCATATAAGAAAAACAGTCAGTTGAAATTAATGCATTAGGCCTTAATCTATGGATTTCATTTGACTGGGCAGGGGCACAGCCATGGGTTGGGCCTGGGAGGGCATAGGCCCACCCACTTGGGAGCCAGGCCCAGCCAATCAGAATGAGTTTTTCTGCACAAAAGGGCATTATTACAGACAGAAATACTCCTCAGCACCCCACCCTCCCCCTCAGACGATCCCGCAGGTGAAGAAGCCTGATGTGGAGGTCCTGGGATGGCGTGGTTACACATGGCCTGAGGTTGTGAGGCCGGTTGGACGTACTGCCAAATTCTCTAAAACGATGTTGGAGGTGGCTTATAGTAGAGAAATTAACATTCAATTCTCTGGAAACAGCTACTGTGGACATTCCTGCAGTCAGCATGCTAATTGCATCTGTGACATTTTAGAGTGGCCTTTTATTGTCCCCAGCACAAGGTGCACCTGTGTAATGATCATGATGTTTAATCAGCTTCTTGATATGTCACACTTGTCAGGTGGATGGATTATCTTGGCAAAGGACAAATGCTCACTAACAGGGATGTAATCCATTTGTGCATAACATTTTGAGAGAATAAGCTTTTTGTGTGTACTGAAAATGTCAGGGATCTTTTAATATGCCATTTAGCAGACGCTTTTATCCAAATGTGTGCATACATTTTTACGTATGGGTGGTCCCGGGGATCGAACCCACTACCCTGGCGTTACAAGCGCCATGCTCTACCAATTGAGCTACAGAGGACCTTTTTTATTTCAGCTCATGAAACATGGGACCAACACTACACGTTGCCTTTATATTGTTGTTCAGTGTAAAATGTACCGTTGTTATTGTTTTAGTTGGTTGGCTCCGCGCTACATCCTGAACATGCCCCCTGCGAGACACGACCGCGTCAGGAAGAAGTACCACATCCTGGTCGACGGTGACGGTATCCCTCCGCCCATCAAGAGCTTCAGGGAGATGAAGTTCCCACAGGGTGAGAGACACACACCACACACACACACACACACCACACACACCACACCACACACACACACACACACACCACACCACACACACACACCACACACACACACACACACACACACACACACACACACACACACACACACACACACACACACACCACACCACACCACACCACACACCACAGACACACAGGGTGAGACCCTGAGGTTCACTAAAGATATGATTAGTTCAAAAGATCACTGAAACCCAAGTTTCTACACGGTGAAACACCAGACAGACATAACTTTTATTGAAAACCTTACCTTCCATTTAGTTTTACACCTTTTTATTCATTTGAAAAGTGGTGATGATATGTTTTTGTAGTAGTCATTCATTCCCCAACCTTCTTTAACCATGTGTTTGCAGCAATCCTGAAAGGTCTGAAAAAGAAGGGAATCGTTCACCCCACACCCATTCAAATCCAGGGAATTCCCACCATGTAAGGACAGTAGTATACCACTGATGATGTGGCCCAAGTTCCTTATTAAATGAACATGATTCCTGGAGATATATAAAGCTATACAATGTTTAACTGGATTCTCATTGGTTGTCTTCGCTTCTCTCTGTTACTGTAAAGCTCTGAAACAATTATAGTAAAAAGGGCTATATCAATACAATATGATTGGTTGGCTATATCAATACAATATGATTGCTTGGCTATATCAATACAATATGATTGGTTGGCTATATCAATACAATATGATTGGTTGGCTATATCAATACAATATGATTGCTTGGCTATATCAATACAATATGATTGCTTGGCTATATCAATACAACATGATTGCTTGGCTATATCAATACAACATGATTGCTTGGCTATATCAATACAACATGATTGCTTGGCTATATCAATACAATATGATTGGTTGGCTATATCAATACAATATGATTGCTTGGCTATATCAATACAATATGATTGCTTGGCTATATCAATACAATATGATTGCTTGGCTATATCAATACAATATGATTGGTTGGCTATATCAATACAACATGATTGGTTGGCTATATCAATACAATATGATTGGTTGGCTATATCAATACAACATGATTGGTTGGCTATATCAATACAATATGATTGGTTGGCTATATCAATACAACATGATTGGTTGGCTATATCAATACAACATGATTGCTTGGCTATATCAATACAACATGATTGCTTGGCTATATCAATACAATATGATTGGTTGGCTATATCAATACAACATGATTGGTTGGCTATATCAATACAATATGA
The DNA here is from genome assembly GCF_964263955.1 of Coregonus lavaretus. NCBI lineage: Eukaryota > Metazoa > Chordata > Actinopteri > Salmoniformes > Salmonidae > Coregonus > Coregonus lavaretus. The sequence goes on along the minus strand of NC_140019.1, from coordinate 39,316,898 downwards.
TTGATTGGTTGGCTATATCAATACAATATGATTGGTTGGCTATATCAATACAATATGATTGGTTGGCTATATCAATACAACATGATTGGTTGGCTATATCAATACAATATGATTGATTGGTTGGCTATATCAATACAATATGATTGATTGATTGGTTGGCTATATCAATACAATATGATTGATTGATTGGTTGGCTATATCAATACAACATGATTGATTGGTTGGCTGTATCAATACAACATGATTGGTTGGCTATATCAATACAATATGATTGGTTGGCTATATCAATACAATATGATTGATTGATTGGTTGGCTATATCAATACAATATGATTGATTGATTGGTTGGCTATATCAATACAATATGATTGATTGATTGGTTGGCTATATCAATGCAATATGATTGATTGATTGGTTGGCTATATCAATACAATATGATTGATTGGTTTCCTCTGTATCTCTCTGTGTGCAGTCTCTCAGGCCGGGATATGATCGGTATCGCCTTCACAGGTTCAGGAAAGACTCTGGTGTTCACCCTCCCCATCATCATGTTCTCTCTGGAGCAGGAGAAGAAGCTGCCCTTCTGTAAGAGTGAAGGACCCTACGGTCTCATCATCTGTCCCTCAGTAAGTCCTTCACACTGTACTCTGATTCGCTCTTGACCACTTTCTCTTCCATAGATGATAAAATTGACTGATGACAGATCATGTTTCTGATGTTCCTCTCCTCTCCCTACAGAGAGAGTTGGCTAAACAGACCCACACCATCATAGAATACTACTGTAAGCTGCTGGAGGAAGAAGGGGCTCCACATATGAGATCAGTCCTCTGTATAGGAGGCATGTCTGTCAAGGACCAGATGGAGGTGGTCAAACAGTAAGTACTCTGAACCAGTCAGCCAGTCAACCAGTCAGTCAAACAGTAATGACTCTGAACCAGTCAGTCAGTCAACCAACAAGTCAGTTAGCTAGTCAGCCAGCCACTCAGCTAGTCAACCAGTCAGTCAGTCAACCAGTCAAACAGTAAGTACTCTAAACCAGTCAGCCAGTCAACTAGTCAGTCCGTCAGTCAACTAGTCAGCCAGCCAGTCAACCAACAAGTCAGTTAGCTAGTCAGCCAGCCACTCAACTAGTCAGCCAGTCAGCCAGCCAGCCAGTCAGTCAGTCAGCCAGCCGGCCAGTCAGTCAGTCAGTCAGCCAGCCAGTCAGTCAGCCAGCCAGCCAGTCAGTCAGCCAGCCAGCCGGCCAGTCAGCCAGCCAGTCAGTCAGTCAGCCAGCCGGCCAGTCAGTCAGTCAGCCAGCCGGCCAGTCAGTCAGCCAGCCGGCCAGTCAGTCAGTCAGCCAGCCAGTCAGCCAGCCGGCCAGTCAGTCAGCCAGCCAGTCAGCCAGCCGGCCAGTCAGTCAGTCAGCCAGCCAGTCAGCCAGTCAGCCAGCCAGCCAGCCGGCCAGTCAGTCAGCCAGCCGGCCAGCCGGCCAGTCAGCCAGTCAGTCAGCCAGCCGGCCAGTCAGTCAGTCAAACAGTCAGTCAACCAGTCAGCCAGTCCTCTGTATAGGAGGCATAGTCCAGTGGATAAGAACCAAATATACCCAAGATTGTGCATTTGATGATAAAATTATCAAACTTGTACACTAACACTATACACCTTAAAGACATGCTCCGGTACTTTGGCGACTTAGAAAGTATTTATTAACCCTCCTGCTTTGGACTGGATATGTCAATGTGTTGTTCATACATGCATAATCTATGAGCAGAATTACTGTCTTACCTCAATTAGCCAGGAAATCCCTAGTTAGAAAGAGACTGTTTTCTTGTAGCCACTCCCCCTAGCAATAGAGTTCTAACCCCTTTGAGTGACAGCTAGCAAGAGGCATGCCCAGAGTTATCCAATGAGGTTGCAGGGCGGGCCCAAAGGCTCAGTGGACACATTAGAAGGATCAATGACGTGGTACACGTATCTGCACATATGTGACATAGTACGCAATTTCCGGGACCACTTTTGGCTTGTGATTGCTACATTCAGAACTACTGGCTAAAAAGTATACAAAAGTACTGGAGAATCTCTTTAAGGAACATTTTAAATATAGCAGGCAGTCCGGGAAGCCTGTCAGGCAACCAGGGAGGCCGTTTTAGGAAAGTGATTACCTGTTAGATGAAAATATGGTAAAATCATTCCAAATAATATCAAAATGACTTTGTAATTTTTTCTACCCACTAATTAAACCCCATCGATAATATAGACAATAATTCTGATCATAAAGTACTCTTAATACTACCTTCATGGTCAAATTGTGGGCTTTCACACACAGCTAGGGCATGTCTAAAGATGCCATCACAGAAGTTGACCATTACCCCCCCCCCCCTCCCCGGTGGCCATTTCCAATATGGCCACCAACCACGATTCACATTCACATATCTCCATTAATAGTTGGTACATACAGCCAATGATGGCTTCAAATATATAGTGTGATATTCTGTTTTGTGTCAATTTGAAGAAATGTGACAGGAAACCTGCCTTCTACACATCACTTTGGGTACAATTCCATGTGAATGCATTATCTGTGCAGCAGAGACAAGTGACCCATTTTAACAAAATGCTTTTTGTGACAAGCCCGTTCAGCCTTCACACAAAGTACACGTCTAGATCAAGATGTCTAGCTGTAGTACCATTGCTGATGAAACGTGTTATACTCGAAAGGGACCGCCAACCTGCTCCGTAGGGCCATATCAGCCTTGATTCACAGCCAGCCGTGTGAGGACCAGTTTGACGTCTGACCTCTGAACCCTGTGTTTGTAGCGGTGTCCACATGATGGTGGCGACCCCCGGCCGTCTGATGGACCTGCTGCAGAAGAAAATGATCAGTCTGGATATCTGTCGTTATCTGGCTCTGGACGAGGCTGACAGGATGATCGACATGGGCTTCGAGGAAGACATCAGAACTATCTTCTCCTACTTTAAGGTACGGAAGGGGTTTAAAACAGGGTCATTTTAACCCCAGAACGCTCCTGCACACTTTACAACATCATCGCTGTTTCTATTAGGTGACTACTAGTGGTATGTTTTCTAACCGTCAACCAAACAGTGCTTTTAACACCTACGTCCTTCGTGCAGGGCCAGAGACAAACTCTGCTGTTCAGTGCCACCATGCCCAAGAAGATCCAGAACTTTGCCAAGAGTGCCCTGGTCAAACCCATCACCATCAACGTGGGCCGGGCCGGCGCTGCCAGCTTGGACGTCATTCAGGTACAACACACCAGCAGAAAAAAATAATTTCCGCGTCCCAAATGGCACCCTCGTCCGTATATAGTGCACTACCTGGTCAAAAGTAGTGCCCTATATGGGGAATAGGGTACAAATTGGGACGCACTCGCATAGGAATATCGTAAAATGAAATAGGATTGTGTACTTTGGCACGGTGACTGCAAATGGACTTTTGATTATATGTGACTCAATTAATTTAAAATGTTTACATTGATTTGTTTTTACATTGCGTTTAATTCCAGGAAGTGGAGTATGTGAAAGAAGAGGCTAAGATGGTTTACCTGCTGGAATGTCTTCAGAAGACCCCTCCTCCGGTTAGTAACCTGCTGTTCTCTGGTTACCTCTCAGTATTTTTACATTTTAGTCATTTAGCAGACGCTTTTATCCAGAGCGACTTACAGTTCTGTAGGGTGTCCCACTCTGATTGGGTGAAAATGCGCTTTGGTGATGAAATTTCACTTCCTTTTGTTATAAAATACATTTTTACCAAGACAAATATGATTATTCATGTTCTGAATCGTTCAGTGGGGTCTTTCTCTCACATATCATTAACATTTATATACAAGAAGTCGGATTTCGTAACCCAATACATCCAATAATAAGCACCGAGCTCTGTTGACAGAGCTAATGCAGCTTTCTCACACAAACTTTTGAGGATTTTACATGTTGTGGCGGTTGTCTTCAAAGTTGTTTCCGCGGATCGAAAAAAGCAAAATGATCATGACACGAGCTGAATTAAATGTAAAATGCTTTGAAAAGAAAAAGCTTGCGGTACCCTGAGTGCTCTGTTGACATGTCACACAGATACGCTTGTTTCTGGAGAAATCTTCTAAAAAGAAAGTCGTATACTAAAATATGAAAATACTGCATGTCATGTCTCAAAAACGATACAGTGGGGAAAAAAAGTATTTAGTCAGCCACCAATTGTGCAAGTTCTCCCACTTAAAAAGATAAGAGAGGCCTGTAATTTTCATCATAGGTACACGTCAACTATGACAGACAAAATGAGAAAAAAAATTCCAGAAAATCACATTGGAGGATTTTTAATGAATTTATTTGCAAATTATGGTGGAAAATAAGTATTTGGTCAATAACAAAAGTTTCTCAATACTTTGTTATATACCCTTTGTTGGCAATGACACAGGTCAAACGTTTTCTGTATGTCTTCACAAGGTTTTCACACACTGTTGCTGGTATTTTGGCCCATTCCTCCATGCAGATCTCCTCTAGAGCAGTGATGTTTTGGGGCTGTCGCTGGGCAACACAGACTTTCAACTCCCTCCAAAGATTTTCTATGGGGTTGAGATCTGGAGACTGGCTAGGCCACTCCAGGACCTTGAAATGCTTCTTATGAAGCCACTCCTTCGTTGCCCGGGCGGTGTGTTTGGGATCATTGTCATGCTGAAAGACCCAGCCACATTTCATCTTCAATGCCCTTGCTGATGGAAGGAGGTTTTCACTCAAAATCTCACGATACATGGCCCCATTCATTCTTTCCTTTACACGGATCAGTCGTCCTGGTCCCTTTGCAGAAAAACAGCCCCAAAGCATGATGTTTCCACCCCCATGCTTCACAGTAGGTATGGTGTTCTTTGGATGCAACTCAGCATTCTTTGTCCTCCAAACACGACGAGTTGAGTTTTTACCAAAAAGTTATATTTTGGTTTAATCTGACCATATGACATTCTCCCAATCCTCTTCTGGATCATCCAAATGCACTCTAGCAAACTTCAGACGGACCTGGACATGTACTGGCTTAAGCAGGGGGACACGTCTGGCACTGCAGGATTTGAGTCCCTGGCAGCGTAGTGTGTTACTGATGGTAGGCTTTGTTACTTTGGTCCCAGCTCTCTGCAGGTCATTCACTAGGTCCCCCCGTGTGGTTCTGGGATTTTTGCTCACCGTTCTTGTGATCATTTTGACCCCACGGGGTGAGATCTTGCGTGGAGCCCCAGATCGAGGGAGATGATCAGTGGTCTTGTATGTATTCCATTTCCTAATAATTGCTCCCACAGTTGATTTCTTCAAACCAAGCTGCTTACCTATTGCAGATTCAGTCTTCCCAGCCTGGTGCAGGTCTACAATTTTGTTTCTGGTGTCCGTTGACAGCTCTTTGGACTTGGCCATAGTGGAGTTTGGAGTGTGACTGTTTGAGGTTGTGGACAGGTATATTTTACACTGATAACAAGTTCAAACAGGTGCCATTAATACAGGTAACGAGTGGAGGACAGAGGAGCCTCTTAAAGAAGAAGTTACAGGTCTGTGAGAGCCAGAAATCTTGCTTGTTTGTAGGTGACCAAATACTTATTTTCCACCATAATTTGCAAATAAATTCATTAAAAATCCTACAATGTGATTTTCTTGATTTTTTTTCCTCAGTTTGTCTGTCATAGTTGACGTGTACCTATGATGAAAATTACAGGCCTCTCTCATCTTTTTAAGTGGGAGAACTTGCACAATTGGTGGCTGACTAAATACTTTTTTTCCCCACTGTATCTATCTTACCTCTATATTGTTTTATGTCTTGCGGATTCGAGAAGAAAGATGATGAGTTCAACGGGAAAGTCAGCCTGTCAGGTGGTCTTTATTCTCACAGCCTAGTTGAGGTGATGCTGTGTCTGTCAGGTGGTCTTTATTCTCACAGCCTAGTTGAGGTGATGCTGTGTCTGTCAGGTGGTCTTTATTCTCACAGCCTAGTTGAGGTGATGCTGTGTCTGTCAGGTGGTCTTTATTCTCACAGCCTAGTTGAGGTGATGCTGTGTCTGTCAGGTGGTCTTTATTCTCACAGCCTAGTTGAGGTGATGCTGTGTCTGTCAGGTGGTCTTTATTCTCACAGCCTAGTTGAGGTGATGCTGTGTCTGTCAGGTGGTCTTTATTCTCACAGCCTAGTTGAGGTGATGCTGTGTCTGTCAGGTGGTCTTTATTCTCACAGCCTAGTTGAGGTGATGCTGTGTCTGTCAGGTGGTCTTTATTCTCACAGCCTAGTTGAGGTGATGCTGTGTCTGTCAGGTGGTCTTTATTCTCACAGCCTAGTTGAGGTGATGCTGTGTCTGTCAGGTGGTCTTTATTCTCACAGCCTAGTTGAGGTGATGCTGTGCAATTTTCCTTTGTTGTTTTTTCCTCGGTCCTCCATTGATTTAGTCACCCTAACTTTTACCACCCTACAAGGGTAAAAACTACATTATAAACTGGGTGGTTCGAGCCATGAATGCTGATTGGCTGACAGCCGTGGTATATCAGACCGTATTCCACGGGTATGACAAAACATTTATTTTTACTGCTCTAATTAGGTTGGTAACCAGTTTATAATAGCAATAAGGCACCTCGGGGTTTGTGGTATATGGCCAATATACCAGGTGTGGCAGACGAGGGTTGCTCAAGATGTTTACACAGATCAGACACGGACAGAATTGTATTAGCTCGGTTTCAAGGGTGTTTATTTAAATAATAAACAACGAGAAAATAATAGGTCTCCTCCGGGATACTGTCTTCTGGGCTCTGGGGTCTCCTCCAGGAGACCTCCTCCGGGATACTGTCTTCTGGGCTCCGGGGTCTCCTCCGGGATACTGTCTTCTGGGCTCCGGGGTCTCCTCCGGGATACTGTCTTCTGAGCTCTGGGGTCTTGCTGTATCCTGTGGGGAACAAAACCCAGCTCCCTCCGTTATCTCTGGTACTGAGGACGACTGTACGGGAATAATCTCTCGTCCCCGGTCCCCAGTCCCCGGTCCCCAGTCCCCGGTCCCCAGTCCCCAGTCCCCAGTCCCCGGTCCCCGGTCCCCAGTCCCCAGTCCCCAGTCCCCAGTCCCCAGTCCCCGGTCCCGTGTGCTGCCCTTCTGGGACTCGTCCAGCTGGTAAGCAATCAGCCCCTTGATTACTCACCAACCACAATCAGCCCCAATTAGTCCAGGCCCGGAGAGCTCGTCAAGACCTTGCCCGTCCATATACCACACCCCCTCGGGCCTTATTGCTTAAATAACTATTGAACGGATTATGATAGAGACATGAGGTTTGGACCATTGGTTTTCTTAAAGGATTATATACACAATTAACATATATTATTTGTGTTGAACACAATTAACTGTGTTCTCTCTACCACACCACATGGCAGAGGAGGCTCCTGGGAGGAGCTATAGGAGGAAGGGCTCATTGTAATGGCTAGAATGGAATCAATGGAACAGAGTCAAACATGTGGTTTCCATATGTTTGATACTGTTCCATTGATTCCAGCCATTCCAATGAGCCAGTCGTTCCTATAGCTCCTCCCAGCATCCTCCTCTGGTGTACAGGTGTACTCAACCTGGTCTGTGTGTCTAGTTACAGAAGTGACTTACTTCTTTACTTCTGGTTAGTACTGTGTTTTCTCTGCCACATGACATGGTTAGTACTGTGTTTTCTCTGCCACATGACATGGTTAGTACTGTGTTTTCACTCTGCCACATGACATGGTTAGTACTGTGTTTTCACTCTGCCACATGACATGGTTAGTACTGTGTTTTCACTCTGCCACATGACATGGTTAGTACTGTGTTTTCTCTGCCACATGACATGGTTAGTACTGTGTTTTCACTCTACCACATGACATGGTTAGTACTGTTTTCTCTGCCACATGACATGGTTAGTACTGTGTTTTCACTGCCACATGACATGGTTAGTACTGTGTTTTCACTCTGCCACATGACATGGTTAGTACTGTGTTTTCACTCTGCCACATGACATGGTTAGTACTGTGTTTTCTCTGCCACATGACATGGTTAGTACTGTGTTTTCACTCTGCCACATGACATGGTTAGTACTGTGTTTTCACTGCCACATGACATGGTTAGTACTGTGTTTTCACTGCCACATGACATGGTTAGTACTGTGTTTTCACTCTGCCACATGACATGGTTAGTACTGTGTTTTCACTCTGCCACATGACATGGTTAGTACTGTGTTTTCTCTGCCACATGACATGGTTAGTACTGTGTTTTCACTCTACCACATGACATGGTTAGTACTGTTTTCTCTGCCACATGACATGGTTAGTACTGTGTTTTCACTGCCACATGACATGGTTAGTACTGTGTTTTCACTCTGCCACATGACATGGTTAGTACTGTGTTTTCACTCTGCCACATGACATGGTTAGTACTGTGTTTTCTCTGCCACATGACATGGTTAGTACTGTGTTTTCTCTGCCACATGACATGGTTAGTACTGTGTTTTCACTCTGCCACATGACATGGTTAGTACTGTGTTTTCACTCTGCCACATGACATGGTTAGTACTGTGTTTTCACTCTGCCACATGACATGGTTAGTACTGTGTTTTCACTCTGCCACATGACATGGTTAGTACTGTGTTTTCTCTGCCACATGACATGGTTAGTACTGTGTTTTCACTGCCACATGACATGGTTAGTACTGTGTTTTCTCTACCACATGACATGGTTAGTACTGTGTTTTCTCTGCCACATGACATGGTTAGTACTGTGTTTTCTCTGCCACATGACATGGTTAGTACTGTGTTTTCTCTGCCACATGACATGGTTAGTACTGTGTTTTCACTCTGCCACATGACATGGTTAGTACTGTGTTTTCACTCTGCCACATGACATAGTTAGTACTGTGTTTTCTCTGCCACATGACATGGTTAGTACTGTGTTTTCACACTGCCACATGACATGGTTAGTACTGTGTTTTCACTCTGCCACATGACATGGTTAGTACTGTGTTTTCTCTGCCACATGACATGGTTAGTACTGTGTTTTCACTCTGCCACATGACATGGTTAGTACTGTGTTTTCTCTGCCACATGACATGGTTAGTACTGTGTTTTCACTCTGCCACATGACATGGTTAGTACTGTGTTTTCACTCTGCCACATGACATGGTTAGTACTGTGTTTTCTCTGCCACATGACATGGTTAGTACTGTGTTTTCACTCTGCCACATGACATGGTTAGTACTGTGTTTTCACACTGCCACATGACATGGTTAGTACTGTGTTTTCACTCTGCCACATGACATGGTTAGTACTGTGTTTTCACTCTGCCACATGACATGGTTAGTACTGTGTTTTCACTCTGCCACATGACATGGTTAGTACTGTGTTTTCTCTGCCACATGACATGGTTAGTACTGTGTTTTCACTCTGCCACATGACATGGTTAGTACTGTGTTTTCACTCTGCCACATGACATGGTTAGTACTGTGTTTTCTCTGCCACATGACATGGTTAGTACTGTGTTTTCACTCTGCCACATGACATGGTTAGTACTGTGTTTTCTCTGCCACATGACATGGTTAGTACTGTGTTTTCACTCTGCCACATGACATGGTTAGTACTGTGTTTTCTCTGCCACATGACATGGTTAGTACTGTGTTTTCACTCTGCCACATGACATGGTTAGTACTGTGTTTTCACTCTGCCACATGACATGGTTAGTACTATGTTTTCACTCTGCCACATGACATGGTTAGTACTGTGTTTTCACTCTGCCACATGACATGGTTAGTACTGTGTTTTCACTCTGCCACATGACATGGTTAGTACTGTGTTTTCACTCTGCCACATGACATGGTTAGTACTGTGTTTTCACTCTGCCACATGACATGGTTAGTACTGTGTTTTCACTCTGCCACATGACATGGTTAGTACTATGTTTTCACTCTGCCACATGACATGGTTAGTACTGTGTTTTCACACTGCCACATGACATGGTTAGTACTGTGTTTTCACTCTGCCACATGACATGGTTAGTACTGTGTTTTCTCTACCACATGACATGGTTAGTACTGTGTTTTCTCTGCCACATGACATGGTTAGTACTGTGTTTTCTCTGCCACATGACATGGTTAGTACTGTGTTTTCTCTGCCACATGACATGGTTAGTACTGTGTTTTCACTCTGCCACATGACATGGTTAGTACTGTGTTTTCACTCTGCCACATGACATGGTTAGTACTGTGTTTTCACTCTGCCACATGACATGGTTAGTACTATGTTTTCACTGCCACATGACATGGTTAGTACTGTGTTTTCACTCTGCCACATGACATGGTTAGTACTGTGTTTTCACTCTGCCACATGACATGGTTAGTACTGTGTTTTCTCTACCACATGACATGGTTAGTACTGTGTTTTCACTGCCACATGACATGGTTAGTACTGTGTTTTCACTCTACCACATGACATGGTTAGTACTGTGTTGTGGTCCTCTGTAGCTCAGCTGGTAGAGCACGGCGCTTGTAACGCTAAGGTAGTGGGTTCGATCCCCGGGACCACCCATACACAAAAAATGTATGCACGCATGACTGTAAGTCGCTTTGGATAAAAGCGTCTGCTAAATGGCATATTATTATTATTATTACTATGTTTTCACTGCCACATGACATGGTTAGTACTGTGTTTTCACTCTGCCACATGACATGGTTAGTACTGTGTTTTCACTCTGCCACATGACATGGTTAGTACTGTGTTTTCTCTGCCACATGACATGGTTAGTACTGTGTTTTCACTCTGCCACATGACATGGTTAGTACTGTGTTTTCACTCTGCCACATGACATGGTTAGTACTGTGTTTTCACTCTGCCACATGACATGGTTAGTACTGTGTTTTCACTCTGCCACATGACATGGTTAGTACTATGTTTTCACTGCCACATGACATGGTTAGTACTGTGTTTTCACTCTGCCACATGACATGGTTAGTACTGTGTTTTCACTCTGCCACATGACATGGTTAGTACTATGTTTTCACTGCCACATGACATGGTTAGTACTGTGTTTTCACTCTGCCACATGACATGGTTAGTACTGTGTTTTCTCTACCACATGACATGGTTAGTACTGTGTTTTCACTGCCACATGACATGGTTAGTACTGTGTTTTCACTCTACCACATGACATGGTTAGTACTGTGTTTTCACTGCCACATGACATGGTTAGTACTGTGTTTTCACTCTGCCACAGGACATGGTTAGTACTGTGTTTTCACTGCCACATGACATGGTTAGTACTGTGTTTTCACTGCCACATGACATGGGTAGTACTGTGTTTTCACTGCCACATGACATGGTTAGTACTGTGTTTTCACTCTACCACATGACATGGTTAGTACTGTGTTTTCACTGCCACATGACATGGTTAGTACTGTGTTTTCACTCTGCCACATGACATGGTTAGTACTGTGTTTTCACTCTGCCACATGACATGGTTAGTACTGTGTTTTCACTGCCACATGACATGGTTAGTACTGTGTTTTCTCTGCCACATGACATGGTTAGTACTGTGTTTTCTCTGCCACATGACATGGTTAGTACTGTGTTTTCACTCTGCCACATGACATGGTTAGTACTGTGTTTTCACTGCCACATGACATGGTTAGTACTGTGTTTTCACTCTGCCACATGACATGGTTAGTACTGTGTTTTCACTCTGCCACATGACATGGTTAGTACTGTGTTTTCTCTGCCACATGACATGGTTAGTACTGTGTTTTCTCTACCACATGACATGGTTAGTACTGTGTTTTCTCTACCACATGACATGGTTAGTACTGTGTTTTCACTGCCACATGACATGGTTAGTACTGTGTGTTCACTCTACCACATGACATGGTTAGTACTGTGTTTTCTCTGCCACATGACATGGTTAGTACTGTGTTTTCTCTACCACATGACATGGTTAGTACTGTGTTTTCTCTACCACATGACATGGTTAGTACTGTGTTTTCACTGCCACATGACATGGTTAGTACTGTGTTTTCACTCTACCACATGACATGGTTAGTACTGTGTTTTCACTGCCACATGACATGGTTAGTACTGTGTTTTCTCTACCACATGACATGGTTAGTACTGTGTTTTCTCTACCACATGACATGGTTAGTACTGTGTTTTCACTGCCACATGACATGGTTAGTACTGTGTTTTCACTCTACCACATGACATGGTTAGTACTGTGTTTTCACTCTGCCACATGACATGGTTAGTACTGTGTTTTCTCTACCACATGACATGGTTAGTACTGTGTTTTCACTGCCACATGACATGGTTAGTACTGTGTTTTCACTCTACCACATGACATGGTTAGTACTGTGTTTTCTCTACCACATGACATGGTTAGTACTGTGTTTTCACTCTGCCACATGACATGGTTAGTACTGTGTTTTCTCTACCACATGACATGGTTAGTACTGTGTTTTCACTCTGCCACATGACATGGTTAGTACTGTGTTTTCACTCTGCCACATGACATGGTTAGTACTGTGTTTTCTCTACCACATGACATGGTTAGTACTGTGTTTTCACTGCCACATGACATGTTTAGTACTGTGTTTTCACTGCCACATGACATGGTTAGTACTGTGTTTTCTCTGCCACATGACATGGTTAGTACTGTGTTTTCTCTACCACATGACATGGTTAGTACTGTGTTTTCTCTGCCACATGACATGGTTAGTACTGTGTTTTCACTCTGCCACATGACATGGTTAGTACTGTGTTTTCACTCTGCCACATGACATGGTTAGTACTGTGTTTTCACTCTGCCACATGACATGGTTAGTACTGTGTTTTCACTCTGCCACATGACATGGTTAGTACTGTGTTTTCACTGCCACATGACATGGTTAGTACTGTGTTTTCACTCTGCCACATGACATGGTTAGTACTGTGTTTTCACTCTGCCACATGACATGGTTAGTACTGTGTTTTCTCTACCACATGACATGGTTAGTACTGTGTTTTCACTCTGCCACATTACATGGTTAGTACTGTGTTTTCACTCTGCCACATTACATGGTTAGTACTGTGTTTTCACTCTGCCACATGACATGGTTAGTACTGTGTTTTCACTCTGCCACATGACATGGTTAGTACTGTGTTTTCACTCTGCCACATGACATGGTTAGTACTGTGTTTTCTCTACCACATGACATGGTTAGTACTGTGTTTTCACTCTACCACATGACATGGTTAGTACTGTGTTTTCACTCTGCCACATGACATGGTTAGTACTGTGTTTTCACTCTGCCACATGACATGGTTAGTACTGTGTTTTCTCTACCACATGACATGGTTAGTACTGTGTTTTCTCTGCCACATGACATGGTTAGTACTGTGTTTTCACTCTGCCACATGACATGGTTAGTACTGTGTTTTCACTCTGCCACATGACATGGTTAGTACTGTGTTTTCACTCTGCCACATGACATGGTTAGTACTGTGTTTTCACTCTGCCACATGACATGGTTAGTACTGTGTTTTCACTGCCACATGACATGGTTAGTACTGTGTTTTCACTCTGCCACATGACATGGTTAGTACTGTGTTTTCACTCTGCCTCATGACATGGTTAGTACTGTGTTTTCACTCTGCCACATGACATGGTTAGTACTGTGTTTTCACTGCCACATGACATGGTTAGTACTGTGTTTTCACTGCCGCATGACATGGTTAGTACTGTGTTTTCACTCTGCCACATGACATGGTTAGTACTGTGTTTTCACTCTGCCACATGACATGGTTAGTACTGTGTTTTCACTCTGCCACATGACATGGTTAGTACTGTGTTTTCACTCTGCCACATGACATGGTTAGTACTGTGTTTTCTCTACCACATGACATGGTTAGTACTGTGTTTTCTCTGCCACATGACATGGTTAGTACTGTGTTTTCACTCTGCCACATGACATGGTTAGTACTGTGTTTTCACTCTGCCACATGACATGGTTAGTACTGTGTTTTCACTCTGCCACATGACATGGTTAGTACTGTGTTTTCACTCTGCCACATGACATGGTTAGTACTGTGTTTTCACTCTGCCACATGACATGGTTAGTACTGTGTTTTCACTCTGCCACATGACATGGTTAGTACTGTGTTTTCACTCTGCCACATGACATGGTTAGTACTGTGTTTTCACTCTGCCACATGACATGGTAATGACTTATGCTAGTTAACCTTCTGTTTCCATTCTGGTTAGTCAGTAGAGAGGTCAAACACAGTACTAACTATAGGTATAGAGGTCAAAGGTAGAGGTCAAACAGCACTAACTAAAGGTAAAGAGGTCAAAGGTAGAGGTCATGTTAATGCATGCTAAAAGTGTGTGATGTTTAATCAGAACAGAAGGTAAGATGCTAGTGTTGTTTTCTGTCTCCCAGGTGCTGATGTTTGCTGAGAAGAAAGCAGACGTGGACGCCATTCATGAATATCTCCTGCTAAAAGGAGTGGAGGCTGTGGCTATCCACGGAGGAAAAGGTAATATCACTAACCCCTAGTTTTCCTACCTCAACCACTAGTCCCCTACCCTAACACGTGTGCCTAGTGCTGAAAGGAGTGGAGGAAAAGGTCAGATTTAAAACCCCTTCTCTTCCTGCAGTGACTACCTAAATAGGGAACAGGGGGCCATTTCAGACTCAATAACCCTGTTATGTGTGTTTCCAGACCAGGAGGAGCGTACTAAGGCCATCGAGGCTTTTAAGGAAGGGAAGAAGGATGTGTTAGTAGCTACTGATGTGGCGTCTAAAGGTCTGGACTTCCCCGCTATACAACACGTGGTCAACTATGACATGCCAGAGGAGATAGAGAACTATGGTGAGACATCACATCACATCTCGATCAATTTTAATCAATCAATCAAACATTTTTGACATGACATATTTTGGTCATTTAGCAGACAATCTTATCCAGAGCAACTTACAGTCAGAAATCAATCAATCATCCAATCAATCAATCAAAATGATAAAGCCCTTATACATCAGCAGTTACCACAATGTTTTTCACAGTAACCCGGCCTAGAGAGAGAGAGTGTGTTACCACATTTCTTCTCTTGTTAATCTTCTCATATTTCTGCTCATATCTCCCCTAAAGTGCACGTTATTGTCACCCTGTAATCAGACTCTCTCTAATCAGACTCATCCACCGACTGACTAAAAAGTGTTGTTGTTGTTGTGTTCCAGTCCACAGGATTGGTAGAACGGGTCGGTCGGGGAAGACTGGCATCGCCACCACCTTCATCAACAAAGGCTGTGGTGAGAAACAAGCCACCACTTGATTCTCTCTCTAACGTCTAGCCATGGTTTGCTTTCCATTGCATCTTCTGGAGTTTGCATCCAAGACTGTTTTATCAGACGCCCTCTTAAAACAGATCTGTAGAGAGAACACCTGTCTGAAGCCCTGGGTTGTATTCCATTAGGGCACGGAACGGAAAATGTTTTAAAAATTGTTTTGCAACATAATATTTTTAAAAAACGAGGCTTTCTTATTGGATTAAGTTCAGGTAGTCTCTCCCTATTGCAGTCCTTTTTTCTTCCTTTTTTGGTGCCTATTGAACACAACCCCGATGTCTTCCGTCCTGTAGATGAGTCGGTGCTGATGGACCTGAAGGCCCTGCTGATAGAAGCCAAGCAGAAGGTTCCTCCGGTTCTACAGGTCTTACAGACGGGAGACGAGACCATGCTGGATATCGGAGGTAACACACACCATCCTGACCTCTGCCTCTTTCCTCCCTCCTATCTGCACTCTCGCTCTCGCTCTCTGTTATATATTTCTCTCTCTGGAAGTATTCAGACCCCTTGACTTTTCCACATTTTGTTACGTTACAGCCTTATTCTAAAATTGAACACAATACCCCCATAATGACAAAGCAAAACGTTTTTTGTTTTTGTGCTAATTTATAAAAAATATATTTAAAAAAAATCACATTTACATAAGTATTCAGACCCTTTACTCAGTACTTTGCTGAAGCACCTTTGGCAGCGATTACAGCCTCGAGTCTTCTTGGGTATGACGCTACAAGCTTGGCACATCTGTATTTGGGGAGTTTCTCCCATTCTTCTCTGCAGATCCTCTCAAGCTCTGTCAGGTTGGATGGGGAGCATCGCTGCACAGCTATTTCCAGGTCCCTCTAGAGATGTTAGATCGAGTTCAAGTCCGGGCTCTGGATGGGCCACTGCAGGACATTCAGAGACTTGTCCAGAAGCCACTCCTGCGTTGTCTTGGCTGTGTGCTTAGGGTCGTTGTCCTGTTGGAAGGTGAACCTTCGCCCCAGTCTGAGGTCCTGAGCGCTCTGGAGCAGGTTTTCATCAAGGATCTCTCTGTACTTTGCTCCGTTCATCTTTCCCTCGATCCTGACTAGTCTCCCAGTCCCTGCCACTGAAAAACATCCCCACAGCATGATGCTGCCACCACCATGCTTCACCGTAGGGATGGTGCCAGGTTTCCTCCAGATGTGACGCTTGGCATTCAGGCCAAAGAGTTCAATCTTGGTTTCATCAGACCAAAGAATCTACCGTAGTTTCTCATGATCTGAGAGTCCTTTAGGTGCCTTTTGGCAAACTCCAAGCGGGCTGTCATGTGCCTTTTACTGAAGAGTGGCTTCCGTCTGGCCACAATAAAGGCCTGATTGGTGGAGTGCTCTGGAGCTCTGTCAGAGTGACCATCGGGTTCTTGGTCACCTCCCTGACCAAGGCCCTTCTCCCCCGATTGCTCAGTTTGGCCAGGCGGCCAGCTCTAGGAAGAGTCTTGGTGATTCCAAACTTCTTCCATTTAAGAATGGTACCCTTCCCCAGATCTGTGCCTCGACACAATCCTGTCTCGGAGCTCTACGGACAATTCCTTCGACCTCATGGCTTGGTTTTTGCTCTGACATGCACTGTCAACTGTGGGACCTTATATAGACAGGTGTGTGCCTTTCCAAATCATGTCCAATCAATTGAATTGACCACAGGTGGACTCCAATCAAGTTGTAGAAACATCTCAAGGATGATGAATGGAAACAGGATGCACCTGAGCTCAATTTCGAGTCTCAAAGCAAATGGTCTGAATACTTATGTAAATAAGGTATTTCAGTGTTTATTTTTAATACATTTGCAAAATAATCTAAAAACCTGTTTTAGATTTTTCATTATGGGGTATTGTGTGCAGATTGATGAGGTAAAAAAAAATGTTTTAATCCATTTTAGAATAAGGCTGTAACTTAACAAAATGTGTAAAAAGGGGAAGAGGTCTAAATACTTTCCGAATGCACTGTATCCTCTGGTCCTCTGGTCCTCTGTAGCTCAGCTGGTAGAGCACGGCGCTTGGTCTGGTAGTGATATATATGGATATAGTGGTCCTCTGTAGCTCAGCTGGTAGAGCACGGCGCTTGTAACGCCAGGGTAGTGGGTTCAATCCCCGGGACCACCCATATGTAAAAATGTATGCACACATGACTGTAAGTCACTTTGGATAAAAGCGTCTGCTAAATGGCATATTATTTATTATTTATTATTATACAGTGGGGAGAACAAGTATTTGATACACTGCCGATTTTGCAGGTTTTCCTACTTACAAAGCATGTAGAGGTCTGTAATTTGTATCATAGGTACACATCAACTGTGAGAGACGGAATCTAAAACAAAAATCCAGAAAATCACATTGTATGATTTATAAGTAATTAATTTGCATTTAATTGCATGACATAAGTATTTGATACATCAGAAAAGCAGAACTTAATATTTGGTACAGAAACCTTTGTTTGCAATTACAGAGATGATACGTTTCCTGTAGGTCTTGACCAGGTTTGCACACACTGCAGCAGGGATTTTGGCCCACTCCTCCATACAGACCTTCTCCAGATCCTTCAGGTTTCGGGGCTGTCGCTGGGCAATACGGACTTTCAGCTACCTCCAAAGATTTTCTATTGGGTTCCGGTCTGGAGACTGGCTAGGCCACTCCAGGACCTTGAGATGCTTCTTACGGAGCCACTCCTTAGTTGCCCTGGCTGTGTGATTCGGGTCGTTGTCATGCTGGAAGACCCAGCCACGACCCATCTTCAATGCTCTTACTGAGGGAAGGAGGTTGTTGGCCAAGATCTCGCAATACATGGCCCCATCCATCCTCCCCTCAATACGGTGCAGTCGTCCTGTCCCCTTTGCAGAAAAGCATCCCCAAAGAATGATGTTTCCACCTCCATGCTTCATGGTTGGGATGGTGTTCTTGGGGTTGTACTCATCCTTCTTCTTCCTCCAAACACGGCGAGTGGCATTTAGACCAAAAAGCTCTATTTTTGTCTCATCAGACCACATGACCTTCTCCCATTCCTCCTCTGGATCATCCAGATGGTCATTGGGAAACTTCAGACGGGCCTGGACATGCGCTGGCTTGAGCAGGGGGACCTTGCGTGCGCTGCAGGATTTTAATCCATGACGGCGTAGTGTGTTACTAATGGTTTTCTTTGAGACTGTGGTCCCAGCTCTCTTCAGGTCATTGACCAGGTCCTGCCATGTAGTTCTGGGCTGATCCCTCACCTTCCTCATGATCATTGATGCCCCACGAGGTGAGATCTTGCATGGAGCCCCAGACCGAGGGTGATTGACCGTCATCTTGAACTTCTTCCATTTTCTAATAATTGCGCCAACAGTTGTTGCCTTCTCACCAAGCTGCTTGCCTATTGTCCTGTAGCCCATCCCAGCCTTGTGCAGGTCTACAATTTCATCCCTGATTTCCTTACACAGCTCTCTGGTCTTGGCCATTGTGGAGAGGTTGGAGTCTGTTTGAGTGTGTGGACAGGTGTCTTTTATACAGGTAACGAGTTCAAACAGGTGCAGTTAATACAGGTAATGAGTGGAGAACAGGAGGGCTTCTTAAAGAAAAACTAACAGGTCTGTGAGAGCCGGAATTCTTACTGGTTGGTAGGTGATCAAATACTTGTGTCATGCAATAAAATGCAAATTAATTACTTAAAAATCATACAATGTGATTTTCTGGATTTTTGTTTTAGATTCCGTCTCTCACAGTTGAAGTGTACCTATGATAAAAATTACAGACCTCTACATGCTTTGTAAGTAGGAAAACCTGCAAAATCGGCAGTGTATCAAATACTTGTTCTCCCCACTGTATCAACACAGAGAGAGAGTGAGAGAAATGTACACTACCAGTCAAATGTTTGGACACACCTACTCATTCAAGGTTTTTCATTATTTCTACATTGTAGAATAATAGTGAAGACATCAAAACTATGAAATAACACATATGGAATCATGTAGTAACCATAAGTGTTAAACAAATCAAAATACATTTTATATTTGAGATTCTTCAAATAGCCACCCTTTGCCTTGATGACAGCTTTGTACACTCTTGGTATTCTCTCAACCAGCTTCACCTGGGATGCTTTTCCAACAGTCTTGAAGGAGTTCCCACATATGCTGAGCACTTGTTGGCTGCTTTTCCTTCATTCTGCCGTCCGACTCATCCCAAACCATCTCAATTGGGTTGAGGTCGGGGGATTGTAGAGGCCAGGTCATCTGATGCAGCACTCCATCACTCTCCTTCTTGGTAAAATAGCCCTTACACAGCCTGGAGGTGTGTTGGGTCATTGTCCTGTTGAAAAACAAATGATAGTCCCACTAAGCCCAAACCAGATGGGATGGCGTATCGCTGCAGAATGCTGTGGTAGCCATGCTGGTTAAGTGTGCCTTGAATTCTAAATAAATCACAGTGTCACCAGCAAAGCACCCCTACACTATAACACCTCCTCCTCCATGCTTCACGGTGGGAACTACACACGCGGAGATCATCCGTTCACCCACACCGCATCTCACAAAGACACAGCAGTTTGAACCCAAAATCTCCAATTTGGACTCATTAGACCAAAGGACAAATTTCCACCGGTCTGCTCGTGTTTCTTGGCCCAAGCAGGTCAATCTTATTGGTGTTCTTTAGTAGTGGTTTCTTTGCAGCAATTCGACCATGAAGGCCTGATTCACACAGTCCCCTCTGAACAGTTGATGTTGAGATGTCTCTGTGACTCTGTGAAGCATTTATATGGGCTGCAATTTCTGAGGCTGGTAACTCTAATGAACTTATTCTCTGCAGCAGAGGTAACTCTGGGTCTTCCTTTCCTTTGGCGGTCCTCATGAGAGCCAGTTTCATCTTAGCGCATGATGGTTTTTGCGACTGCACTTGAAGAAACTTTCAAAATTCTTGACATTTTCCGTATTGACTGACCTTCCGGAAATAGCCTTCATTTCTCAGAACAAGAATAGACTGACAAGTTTCAGAAGGAAGTTCTTTGTTTCTGGCCATTTTGAGCCTGTAATCGAACCCACATTTGCTGCTAACAATGTCTACACTGTATTTCTGATCAATTTGATGTTATTTTAATGGACAAAAAAATTGCTTTTCTTTCAGCTGCTTCTCTCTCCCTTTGTCTTATTCCCTCTATCTCCTTTTCTAGTCACATAAGTTTTTTATTTATTTTTAATCGTTTATTGCTGTAACTATGACTAGCCCAGATGTCTGTCATGACTTGGCCTGGTTCCTCCCCATTCTAACCTACCTGTTGTGTCTCTGCTTGTGTTCCCCAGGAGAGAGAGGCTGTACGTTCTGTGGTGGTCTTGGTCATCGTATCACAGACTGTCCCAAACTGGAGGCCATGCAGACCAAACAGGTCACCAACATCGGACGCAAAGACTACCTGGCACACAGCTCCATGGACTTCTGAATTTACTTTACAGAATACCAGCACCTACTTGGAGGACTCAGAATACTGTCACCTACTTATGCTGTGCCTGGTGTGGTTTGCCAGGTACAATGGGACCAATTGGGATTGTCCCAAAAGGATTGTCACCTGAAATATGTGTTGACAGATGATTTTGACCCAGCAGCTCTGCTTGATATCCATGGCTCTGTGAGACTGACATGGTTATGATGTGAGACTGACATAGTTCTGATGGCCCAGTTTCTCAGAGCAGTTTTGGAATAGAGGAAGTAACATGTATTTTTTTATTGTTGCCCAACATTGTCCCCAGGGCTGGTAAGATGAAGACAGAAAGGCTCTGTGGGTATAAAAGGCTACAGCTTGGTTGAACTATTTTTGTGCAACTCTGAATTTCTCTTCCATCTGTTTTATTATTTGCTGTTTTGTATTAAAATAAATGTACATTTCTCTGCAACGCTATTGTAATGTTAATAAACCAATTTGACAAACCACATCAGACTTTCACTGTGTTCGTGTTTACGGGCAGTGGAAAGATTTAGTAACATTTCTACTGTAGAAACGTGTGTTGAAATACCAAGGGAAGTGTGTATCTTCCGTAACCATTGTGAACACAATAAGCATTTTTTAGATTGTAACTAAGAACGAGCTTAATCATCCGTGGTGTTGGAGAGGGGAAGGAAGGGGCGGTGAACGTATTGCTACTGCTGAACTAACGGCAGGGTCACTATCGCATCAGAGTACACTGGAACACAGCTGCGGTGGAGAGACTGGGGAAGGGACTGGACTGTCAGTTGGTAGTGGTGGATGTCACCGCATTAAAACACAGGCTGGGAAAGGGTTCAGTACTCTGAGGTGCTGGAGGTTAACTTAACGGAGATTAGAACGAAGACTACGTAGTTGCACTAGAGGATAACCTAACTAACAGACAGACTTAAGAGAGGACGTAGGCTACATTTTTAGGGTGGGGGTCAAGGACTGTTTTTTTGTTTGATTGCCTTAATTACACAGAGGGAGAGGCATGGAGGTTGTTTTCAAGGAGGGGATGATATACCTTAAGGGAAACAAGTTTGGAAAGGTGAGTGTTTTACAAAGATGCTGTGTATTTGCAGGACTTTACTCAACTGAGCTAATAGATGAAAGTCTTCACTAATGTCGGAAGAAATGTTCAAGGCTATTCTCATCTGATTTTATAAATTCAAGTGATGTTTATGACAGTTATTTCAACAGTAAAAAAAAAAAAAAAAGGAATCGTGATTTGATTGCTTCGTTGATTGACCGCTGCATCCCTCCTTCACAGAAAACGTGGAGGAAGACGTGGATGGTTCTCTACCCCCCTAGCATCTTCGGCATCGGTCGAGTCGAACTCTTCGACCTCCTTGACGGAGGCCTTACCACCCCCACCGGCAACGCCTCCAAGCCCAAGTCCCCCCAGGGTAGGAGGGTTGTTCAGCTGTGTGACTGTCTCAGTGTCGTCCCTGCCCCAGAGGAGAGCTGCCCTCCAGCCCTACCTAACGACGGTAATAGTGTTCTATTTATCTCATTGTTATTTATTAGTGCCACAATTTGGTATGTTTACATGCACAAAATAATCTGATTTTATTGCGAATACTCAGGTTTTATTAGTGGCAGAATGTCTAGTTAATCTGGATCTTCTACGGTTTCCAGACCCGTACACAGATTAAACCTAGTTCTTGACTAAAAACCTATTTCAATGGAGACTTTCCTTTTGAGCTTTGTAGTCCAGAACTCGGCTTAATCTGTCCATGAAACCGGTCCTTTATCGGTTCATATCAGTGTATCTGCAATCTGAGAAACTGTTGAAACCCTGATTAAGGCAGTTTAGCTGTTTTGAAAATGTTGTTTTATTAAATGTATTGCCGCTTTTCTTCTCTTTTCTAAAATAAAAACGTTGGACTTTGAACTGCCTCCAGACTGTAGAGCATTCTATCTGAACACCACACAGAGAAGTTACATCCTGGCCTCAGAGACCTACCATGACTGGGTGGAGGCTCTCTGTCAACTAGCCTTCCAGGTAGGGGGGAGTTTTATCTTCCAGGTACACTGGGGGGAGGGGCCTATATAAATAGTGTTTATGTCAGTATCTCCTACCTTCCTGGGGGGAGGGACTATATAAATAGTGTTTATGTCAGTATCTCCTACCTTCCTGGGGGTAGGGACTATATAAATAGTGTTTATGTCAGTATCTCCTACCTTCCTGGGGCGAGGGACTATATAACTAGTGTTTATGTCAGTATCTCCTACCTTCCTGGGGGGAGGGACTATATAAATAGTGTTTATGTCAGTATCTCCTACCTTCCTGGGGGGAGGGACTATATAAATAGTGTTTATGTCAGTATCTCCTACCTTCCTGCGGGGAGGGACTATATAAATAGTGTTTATGTCAGTATCTCCTACCTTCCTGGGGGGAGGGGACTATATAAATAGTGTTTATGTCAGTATCTCCTTCCTTCCTGGGGGGTAGGGGACTATATAAATAGTGTTTATGTCAGTATCTCCTACCTTCCTGGGAGGAGGGGACTATATAAATAGTGTTTATGTCAGTATCTCCTACCTTCCTGGGAGGAGGGGACTATATAAATAGTGTTTATGTCAGTATCTCCTACCTTCCTGGGAGGAGGGGACTATATAAATAGTGTTTATGTCAGTATCTCCTACCTTCCTGGGAGGAGGGGACTATATAAATAGTGTTTATGTCAGTATCTCCTACCTTCCTGGGAGGAGGGGACTATATAAATAGTGTTTATGTCAGTATCTCCTACCTTCCTGGGAGGAGGGGACTATATAAATAGTGTTTATGTCAGTATCTCCTACCTTCCTGGGGGGAGGGGACTATATAAATAGTGTTTATGTCAGTATCTCCTACCTTCCTGGGGGGAGGGACTATATAAATAGTGTTTATGTCAGTATCTCCTACCTTCCTGGGAGGAGGGGACTATATAAATAGTGTTTATGTCAGTATCTCCTACCTTCCTGGGGGGAGGGACTATATAACTAGTGTTTATGTCAGTATCTCCTACCTTCCTGGGGGGAGGGGACTATATAAATAGTGTTTATGTCAGTATCTCCTACCTTCCTGGGGGGTAGGGGACTATATAAATAGTGTTTATGTCAGTATCTCCTACCTTCCTGGGAGGAGGGGACTATATAAATAGTGTTTATGTCAGTATCTCCTACCTTCCTGGGAGGAGGGGACTATATAAATAGTGTTTATGTCAGTATCTCCTACCTTCCTGGGGGGAGGGGACTATATAAATAGTGTTTATGTCAGTATCTCCTACCTTCCTGGGGGGTAGGGGACTATATAAATAGTGTTTATGTCAGTATCTCCTACCTTCCTGGGGGGAGGGGACTATATAAATAGTGTTTATGTCAGTATCTCATACCTTCCTGGGGGGAGGGACTATATAAATAGTGTTTATGTCAGTATCTCCTACCTTCCTGGGAGGAGGGGACTATATAAATAGTGTTTATGTCAGTATCTCCTACCTTCCTGGGAGGAGGGGACTATATAAATAGTGTTTATGTCAGTATCTCCTACCTTCCTGGGAGGAGGGGACTATATAAATAGTGTTTATGTCAGTATCTCCTACCTTCCTGGGAGGAGGGGACTATATAAATAGTGTTTATGTCAGTATCTCCTACCTTCCTGGGGGGAGGGACTATATAAATAGTGTTTATGTCAGTATCTCCTACCTTCCTGGGGGGAGGGGACTATATAAATAGTGTTTATGTCAGTATCTCCTACCTTCCTGGGGGGAGGGGACTATATAAATAGTGTTTATGTCAGTATCTCCTACCTTCCAGGGGGAGGGGACTATATAAATAGTGTTTATGTCAGTATCTCCTACCTTCCTGGGGGGAGGGACTATATAAATAGTGTTTATGTCAGTATCTCCTACCTTCCTGGGAGGAGGGGACTATATAAATAGTGTTTATGTCAGTATCTCCTACCTTCCTGGGAGGAGGGACTATATAAATAGTGTTTATGTCAGTATCTCCTACCTTCCTGGGAGGAGGGGACTATATAAATAGTGTTTATGTCAGTATCTCCTACCTTCCTGGGGGGAGGGGACTATATAAATAGTGTTTATGTCAGTATCTCCTACCTTCCTGGGGGGAGGGACTATATAAATAGCCAGTTTGACATTTATTGCTATTATCACATTTTTATACAGAAGGTGAAAGAACATTAGAAGGGGCTAGTATTCATAAGAAAAGTGTATGCACTCACTAACTGTAAGTCGCTCTGGATAAGAGCGTCTGCTAAATCACTAAAATGTAAATGTAAATAAGACAACATTAGAAGGGGCTAGAATTCATAAGACAACATCAGATGGGGCTAGTATTCATGAGACAACATTAAAGGGTCTTGTAGTGTAGCTCAGCCCGTCCCAAATGCACCCTATTTCCTATAGGGCATCCTTATACTTCACTCATTTTTGACCAGCGCCCAGTAAGCTGCTATTTGCAAGCAAACCCACTGGCAACAATGAGGAAGTAGTCCTGAAAGCAACAGTTCGTCACCTCCTCACTTCTCCTTACTGCTGCTTACTCAAACCCTGTCTCCCCTCCCCCCTAGCCACCTCTCAAACCCTGTCTCCCCTCCCCCCTAGTCACCTCTCAAACCCTGTCTCCCCTCCCCCCTAGTCACCTCTCAAACCCTGTCTCCCCTCCCCCCCAGTCACCTCTCAAACCCTGTCTCCCCTCCCCCCTAGTCACCTCTCAAACCCTGTCTCCCCTCCCCCCTAGCCACCTCTCAAACCCTGTCTCCCCTCCCCCCTAGCCACCTCTCAAACCCTGTCTCCCCTCCCCCCTAGTCACCTCTCAAACCCTGTCT
Organism: Coregonus lavaretus; assembly: GCF_964263955.1. Taxonomy (NCBI): domain Eukaryota; kingdom Metazoa; phylum Chordata; class Actinopteri; order Salmoniformes; family Salmonidae; genus Coregonus; species Coregonus lavaretus. The sequence continues at coordinate 39,291,315 of NC_140019.1, read as the reverse complement.
CCCCTCCCCCCTAGTCACCTCTCAAACCCTGTCTCCCCTCCCCCTAGTCACCTCTCAAACCCTGTCTCCCCTCCCCCCTAGCCACCTCTCAAACCCTGTCTCCCCTCCCCCCTAGTCACCTCTCAAACCCTGTCTCCCCTCCCCCCTAGTCACCTCTCAAACCCTGTCTCCCCTCCCCCCTAGTCACCTCTCAAACCCTGTCTCCCCTCCCCCCTAGCCACCTCTCAAACAGTGTTACAGTCATAAAACTAACGGAGATACGAGAGATCACCTCGTTGTTTAACCTTAACGTTTACAGCGCTCTGGGCTCGTATACATAAAATGTCTTAGAGTAGGCGTACTGATCTAGGATCAGCTTTCCATGTAATCATAGAGATTGAATGAATGAGAGGCCCAGACACACAGAGTATTCATTATGATTATAAAGCTAAACTGTAACCTAAAGTTTACAATGCTCTGCCACTTGACCAAGACTTCTGTGAAATCAGAACAATACTCTCTGTCTGGGCCTCATTCATTTATCTCAGCATGATGTTTTATCTCAGCACTGGTATTCTCAAGTTGAGGACGTGTAATATCACCCTCCTTTTCTTCTGCTGCAGAAAGACCCTGGAAACACAGAGAGCAGAGAGAAGGAGAGAGGAGATGGGACGGAGATAGCCATGGAGGAGAATGAGCTGTATGCTACCTGGAAGACAGGTACATAGAATGCACACACCCACACACCCACACACCCACACACCCACACATATACTATATACGGCATACACTATATATACAGCAGTATGTGGACACCCCTTCAAATTAGTGGATTCAGATATTTCAGCCACACTGTTGCTGACAGGTGTATAAAATCGAGCACACAGCCATGCAATCTCCATAGACAAACATTGGCAGTAGGATGGCCTTACTGAAGAGCTCAGTGACTTTCAACGTGGCACAAGTCAGTTCGTCAAATTTCTGCCCCTGCTAGAGCTGCCCCGGTCAACTGTAAGTACTGTTATTGTGAAGTGGAAACGTCTAGGAGCAACAACGGCTCAGCCGCGAAGTGGTAGGCCACACAAGCTCACAGAACGGGACCGCCGTAAAAATTGTCTGTCCTCGGTTGCAACACTCACTACCGAGTTCCAAACTGCCTCTGGAAGCAACGTCAGCACAAGAACTGTTCGTCAGGAGCTTCATGAAATGGGTTTCCATGGCCGAGCAGCCGCACACAAGCCTAAGATCACCATGAGCAATGCCAAGCGTTGGCTGGAGTAGTGTAAAGCTCGCCGCCATTGGACTCTGGAGCAGTGGAAATATATTATATGGAGTGATGAATCACGCTTCAACATCTGGCAGTCCGACAGACTAATCTGGGTTTGGCGGATGCCAGGAGAACGCTACCTGCCCCAATGCATAGTGCCAACTGTAAAGTTTGGTGGAGGAGGAATAATGGTCTGGGGCTGTTTTTCATGGTTCGGGCTAGGCCCCTTAGTTCCAGTGAAGGGAAATCTTTAACGCTACAGCATGGTTTGTCGAGATCAGTGTGAAGGAACTTGACTGGCATGCACAGAGCCCTGACCTAAACCCCATCGAACACCTTTGGGATGAATTGGAGCGCCAACTGCGAGCCAGACCTAATCGCCCAACATCAGTGCCCGACCTCACTAATGCTCTTGTGGCTGAATGGAAGCAAGTCCCCGCAGCAATGTTCCAACATCTAGTGGAAAGCCTTCCCAGAAGAGTGGAGGCTGTTATAGCAGCAAAGGGGGAGGACCAACTCTATATTAATGCCCATGATTTTGGAATGAGATATTGGACGAGCAGGTGTCCACATACTTTTGGTCATGCAGTGTATCTACAGTATGTCTTGGAAATGCGCGCCAGATCTGCCCCACTACTGTTACTGTTGCTATCACAGTGATCTGTCCTGTAAGCGCTGAGGGTTTTGAAACAGGACACAGTATGGCCCAACGGAACAGAGAAGGATGAGACTGCTCTTTTTAGAAGAACCCACGCAGAATGAAAAGGTCCTGTAATTAACCTAAATGGTCTATTTGCAAAGAAAGAATGGATGGTGAATAAATGAATGGGATGGATGTTTTCTAGGGCGCTTTTAATTATCACTGTAGTATGAAACAGTGGTCCTCTGTAGCTCAGCTGGTAGAGCACGGCGCTTGTAACGCCAAGGTAGTGGGTTCGATCCCCGGGACCACCCATACACAAAAATGTATGCACGCATGACTGTAAGTCGCTTTGGATAAAAGCGTCTGCTAAATGGCATATTATTTATTATTATTTAAACAGGATGACATCAGCAGAAAGAAACTGCACCCCAATTGCACCCTATTCCCTACATAGTGCACTACTTTAGATCCCCATAAAGGGAATAGGGTACCGTTTGGGACGCTGGCATCCTCTGAGAGATCTCAGAGGCTCAGACACACAGGAGAGAAAAGGTTCTGGCTTATCCAAATGTCTTTTCATTTCTGTTGACTTCACACCCCACTGACAAGCTGAAGACTGCAGAAAATAATATCTGTGGTGAAAATAATTGGAATATCCTTGTGCCCTTTTGTGTTGAATCTATTTATGTGCTTTTTATTCAAATAAAGAAGTATTTTTGACTAGTCAGCATGTTAGGGTTTTGTGTAGGGACTAATCCTTATGTCCATGTCCATGTAAGAGCTACCTAAATGTCCATGTATGAATGATGAATCTTAATGAATCTCAAGTTAACATCGTGATGTTTAAATATCTTTCCGCCTCCCCCTCCCCTCTTCCTTCTGCTCCTCCCAGCCCGATACCAGGTGACAGTTCAGACCAATGAGGCGTCGAGGAGATGTCAGCTGACAGGAAGTTACCTCCTCTTGCCAGAACAAGACACCATCTTGCTCCAGGACCTCCAGACAGGTGTGACCGTCTACTGCTGGCCCTACCACCTGCTACGACGCTTTGGACAGGTCAAGGTAAGAGGTCAGAGGTCAGACCGTCTACTGCTGGCCCTACCACCTGCTACAACGCTTTGGACAGGTCAAGGTAAGAGGTCAGAGGTCAGACCGTCTACTGCTGGCTCTTCACCTGCTATGACGCTTCGGACAGGTCAAGGTTAGAGGTCAGAGGTCAGTCCGTCTACTGCTGGCCCTACCACCTGCTACGACGCTTTGGACAGGTCAAGGTAAGAGGTCAGAGGTCAGTCCGTCTACTGCTGGCCCTACCACCTGCTACGACGCTTTGGACAGGTCAAGGTAAGAGGTCAGAGGTCAGACCGTCTACTGCTGGCTCTTCACCTGCTATGGCGCTTCGGACAGGTCAAGGTTACAGGTTAGAGGGGCAATCTGCAGTTGCTACATCCATTTTTTGACTTATAAATGAATGATATACACCCATTGGTTCTTGAAGAATATAACTTATAAATGCCTCATCAGCTTAGTTCAACTGTCGTACCTCATCAGAACCCAAAATATAAACTTGTTTTACTCCAATGTTTATAAACATTGCAAATGTAAACAAACACTGTATAGCCGAGACATCATGCTTCAAACTATAATGTTGATATATTGGCTGGTCAGTCATAGCTCTGTGTATGAGCCTGCTTTGTTATTTTTTTCAACGAAGGATTTCCCTTTTAAAGGTCAAAGTAAAGGGTTAAAGGTCGCAGGTTATATGTTAGAGGTCAAACCGTCAAATGCTGGCCCTACCAGCTGCTACAACGCTTCGACAGGTCAATGTAAAGGGTTAGAGGTCAGACCCTCTACTGCTGGTTCTACCAGCTCCTACGACGCTTTGGACAGGTCAATGTAAAGGGTCAGAGGTCAGACCCTCTACTGCTGGTTCTACCAGCTCCTACGACGCTTTGGACAGGTCAAGGTAAGAGGTCAGAGGTCAGACCCTCTACTGCTGGTTCTACCAGCTCCTACGACGCTTTGGACAGGTCAAGGTAAGAGGTCAGAGGTCAGACCCTCTACTGCTGGTTCTACCAGCTCCTACGACGCTTTGGACAGGTCAAGGTAAGAGGTCAGAGGTCAGACCCTCTACTGCTGGTTCTACCAGCTCCTACGACGCTTTGGACAGGTCAAGGTAAGAGGTCAGAGGTCAGACCCTCTACTGCTGGTTCTACCAGCTCCTACGACGCTTTGGACAGGTCAAGGTAAGAGGTCAGAGGTCAGACCCTCTACTGCTGGTTCTACCAGCTCCTACGACGCTTTGGACAGGTCAAGGTAAGAGGTCAGAGGTCAGACCCTCTACTGCTGGTTCTACCAGCTCCTACGACGCTTTGGACAGGTCAAGGTAAGAGGTCAGAGGTCAGACCCTCTACTGCTGGTTCTACCAGCTCCTACGACGCTTTGGACAGGTCAAGGTAAAAGGTCAGAGGTCAGACCCTCTACTGCTGGTTCTACCAGCTCCTACGACGCTTTGGACAGGTCAAGGTAAAAGGTCAGAGGTGAGATTAGTCCGATTATTCAGTGGTAATGTCCAGTAGATATCAGAGTTGTGTTGTGTCTATCATAATCATCAGAACTGAATAACCAGTCCCTCCAGGATTTTGTGGCGGAAATTCTAAAATTTTGCATGGCAATATGCAATGATTTAGTCCAATTTGTCACAAAAATGTGCTGACGAAGAAAAAAGTTTGTTGCCTTGTGGCTTGACTGAACCATATTATGCGGTAGATGTGTGGTGATTGGTTGAAATTGTGAGCCCTCTTTTTGTAGTGCGGTGATCTGTCAATTTTCTGCAATAATATTGTGATGTTTTTACTGTTTTATGTGGTAATAGTGCAGTGATTGGTCAATCCTGGAGTAACCCATTCTTGTGTTGTGTGTGTGTGTGTGATTGACAGGGGGGCTTCAGCTTCGAGGCAGGTCGTCGCTGTACCTCAGGAGAGGGTCAATTCACCTTCCTGTCTAAGCATGCTCCTCAGATCTACAAGGCCATTGTAGATGCACTTACTCTGCACAGCGAAATGGACAATAAAGACACCAAGACCTCTACCCAGCCTCCTGGCAACTCTTCCTCTCCTCAACTTCCTCATTCTTCCTCCTCGCCTAAACTCCCTCACTCCTCCTCTCCTCCCTCTCCTCACACATCTTCCTCCTCTCCTAAACTCCATCACACCTCCTCCTCCTCTTCTCCTCACCCTCCTAACAAACAAAGAGTCCACACCCGCACCCTGACCGACCTATCAGACAGACCCACTGCCCCTCCTCTACCAATGAGAAACAACCTCTTACCCAACACTCCAATCATAACTCCTGTTACTGAACCGATTCCGGGGCCTGAGCCAATGGCTGACTCTGATAGTGATCTGTACGCCACTATAGAGGACCACCGCCCACCAGCCCCACTCAGGGCACAGCACAGCCTGCCCCTCTACGAGGAGGAAGAAGAAGAGAGGTGCCACTCCCTGGATACTGTCGACCTGAACAAACTGGGGCTGGCAGAGGGGTCTCCTCATTACAACCCGAGAAGGGGTGTTATTGGGAGGGCAGGGGAGAGAGAGTGGGAGAAGGAGAGGATGGGGGGTAGTTCAGCGTGTGTCTATGCTTTAGTGAGCAATCCCTCCCAGACCCAGCCACTGTCTCTGGCTTGGCCCATGCCTCAACCCCAAACCCAGTCCCGGTCTATGCCAAACCTGGCCCACCTGCAGTTACAGGCCCAGTTACAGGGGGAAGAGGAGACGGCCTCGGGTGGCTCCACCGGGGTCCCTGTCAGTTTTAAACAGAAGCTCTCTGACATCCTGGGTAAGGATCTGGCTAAGTTTCAGCAACCCCAACCCTCCCTAAATGCCCAGCCCCCATTACCCCCCCTGGCCACAGTGACACCAAGAGGCAGTGAATGCTAATGTCTACTGTTACTAAAAGACAGTGACTTACAGTGGGGGAAAAAAGTATTTAGTCAGCCACCAATTGTGCAAGTTCTCCCACTTAAAAAGGTGAGAGAGGCCTGTAATTTTCATCATAGGTACACGTCATCTATGACAGACAAATTGAGAAAAAAAAATCCAGAAAATCACATTGTAGGATTTTTAATGAATTTATTTGCAAATTATGGTGGAAAATAAGTATTTGGTCACCTACAAACAAGCAAGATTTCTGGCTCTCACAGACCTGTAACTTCTTGTTTAAGAGGCTCCTCTGTCCCCCACTCGTTACCTGTATTAATGGCACCTGTTTGAACTTGTTATCAGTATAAAAGACACCTGTCCACAACCTCAAACAGTCACACTCCAAACTCCACTATGGCCAAGACCAAAGAGCTGTCAAAGGACACCAGAAACAAAATTGTAGACCTGCACCAGGCTGGGAAGACTGAATCTGCAATAGGTAAGCAGCTTGGTTTGAAGAAATCAACTGTGGGAGCAATTATTAGGAAATGGAAGACATACAAGACCACTGATAATCTCCCTCGATCTGGGGCTCCACGCAAGATCTCACCCTGTGGGGTCAAAATGATCACAAGAACGGTGAGCAAAAATCCCAGAACAACACGGGGGGACCTAGTGAATGACCTGCAGAGAGCTGGGACCAAAGTAACAAAGCCTACCATCAGTAACACACTATGCCGCCAGGGACTCAAATCCTGCAGTGCAAGACGTGTCCCCCTGCTTAAGCCAGTACATGTCCAGGCCCGTCTGAAGTTTGCTAGAGTGCATTTGGATGATCCAGAAGAGGATTGGGAGAATGTCATATGGTCAGATGAAACCAAAATATAACTTTTTGGTAAAAACTCAACTTGTCGTGTTTGGAGGACAAAGAATGCTGAGTTGCATCCAAAGAACACCATACCTACTGTGAAGCATGGGGGTGGAAACATCATGCTTTGGGGCTGTTTTTCTGCAAAGGGACCAGGACGACTGATCCGTGTAAAGGAAAGAATGAATGGGGCCATGTATCGTGAGATTTTGAGTGAAAACCTCCTTCCATCAGCAAGGGCATTGAAGATGAAACGTGGCTGGGTCTTTCAGCATGACAATGATCCCAAACACACCGCCCGGGCAACGAAGGAGTGGCTTCGTAAGAAGCATTTCAAGGTCCTGGAGTGGCCTAGCCAGTCTCCAGATCTCAACCCCATAGAAAATCTTTGGAGGGAGTTGAAAGTCTGTGTTGCCCAGCGACAGCCCCAAAACATCACTGCTCTAGAGGAGATCTGCATGGAGGAATGGGCCAAAATACCAGCAACAGTTTGTGAAAACCTTGTGAAGACTTACAGAAAACGTTTGACCTGTGTCATTGCCAACAAAGGGTATATAACAAAGTATTGAGAAACTTTTGTTATTGACCAAATACTTATTTTCCACCATAATTTGCAAATAAATTCATTAAAAATCCTACAATGTGATTTTCTGGATTTTTTTTCCTCAGTTTGTCTGTCATAGTTGACGTGTACCTATGATGAAAATTACAGGCCTCTCTCATCTTTTTAAGTGGGAGAACTTGCACAATTGGTGGCTGACTAAATACTTTTTTTCCCCACTGTATATACCAGCTCTATCAGGTCTATCAGAACTAAAAGACATGGGGAGGTGACTTTGGGTGCCTGAAGAACTGCCAGTATTGAAAGTGCACAGCTGAATCAAAAGTGTATTGTGTACATTTGTAAATTGCATTTATTTCAGCATTTAGTCTGCAAATCCCCCGAACCCCTCTTGCATTTTTATTTCAACATTTACATATTACGGATGTATCTCTTGCATTAAATTAAAATATATTGAAACAACATATTGAGTTGACTAAGAGTAGCATATGATTCCCATGCCAATAAAGCCCTTTGAATATACAGTGTTGAAATTAAAATCAGGCAGAGAGTGAATTATCCTGGAGAAATTAGAAACAACTTTTGAAATATGCATCCACCAAATACAAAATTGTATTTATTGCATCAAAAACTATTCTTGCAAGAATACAAAATAACAATACATAAATATCAAAGTTATGTTTTTATTTTTTGATTATTAGATATAAATGCAGTCAGACAGTGAAACCAAATGTTCCGGACTTATTTAGTCAATAAAGTGCAATAAACGAAGGAAAGGCCCTATGAGAAGTCATATTACAAGGCCTTGTTTAAATACATAATAAAGTCTACAATATCACACAGTAGGCTAGGTCTTTTTTATTTTGCAGTGTCGATATCTAATAAATAAATGTGGCATGATGAAACATCCCTCCTTATGAGTAAAAGATGTTGAAAATACTAATTTTCAACATCTTGTGCTCACTGGGATGTTCGTGTTCTTGTCTAAATGTAGTCTAGACTACCGTTTTAATCTAACCCAGAACAACATTCAACTTTTCAAGATGGGGGGACTACAAGCAGGGTTTGGGGAACATTCCCTTTAAACTCCAGTCAACTCAGAAAGTAAACCAAATTCTGATTCCAATGTTTCCCATTGGAGAGAATTAGAGTTGGAATTTCAGTGTACTTCCTGAATTGAAAACGGAATTGACCCCAACCCTGGTGTCCATATCTAATAAATACATATGGCATGGTGAGACAAGCCGAGAGTAGGCCTAGACTACCGAGACTACCGAGACTACCGAGACTACCGAGACTACCGAGACTACCGAGACTACCGTCTCGATCTAAACCAGAACATTATTCAACATTTCAAGGTGGGCTACGTGGCTCTATTTGGTGTCCATTATTATGTCTTCTAAAACACACAGTTTATATAAAATATTAAGCAATCCATATTAAAACGTCTCCTATAAGAGTTCCTGTTGTGACATTCAGACTCTAAAATGTCACTGTCTGCCGGCCTGTCCGTCCTCGAAGTCACTGTAATGCGACGACTCTCCATCACTCCCGTTAGGAGTGTCAGACATCCTCTTATTCCCCGATCCTAGATCAGTTTTAGGCGCAGACAGAATGATGAGGTGACCGACGGGGTCAGTGTTCTCCTGGTCTCCGACCAGTCTCTTGTTCTGAGGCTGCGGAGAGGGGGAGTCCTGCAGGGTGTAGCTGACCCCAGTCATCCCACCACCGCTCCCCCGGGGCTCTGGAGAGAAAGACCCCAGCAGGTTCCTCCTAGCCGGGATGGGGTGGTCTATGTCCGGTGAGGCACATCCACTCCGAGACCCGACCCGACCCTCTGGCTTCACCGCCCCGGTGAGCAGCTCCGAAAGCTCCTGGATGTAGATCTGAGCCATTTGAAGAGTATCATACTTGGACAATTTGTTATTGTCGGACGGGATCACGCTCCGCAACGTGTCAAACGCCTTGTTCAGCCCGTGCATCCTCCGCCTCTCTCTGGCGTTAGCTGCGACGCGCCGGTGTTTCTGCGGGCCCGGGTGGTGGCCCTGCTGCTTACCGTTACCTTCCTCTCCCTGGTCCCCTGCTACTGTATCCAGGTCCATCTCTATCGTGACACCACTGTCCGTTCGTTTACTCACCGACATGAGTTTCTCCAGTGAGAGATCCATGGAGCCGCTGTGTGCGTAATGGCCCGTATCTCTGGGTGAGTATGGAGACTGCCCTCCTGGAGATGTTACCCAGGTTCTGGATCCGAGATGTCCCAGTTTAGACTGTTCTAACAGGGGGAAGTCCTCGGCTGTGTAGTCTGGCCAGCCGGACAGTTTTGTTTTAGCTGTCATAACGGCTACAGACATCCACGATTCGGTTGGAGAGGTATGGTGAGTTATTTCGCTCTATCTTGGATAACCAATATTTGGAAAGCACTGGAACGTGTCTTAAATATTCAAGGACAGCGGTAAGACTTAGTTGGAGAGTTGTGAGGAGTTTCAGAGCAAAAAAAAAAGACAAAATTCCACCAAAACCAGGCTTGGACAGCGCTGAAAATGTGTCTCTTAAATGCCCAAGAACGGCGCTAACAGTTGACTCACTTGTGACACAATCTCCTGGCTGTCACCTCTGGATCCTGGCCGATCCTTCAGTCCTACATCCCCCTCCACCTAACCCCGCCCTAGGAGGCACACAGGTTCGGATGGCACAGCCAATAGCGTGGGTTGCCTCTTCCCCACAAAATAAAACAATTGGGCCGATCGTAACTTTCTTTTGTGCAAATATTGTGCATTGTAACTCCATCATGATGTTGATTGACATTTGCCTTCACTTGTCATCCGAGGTCATTATGTCTTGGAGAAAATAATAATAATTTTACTTTTTAAATAGTTTGTTTTCAACGAATAAACTCTCACGACTAGAGGTGTATTTGTGTTTATTCGATTCCAGAAAATATTGGGGGACTTTTAGGTCTCGTGAAAAATAAACGAATGATTTATGTATATCGAATACACATTTTTCTAAGGGCTGCTTTTTTGGGTTTTGGCAGTGTCGCCTATAAACAGATGAATTATTTATTTGAATAATAAAAAAACAATAAAAGGACTCCTTGAGGGTGGAGTACTCGCCTTGACATCTCCCTATATTTAATCTGAATATTTATCTTCCTCTAGTTTGTGTTGCTGCCAACGTCAGTTAAAAACTTACCCACATCCTTATCCCTTGACAATATAATACAGCGCAGATAAGCAACGGAATTAGCTAGGGGAGAAGCAGACTCGTAGAGGAAGAACTGACGTGCATAGCAGAGCAATATATGTTCTAGTTTGTTCTCAAATAAACAGTAAAAATGGACAATCTCTGTGGATTATTTGCGGTAATAAAAGTTGCCAGGTGGTGGCCAGGTGGAAGGCAGGGTGATGGACACACCTGTCTCCGCCACACCCCGATCACTGATAACAGATACAGTATGTCTGACTGCAGGGCAGGTAGGTATAGCCACAGCTATGAATCATTTAGTAGTATAGGAGACAATATTGGGCAGGTACAGTGGCTTGCGAAAGTATTCACCCCCCTTTGGCATTTTTCCTATTTTGTTGCCTTACAACATGGAATTATAATGTTTTTTTTTTTTTTTTTTGGGGGGGGGGGGGGTTGTATCATTTGATTTACACAACATGCCTACCACTTTGAAGATGCAAAATATTTTTTATTGTGAAACAAACAAGAAATAACCCCCCCCCCCCCGAGTGTTGCTTTAGCAGTATGCTTAGGGTCATTGTCCTGCTGGAAGGTGAACCTCCGTCCCAGTCTCAAATCTCTGGAAGACTGAAACAGGTTTCCCTCAAGAATTTCCCTGTATTTAGTGCCATCCATCATTCCTTCAATTCTGACCAGTTTCCCAGTCCATGCCGGGGATGGTGTTCTCGGGGTGATGAGAGGTGTTGGGTTTGCGCCAGACATAGTGTTTTCCTTGATGGCCAAAAAGCTCAATTTTAGTCACATCTGACCAGAGTACTTTCTTCCATATGTTTGGGGAGTCTTCCACATGCCTTTTGGCGAACACCAAACGTGTTTGCTTATTGTTTTCTTTAAGCAATGGCTTTTTTCTGGCCACTCTTCCGTAAAGCCCAGCTCTGTGGAGTGTACGGCTTAAAGTGGTCCTATGGACAGATACTCCAATCTCCGCTGTGGAGCTTTGCAGCTCCTTCAGGGTTATCTTTGGTCTCTTTGTTGCCTCTGATTAATGCCCTCCTTGCCTGGTCCGTGAGTTTTGGTGGGCGGCCCTCTCTTGGCAGGTTTGTTGTGGTACCATATTCTTTCAATTTTTTTAATAATGGATTTAATCGTGCTCCGTGGGATGTTCAAAGTTTCGGATATTTTTTTATAACCCAACCCTGATCTGTACTTCTCCACAACTTTGTCCCTGACCTGTTTGGAGAGCTCCTTGGTCTTCATGGTGCCGCTTGCTTGGTGGTGTTGCCCCTTACTTAGTGGTGTTGCAGACTCTGGGGCCTTTCAGAACAGGTGTATGTATACTGAGATCATGTGACAGATCATGTGACACTTAAATAAAGTCCACCTGTGTGCAATCTAACTAATTATGTGACTTCTGAGGGTAATTGGTTGCACCAGATCTTATTTAGGGGCTTCATAGCAAAGGGGGTGAATACATATGCACGCACCACTTTTCCCTTATTTATTTTTTAGAATTTTCTGAAACAAGTTATTTGTTTCATTTCACTTCACCAATTTTGACTATTTTGTGTATGTCTATTACATGACATCCAAATAAAAAATGCATTTAAATTACAGGTTGTAATGCAACAAAATAGGAAAAAACACCAAGGGGGATGAATACTTTTGCAAGGCACTGTAGGTATAGCCACAGCTATGAATA
>NC_140019.1:39229188-39274188 GCF_964263955.1 Coregonus lavaretus | reverse complement strand
CTGACCTGTATATCCAACCACTCCAGTACCCCTGCACATTGAATAAGGTACTGACACTGACCTGTATATCCAACCACTCCAGTACCCCTGCACATTGAATAAGGTACTGACCTGTATATCCAACCACTCCAGTACCCCTGCACATTGAATAAGGTACTGACCTGTATATCCAACCACTCCAGTACCCCTGCACATTGAATAAGGTACTGACACTGACCTGTATATCCAACCACTCCAGCACCCCTGCACATTGAATAAGGTACTGGGACTGACCTGTATATACAACCACTCCAGTACCCCTGCACATTGAATAAGGTACTGACACTGACCTGTATATCCAACCACTCCAGTACCCCTGCACATTGAATAAGGTACTGACACTGACCTGTATATCCAACCACTCCAGTACCCCTGCACATTGAATAAGGTACTGACCTGTATATCCAACCACTCCAGTACCCCTGCACATTGAATAAGGTACTGACACTGACCTGTATATACAACCACTCCAGTACCCCTGCACATTGAATAAGGTACTGACACTGACCTGTATATACAACCACTCCAGTACCCCTGATTATTATTTTTTTCATTATTATCTAGATTATTATTATTATTATTATTATCAGTGCATTGTTGAAAATAGTTCTCAAGGTAAGGATTTCACTGTACTGTTTTACACCTGTTGGTTCCTGATTCAGATTTAGGACATGTATGGCTTTCCGACACAGGCCTTTCCATACTTCCTCAGTGGTTGGTATTCAGACTTACCTTACACAGGTGTGGTTCCCCATGCACGCGCTGAATACATTTATTTCAACCACTGGAGTTTTCATTCATTAGGGGTTTCAGCAGATGTATCTAAAGCCATCCCTTTAAATTTGGTGTACCTTTTAAATTGAATTTTTCTCGACAGACTAACTAGAATATATGGAGAGAACGGTTCAGAATATTAGGGATCATTGAACGAAAGCCATGAAAATACACACATATTAATCTCCTTTTCAGCCCCAATTGGTAGATTTTAAATACTCTGCTCTTGTATATTATTTAAGGCTAGGTTAAGTTTAGGCATTAACTGCTAATTCTGAAGGTTAGACATTAACTCCGAATGGTTAAGGTTTGGAATAGGTTTAAAACAAAAAATATCAAAAACCTATTTTCTATAGCTGGATTGGAACCTGCATCATTTGGAATCAGAGGCAGATGCTTACGCCCGCAACGCCCTGACGAAACGTAATTGAAGGTTACAGCGCTTCCTGTTGTGAGCGATGCTGCGGCACACAATGATGGGGGAATTTATCACAGTAAACGGTTCTGTTCCTGCCTAATAGTTGGTCAATTAGCCCGCTTTAACTACAATATTACTTCCCTCCCCTAAATTAATGAGACTACTAATTTTGTCAAATGTCATTGGCAACCTGGGATTAGACGTCACCCGCGACATCTCTTCCAGCTCTCTGCCCCATGTCACCTCCGTAGCTTGGGGTGGACGGGGTTAATGATAGGCCGGAGGAATCGAACAAGGGGTATGTTTGGATAGTCAGCCCACTGTTCCCTGCGTCTCAGACAGGCAGACCCTGTTGTTCCCCGTACCTCTGTGATATTGTCTATTGTGTGAAAAGTGGAAGCATTTGATTGTTTAACGAGTCTTTAATTAAAGAGAGTCGTGAAGGAGAGAGAAAACAATGCAGGTGCGCACGCCTGGGCGTAGTGTGGGTTGGCACCGTCCTCTCTAGCTCAGCTCCACTCCACCGCACCGGGAGAAAGGAGCCGTCTCAGACCCCGCTCTGATCTCCAGTGAAGGAACGTGTGCCGTTTATCTTGGCTAAATGAACCATGATTTGTTGTTGGAGATCTATCTCAGAAGGTAAGGTAGGTCTGTTCATGGTCCAATTAACGAATTAGGCTACCCGGTTGCATAATTAGGCATGGCACACCGGCAGTCAATCTTTAATGCAAAGCAACTAAGCCAATATTAAAACAGCAAATTAACACCTTGAAGATTCGAATCATAAAACAACATTAATTGAATAAACATAAATGGAAATGAATTTAATCCAGATGAAGGAAAATAGTTTAGTTTAAGTGAGAAATGTGTTGATAATGAAGCAGTCCTATTTGAATCATACAAGCAAGATTAAATCAAATCAAAATGTTATTTGCCACGTGCTGAATACAACAGGTGTAGACCTTACAATGAAATGCTTACTTACAAGCCTTTAACCAACAATGCAGTTTTAAGAAAATAAAAAAAGTGTGAAGTAAAAAATAAATAATAGCAAATAATTAAAGCAGTAGTAAAATAAAGCAGCAGTAAAATAAAATAACAGTAGGGAGGCTATATACAGGGGGTACCAGTACAGAGTCAATGTGCGGGGTAACCAGTTAGTCGAGTTAATTGAGGTAATATGTACATGTGGGTAGAGTTAAAGTGACTATGCATAGATAATAAACAGAGTAGCAGCAGCGTGAAAGAGGGGGTGGGGGGGGCAGTGCAAATAGTCCGGGTAGCCATGATTAGCTGTTCAGGAGTCTTATGGCTTGGGGGTAGAAGCTGTTAAGAAGCCTTTTGGACCTAGACTTGGCACTCCGGTACCGCTTGCCGTGCGGTAGCAGAGAGAACAGTCTATGACCAGGGTGGCTGGAGTCTTTGACAATGTTTAGGGCCTTCCTCTGACTCCGCCTGGTATAGAGGTCCTGGACGGCAGGAAGCTTGGCCCCAGTGATGTACTGGGCCGTACGCACTACCCTCTGTAGTGCCTTGCGGTCGGAGGCCAAGCAGTTGCCATACCAGGCAGTGATGCAACCAGTCAGGATGCTCTCGATGGTGCAGCTGTAGAACTTTTTGAGGATCTGAGGACCCATGCCAAATCTTTTCAGTCTCCTGAGGGGGAATAGGCTTTGTCGTGCCCTCTTCACGACTGTCTTGGTGTGTTTGGACCATGATAGTTCGTTGGTGATGTGGACACCAAGGAACTTGAAGCTCTCAACCTTTTCCACTACAGCCCCGTCAATGAGAATGGGGAAGTGCTCAGTCCTCTTTTTTCCCCTGTAGTCCACAAACAACTCCTTTGTCTTGGTCACGTTGAGGGAGAGGTTGTTGTCCTGGCACCACACGGCCAGGTCTCTGACCTCCTCCCTATAGGCTGTCTCATCGTTGTCGGTGATCAGGCCTACCACTGTTGTGTCATCGGCAAACTTAATGATGGTGTTGGAGTCGTGCCTGGCCATGCAGTCATGGGTGAACAGGGAGTACAGGAGGGGACTGAGCACGCACCCCTGAGGGGCCCCTGTGTTGAGGATCAGCGTGGCAGATGTGTAGTTAATTTAATAAGCTAACGAATTTCAAGAGGAATGTGCTGATGATTTTAAGTTTCAAAGTTTATTTGCCATGGGGGCCAATTCCGACCTGAGTTAAGCACATGTACATTTAATTTAATTCCCTTTTTATGCACTTCTCTCTAGTGTTATGATGAGGTGGTGTTGAAGGAGTCAGGCGCAGGAGGGTAAATCACAGAATAACAGGATTTATTCTGCAAACACAAGGTTACGCAGTAAAGTGTCAAAACACTCCAGGGCGCAAAAAACTATTGTAAACTATTGTAGTTTCCGCACTGGAAACAACAAGGCACACGGGGAATTATCCCGGTGATACAAAATACTAGGAGCTCCACCGAGCTTCACTAACCTCACAATAAACAATCACACACAAAGACAAGGGGGCAGAGGGAACACTTATACAGGTACTGGTGAGGGGATATGAACCAGGTGTGTGTAATGAACAAGACAAAACAAATGGAATGATGAGATGAGGAGCGGCAGTGGCTAGAAGGCCGGTGACGACGAACGCCGAAGCCTGCCCGAACAAGGAGAGGAGGCAGCTTCGGAGGAAGTCGTGACAAGTGTATTCTGACCTTGAATTTAAGCATGAGAATAGCATGCTATTCACCCACTATTATTTTGGGGATGGAGATCAAATAAATGGAGGTGTGATGAGCCTTTCCAATAAATATCAAGGGTCTTATTGGTGACATGATGATCAATGTTTGACAAATAAAAATATTGTCATTCATCCATAATAATCTCATCATGTAGACTAGCCTACCCACACTGTATCTGCCAGCTGTTGACTAGAGAGCACGTGTGCCAAAGACCAGAGTCGGCAAGAAGAAAATATGTGCATTTTCCCACCAGTGGTGTTTCCACCCAATCGTGTTGCAGATAAAAATGTGTGTGTGATGAGGTAGTGCACATAAAATGTACTTTTTTTGCTTAAAGGAAAAACATTCAAAATACAGAAATCTGGCCTGTATGATGCAAAACACATCATATGGGCCAGATTTCTGTATTTTGAAAAGTTACATATCTTGAAAACTTGATTGCTGACATGCAAAACATTAGGGGACTATATCAACAATGGGCTAATAAAAACAAATACCAAAATATAGTTTTTAGGTTTTTAGTTTTCCTTTTAGTTTTCATGTACCGAATAAGAATCGAATGTTCATCATAAGTTATTTAATCTGTAGCCTAATTTAGACTGCATGGTTTCCGTAGTCGCAGTGGGAGGACCACACGCCATGTCATTGTGTGACTCCAAGTTTACTTCGATATGATGGTTATTATATCAATATTTGCACATAAAAACGTTTCCACCGCCATTTCACGCGTAATTCATTTCACCAACACAAAAAGATCCCACCGTGTTGAATTAATAAATTATCTGTCAGCATTTATAAAATTGTACTGAAACTTTCCAACTTTGCATGATTAAAAAAATTATACGATATGACTTTACTGGCATAAAAACTGTGGATGGGAAACATGGTTATTTTGCATCATTCCAATCCATCTTTAGTTGACCTTTCTTTCCATGTGGTTGTTTCACTTGCGATTGTGGATCATATTAGGATAACGTATTACAAGTTGGGAAATACCCTAAACAATGTGGAATTAATAACTAAACTTAACTAAACTTAACCACAATTTTTGACATTTGGAAGAACTTCTAAATTTGACGTTCTGTAAAATACGTTACACATTAAACATGCCTGTTTATATACTGTTCTGTATAACACTAAAGAGGTGTCTGGTCTATGACAATAGAGGTGGAGGTCGGTTAACTAAAGGAGTCAGGTTTCTGTTGTCTCCCAACAGCATATGGCAGATAGGCCTGTCAGAGAGAGGACTGCAGCTAAAAACCAGCCCACCCTCAACCACAACACAATGCCAGGGACGCTGTAGCTGTCAGTGAACACAATACACATCGGAGAATACAAAAG
The DNA here is from genome assembly GCF_964263955.1 of Coregonus lavaretus. Taxonomy (NCBI): domain Eukaryota; kingdom Metazoa; phylum Chordata; class Actinopteri; order Salmoniformes; family Salmonidae; genus Coregonus; species Coregonus lavaretus. The sequence goes on along the minus strand of NC_140019.1, from coordinate 39,268,903 downwards.
AATAGATGTACTTAAATTAAACATTTGATGGCTGTATGGCTACTTTCAGGACAAATAATGTATATTATCCAAAGAGTGCACACATGATTATGTAGCATGACTTTGTGGATCAGTGCAGTGAGATTCTGAAAACATTTTTAATCACGATTGGTTATATCTCTCAACCCTTTTCTATGTATAAATGCAGTATTATATGTCTCTTATGGGCATGCGGGAGATTTAAGAGAGCTATTGACGCAGTTGAAGCGAAATAACTTTTACCTGTCATTTCACTACGTCCCACTAGATGGAGCCAACACAGCATCGCTGCACCAACACCTCCGATCACTAAGAAGGCCATCCCTTAGAATACACAACTCCATGAGATTATGTTTTCAATCAACTCCTTATCAAAACTGTCATTCAATACAAAATCATGTCTCAAATCACTTTACATTATTATTGTGTGAGAGATTGTTGATTCTGTCCCGGGGACAAAGAATGGGTGAGTTCCAAATGGCACCCTGTTCCCTTTCTAGTGCACTACTTTTAATCGGGACCCATTGGGCTCTGGTCAAAAGTAGTGCACTATATAGGGAATAGGGTGCCATTTGGAACTCATGCTGGGTCTGAAAGGCATTCACCAGGAGATTGACTGACAATCATCTGAGTGTGGCCATCTCTGGAGACGTTGACAAACAGACACAGCCATTTGTTGTGAGGAGGATACAGAAGTGTGTGTGTGTGTTGTTGTGAGGAGGATACAGAAGTGTGTGTGTGTGTTGTTGTGAGGAGGATACAGAAGTGTGTGTGTGTGTTGTTGTGAGGAGGATACAGAAGTGTGTGTGTGTTGTTGTGAGGAGGATACAGAAGTGTGTGTGTTGTGAGGAGCATACAGAAGTGTGTGTGTGTGTGTGTTGTGAGGAGGATACAGAAGTGTGTGTGTGTGTTGTTGTGAGGAGGATACAGAAGTGTGTGTGTGTGTGTTGTTGTGAGGAGGATACAGAAGTGTGTGTGTGTGTTGTTGTGAGGAGGATACAGAAGTGTGTGTGTGTGTTGTTGTGAGGAGGATACAGAAGTGTGTGTGTGTTGTTGTGAGGAGGATACAGAAGTGTGTGTGTGTGTTGTTGTGAGGAGCATACAGAAGTGTGTGTGTGTGTTGTTGTGAGGAGGATACAGAAGTGTGTGTGTGTTGTTGTGAGGAGGATACAGAAGTGTGTGTGTGTGTGTTGTTGTGAGGAGGATACAGAAGTGTGTGTGTGTGTTGTTGTGAGGAGGATACAGAAGTGTGTGTGTTGTTGTGAGGAGGATACAGAAGTGTGTGTGTGTGTTGTGAGGAGCATACAGAAGTGTGTGTGTGTGTTGTTGTGAGGAGGATACAGAAGTGTGTGTGTGTGTTGTGAGGAGGATACAGAAGTGTGTGTGTGTGTTGTTGTGAGGAGGATACAGAAGTGTGTGTGTTGTGAGGAGCATACAGAAGTGTGTGTGTGTGTGTGTTGTGAGGAGGATACAGAAGTGTGTGTGTGTGTGTTGTGAGGAGGATACAGAAGTGTGTGTGTGTGTTGTTGTGAGGAGGATACAGAAGTGTGTGTGTGTGTGTTGTTGTGAGGAGGATACAGAAGTGTGTGTGTGTGTTGTTGTGAGGAGGATACAGAAGTGTGTGTGTGTGTTGTTGTGAGGAGGATACAGAAGTGTGTGTGTGTGTGTTGTTGTGAGGAGGATACAGAAGTGTGTGTGTTGTGAGGAGCATACAGAAGTGTGTGTGTGTGTGTGTTGTGAGGAGGATACAGAAGTGTGTGTGTGTGTGTTGTTGTGAGGAGGATACAGAAGTGTGTGTGTGTGTTGTTGTGAGGAGGATACAGAAGTGTGTGTGTGTGTTGTTGTGAGGAGGATACAGAAGTGTGTGTGTGTTGTTGTGAGGAGGATACAGAAGTGTGTGTGTGTGTTGTTGTGAGGAGCATACAGAAGTGTGTGTGTGTGTTGTTGTGAGGAGGATACAGAAGTGTGTGTGTGTTGTTGTGAGGAGGATACAGAAGTGTGTGTGTGTGTGTTGTTGTGAGGAGGATACAGAAGTGTGTGTGTGTTGTTGTGAGGAGGATACAGAAGTGTGTGTGTTGTTGTGAGGAGGATACAGAAGTGTGTGTGTGTGTTGTGAGGAGCATACAGAAGTGTGTGTGTGTGTTGTTGTGAGGAGGATACAGAAGTGTGTGTGTGTTGTGAGGAGGATACAGAAGTGTGTGTGTGTGTGTTGTTGTGAGGAGGATACAGAAGTGTGTGTGTGTTGTTGTGAGGAGGATACAGAAGTGTGTGTGTGTGTTGTTGTGAGGAGGATACAGAAGTGTGTGTGTGTGTTGTTGTGAGGAGGATACAGAAGTGTGTGTGTTGTGAGGAGGATACAGAAGTGTGTGTGTGTGTTGTTGTGAGGAGGATACAGAAGTGTGTGTGTGTTGTTGTTGTGAGGAGGATACAGAAGTGTGTGTGTTGTGAGGAGCATACAGAAGTGTGTGTGTTGTTGTGAGGAGGATACAGAAGTGTGTGTGTGTTGTTGTGAGGAGGATACAGAAGTGTGTGTGTGTGTTGTTGTGAGGAGGATACAGAAGTGTGTGTGTGTGTTGTTGTGAGGAGGATACAGAAGTGTGTGTGTGTTGTTGTTGTGAGGAGGATACAGAAGTGTGTGTGTGTTGTTGTGAGGAGGATACAGAAGTGTGTGTGTGTTGTTGTGAGGAGGATACAGAAGTGTGTGTGTTGTTGTGAGGAGGATACAGAAGTGTGTGTGTGTGTGTGTTGTTGTGAGGAGGATACAGAAGTGTGTGTGTGTGTTGTGAGGAGGATACAGAAGTGTGTGTGTGTGTTGTTGTGAGGAGGATACAGAAGTGTGTGTGTGTGTGTTGTTGTGAGGAGGATACAGAAGTGTGTGTGTGTGTGTTGTTGTGAGGAGGATACAGAAGTGTGTGTGTGTGTGTGTTGTGAGGAGGATACAGAAGTGTGTGTGTGTGTTGTTGTTGTGAGGAGGATACAGAAGTGTGTGTGTGTGTGTGTTGTGAGGAGGATACAGAAGTGTGTGTGTTGTTGTTGTGAGGAGGATACAGAAGTGTGTGTGTGTGTTGTGAGGAGGATACAGAAGTGTGTGTGTGTGTGTGTTGTGAGGAGGATACAGAAGTGTGTGTGTTGTTGTTGTGAGGAGGATACAGAAGTGTGTGTGTGTGTTGTTGTGAGGAGGATACAGAAGTGTGTGTGTGTTGTGAGGAGGATACAGAAGTGTGTGTGTTGTTGTTGTGAGGAGGATACAGAAGTGTGTGTGTGTGTTGTTGTGAGGAGGATACAGAAGTGTGTGTGTGTGTGTGTGTTGTGAGGAGGATACAGAAGTGTGTGTGTTGTTGTTGTGAGGAGGATACAGAAGTGTGTGTGTGTGTTGTTGTGAGGAGGATACAGAAGTGTGTGTGTGTGTGTGTTGTGAGGAGGATACAGAAGTGTGTGTGTTGTTGTTGTGAGGAGGATACAGAAGTGTGTGTGTGTGTTGTTGTGAGGAGGATACAGAAGTGTGTGTGTGTGTGTGTTGTGAGGAGGATACAGAAGTGTGTGTGTTGTTGTTGTGAGGAGGATACAGAAGTGTGTGTGTGTGTTGTTGTGAGGAGGATACAGAAGTGTGTGTGTGTGTGTTGTTGTGAGGAGGATACAGAAGTGTGTGTGTTGTGAGGAGGATACAGAAGTGTGTGTGTGTGTGTGTTGTGAGGAGGATACAGAAGTGTGTGTGTGTGTTGTGAGGAGGATACAGAAGTGTGTGTGTGTGTTGTGAGGAGCATACAGAAGTGTGTGTGTTGTGAGGAGGATACAGAAGTGTGTGTGTGTGTGTGTTGTGTGGAGGATACAGAAGTGTGTGTGTTGTTGTTGTGAGGAGGATACAGAAGTGTGTGTGTGTGTTGTTGTGAGGAGGATACAGAAGTGTGTGTGTGTGTTGTTGTGAGGAGGATACAGAAGTGTGTGTGTTGTGAGGAGGATACAGAAGTGTGTGTGTGTGTGTGTTGTGAGGAGGATACAGAAGTGTGTGTGTGTTGTGAGGAGGATACAGAAGTGTGTGTGTTGTTGTTGTGAGGAGGATACAGAAGTGTGTGTGTGTGTTGTTGTGAGGAGGATACAGAAGTGTGTGTGTGTGTTGTGAGGAGGATACAGAAGTGTGTGTGTGTTGTTGTGAGGAGGATACAGAAGTGTGTGTGTTGTGAGGAGGATACAGAAGTGTGTGTGTGTGTGTGTTGTGAGGAGGATACAGAAGTGTGTGTGTGTGTTGTTGTGAGGAGGATACAGAAGTGTGTGTGTGTGTTGTGACGATGCAGATGTGTGTGTGTGTGTGTGTTGTGAGATAGATAAAGCTGTATCATCATCAAGTCCTCTTCAGTTCATGGGATTATTCTCTACGCGCCGAGCTGCTTGTCAGACATCGAGTCCCAAATGGCACCCTATTCCCTACATAGTGCACGGTCAAATGGAGTGCACTACACTGAGTGTACAAGCAAGCTGACATTAGCTAACAGCAGCTGTGTTGTTGCCAAGGAACTGAGTAGCTGACCTAGTTAAATACAGTGATCCCTCGCCACTTCGCGGTTCACTTATCGCGGATTCGCTATTTCGCGGATTTTCATAATGCATTTTTTTTTTTTTTTTGGTGCATTGTGCTCTGCATTCTGATTCGCTAAAAACTCACTCCCGCTTCTTGTATCAAAACATGCTACGAATTGTGCTATCATTTTGTCGTCTCGTGCAGTTATGTGTACGTACATAAAACAGCTTGGCAAATTTACATTAAGTTGGCCAAATTATCTTGTAATTTCGAACATCTTCTAAACCCATAATGTCGACGAAACGGCCTACACGTGAGTCACTGTATTTGTATACATGTAATAGTTGCTAATTGTAAAAAAAAAAAAGTTTTCTATTTCGCGGATTTCACTTATCGCGGGTCATTTTCGGAACGTAACCCCCGCGATAAACGAGGGATTACTGTAAAACTAAGATTTGGCTGAAATTATACAACAGGTGGTTCTAATCCTGAATGTTGATTGGTTAAAACCACATTCCAGCCGGTGTCTATTCCACAAGTTACCACCGGCTAAATCTATGATGTTAAAATGCCTATTTACTCTGTTCCGTCTGACTGAGCAATCAGCCCAGCCAGGCCCTTTTATAAACTTGATCTCCACTATAAAATGCATCTAGACATTATCTCACATTTCTTTTAGATTAACATTTAGTTTACAACAGCCGAGATTTGTATAAACTTTGCTGTCGGTCTCTCCGACATTTGCAACATCGTTTCAATGTTCAAATTCGATCTCCAGCTGTCCCATAGTAATGAACGTGTCGGGAGTCGGGACGAGACAGACAGACAGGCAGCGTTTCTCAGCCAGTCGAAATCATGAATCAGCTGGCATCATATTTATGGATATATACAAATATATGTAAATAGAAAACAGGTAAAAGGAAAGGAAGTGCAGCTGGTTTGCATCTTTCCAGCTTCAGTTTGAAGTGATTGTGTTAGCTGGGTAGTTGGCTAGCTCCTCTGAACAACTACTGTTGTTATTCTGGCTGCACTGTTTGACATGACTGTCAGTTAGCCGTAGTTGGCTACCTAGATTTGTGTCGGGACTATATCATGCTTCAGTTTGAAGTGATTGTGTTAGCTGTGTTGTTGGCTAGCTCCTCTGAACAACAGTGTCCTGACGAGTGAGCACATTTTCTATGGTAGGCGAAATCACGCCTCATTAGCTCATTGTTATGGATGTATCCAAATAAATGTCACTAGAAAACAGTTTAAACAAATGCAAATGCAGCTACTGTTGTTATTCTGGTTGCACTAGCTGGCTAGCTAGCAAGCAAGGGATAAGAACGTTGCCAGCCAGTATGGCAATGGAACATTTAGAACGAATGACTGGGTCGCGTCCATAGATACAGAACAAAAAGCCTGAACGACTGGGTTGCTTCTCTAGCAAATGAACCGATAGAACGACCAGCCGGCTTGGGTAGCAACCCTAGATTTGTGTCTTGTGTCGGGACGATATCTTGTGGAAAGATGAAATAGTATGAATAAATTATTCAAAATAAAGTTTTTAGGCCTCCCGAGTGATGCAGCCGTCTATGGCACTGCATCTCAGTGCTTGAGGCGTCACTACAGACCCGGGTTCGATCCCAGGCTGTGTCACAGCCGGCCATAACCGGGAGACCCATGAGGCATCGCACAATTGGCCCAGCGTCGTCCGGGTTAGGGGAGGGTTTGGCCGGCCGGGATGTCCTTGTCCCATCGCGCTCTAGCGACTCCTGTGGCGGGACGGGTGCATGCACGCTGACTTTGGTCACCAGCTGGACGGTGTTTCCTCCGACACATTGGTGCAGCTGGCTTCCGGGTTAAGCGAGCAGTGTGTCAAGAAGCAGTGCGGCTTGGCAGTTTCGAGGGACGCATGGCTCTCAACCTTGGCCTCTCCCGAGTCCGTAGGGGAGTTGCAGCGATGGGACAAGACTGGAACTACCAATTGGGGAGAAAAAGGGGTAAAACTATTTTAAAAAATTGAATGTAAAAATAAAGAATGTTTTTAATGAAAATATGTCAATCGTTATTTGAATATGTTGGTAACCCGATGTATAAAAGTGACAATGCCCTCGAAGCCGGTGTTTGGAGGATATATTGGCACCGATCCTCCATTAAATACACTGCTCAAAAAAATAAAGGGAACACTTAAACAACACAATGTAACTCCAAGTTAATCACACTTCTGTGAAATCAAACTGTCCACTTAGGAAGCAACACTGATTGACAATAAATGTCACATGCTGTTGTTCAAATGGAATAGACAACAGGTAGAAATCATAGGCAATTAGCAAGACACCCCCAATAAAGGACTGGTTTTGCAGGTGGTGACCACAGACCATTTCTCAGTTCCTATGCTTCCTGGCTGATGTTTTGGTCACTTTTGAATGCTGGCGGTGCTTTCACTCTAGTGGTAGCATGAGACGGAGTCTACAACCCACACAAGTGGCTCAGGTAGTGCAGCTCATCCAGGATGGCACATCAATGCGAGCTGTGGCAAGAAGGTTTGCTGTGTCTGTCAGCGTAGTGTCCAGAGCATGGAGGCGCTACCAGGAGACAGGCCAGTACATCAGGAGACGTGGAGGAGGCCGTAGGAGGGCAACAACCCAGCAGCAGGACTGCTACCTCCGCCTTTGTGCAAGGAGGAGCAGGAGGAGCACTGCCAGAGCCCTGCAAAATGACCTCCAGCAGGCCACAAATGTGCATGTGTCTGCTCAAACGGTCAGAAACAGACTCCATGAGGGTGGAATGAGGGCCCGACGTCCACAGGTGGGGGTTGTGCTTACAGCCCAACACCGTGCAGGACGTTTGGCATTTGCCAGAGAACACCAAGATTGGCAAATTCGCCACTGGCGCCCTGTGCTCTTCACAGATGAAAGCAGGTTCACACAGAGCACATGTGACAGACGTGACAGAGTCTGGAGACGCCGTGGAGAACGTTCTGCTGCCTGCAACATCCTCCATCATGACCGGTTTGGCGGTGGGTCAGTCATGGTGTGGGGTGGCATTTCTTTGGGGGGCCGCACAGCCCTCCATGTGCTCGCCAGAGGTAGCCTGACTGCCATTAGGTACCGAGATGAGATCCTCAGACCCCTTGTGAGACCATATGCTGGTGCGGTTGGCCCTGGGTTCCTCCTAATGCAAGACAATGCTAGACCTCATGTGGCTGGAGTGTGTCAGCAGTTCCTGCAAGAGGAAGGCATTGATGCTATGGACTGGCCCGCCCGTTCCCCAGACCTGAATCCAATTGAGCACATCTGGGACATCATGTCTCGCTCCATCCACCAACGCCACGTTGCACCACAGACTGTCCAGGAGTTGGCGGATGCTTTAGTCCAGGTCTGGGAGGAGATCCCTCAGGAGACCATCCGCCACCTCATCAGGAGCATGCCCAGGCGTTGTAGGGAGGTCATACAGGCACGTGGAGGACACACACACTACTGAGCCTCATTTTGACTTGTTTTAAGGACATTACATCAAAGTTGGATCAGCCTGTAGTGTGGTTTTCCATTTTAATTTTGAGGGTGACTCCAAATCCAGACCTCCATGGGTTGATAAATTTGATTTCCATTGATAATTTTTGTGTGATTTTGTTGTCAGCACATTCAACTATGTAAAGAAAAAAAGTATTTAATAAGATTATTTCATTCATTCAGATCTAGGATGTGTTATTTTAGTGTTCCCTTAATTTTTTTGAGCAGTGTACTTTTTTCCCTCACTGTATATCCAACTCTAACTGATAGAGCTGTATTCTGACGTTCTCTACTGTGTTGCTACGCACTCATTAATGCCAGTGTGCCTGTGGATTGAGCCTATAGCTGCCGTGTGACCTGACAGGAGGACAAACTATAAATCAACAAACCACTGTGGACCGGATTGACGGCTGCCGACGAGCGAGAAGGAATTGAGAGGTCTTTTGGGAAGGTGAACGCTTCACCCTTCCCAAAGCTAAGTACCTCTCCATATTCCACCTCAAACATTTCACCTCATAGCACTGCCTGCTGACGTTCACCTTGTAATATTCATATGTGTCAGCATACTGAATTGTAATTGGATGCATTCTACTATCATATCATACTGTGCTATGATTGGTTAAGACCACCCAGGTGGTGAGGTCATTCTAAAGATGATCATGGCCGGAGACACATGAACATGCCAGTTATAGCTAGTTAATAAAGAGCTACGTTTATAAAGATCCTGTCGTCCTGCATTTTATTATTTTGTACAAAGCATACAAAACAAGACACACCTGACAACACTGCCTTCCGACGTTCACCTGACAACACTGCCTTCCGACGTTCACCTGATAACACTGCCTGCCGGCGTTCACCTGACAACACTGCCTTCCGACGTTCACCTGATAACACTGCCTTCCGACGTTCACCTGATAACACTGCCTGCCGGCGTTCACCTGACAACACTGCCTTCCGACGTTCACCTGACAACACTGCCTTCCGACGTTCACCTGACAACACTGCCTTCCGACGTTCACCTGACAACACTGCCTTCCGGCGTTCACCTGACAACACTGCCTTCCGGCGTTCACCTGACAACACTGCCTTCCGGCGTTCACCTGACAACACTGCCTGCCGGCGTTCACCTGATATGGGCTATAGTAGTAAAGGCCAATATCTAATAATTAAATATGTTTATACCTAAAGGGTCCTAACATTCCAAATCAAATGACTAAATGATCCATAACGTGACTGTCTGAAAACAATTCCATATGTCAGCTTAGCGCCCCCCTCCCCCAATGTCTTAGACTCTAAAGAATTGTTACCAAGGAGTTAGTACCAATGTGAAGACCAACAGGATATGACAATTATTTTGTAACCTAACTATAAAAAAAAGGAACATGGCTGGAGAGATGGCTGGCAGTTTGTCAGAAGTCCCTGGAAAGATGGCTGGTAGTTTGTCAGAAGGAGAGATGGCTGGTAGTTTGTCAGAAGTCCCTGGAAAGATGGCTGGTAGTTTGTCAGAAGGAGAGATGGCTGGTAGTTGGTCAGAAGGTTCTGGAGAGATGGCTGGTAGTTTGTCAGAAGGCTCTGGAGAGATGGCTGGTTGTTTGTCAGAAGGAGAGATGGCTGGTAGTTTGTCAGAAGGCTCTGGAGAGATGGCTGGTAGTTTGTCAGAAGGCTCTGGAAAGATGGCTGGTAGTTTGTCAGAGGGCTCTGGAGAGATGGCTGGTAGTTTGTCAGAAGGAGAGATGGCTGGTAGTTTGTCAGAAGGCTCTGGAGAGATGGCTGGTAGTTTGTCAGAAGGAGAGATGGCAGGTAGTTTGTCAGAAGGAGAGATGGCTGGTAGTTTGTCAGAAGGAGAGATGGCTGGTAGTTGGTCAGAAGGCTCTGGAGAGATGGCTGGTAGTTTGTCAGAAGGAGAGATGGCAGGTAGTTTGTCAGAAGGAGAGATGGCTGGTAGTTTGTCAGAAGGAGAGATGGCTGGTAGTTGGTCAGAAGGCTCTGGAAAGATTGCTGGTAGTTTGTCAGAAGGCTCTGGAGAGATGGCTGGTAGTTTGACAGACGGAGAGATGGCTGGTAGTTTGTCAGAAGTCCCTGGAAAGATGGCTGGTAGTTTGTCAGAAGGAGAGATGGCTGGTAGTTGGTCAGAAGGTTCTGGAGAGATGGCTGGTAGTTTGTCAGAAGGCTCTGGAAAGATGGCTGGTAGTTTGTCAGAGGGCTCTGGAGAGATGGCAGGTAGTTTGTCAGAAGGAGAGATGGCTGGTAGTTTGTCAGAAGGCTCTGGAGAGATGGCTGGTAGTTTGTCAGAAGGCTCTGGAGAGATGGCTGGTAGTTTGTCAGAAGGAGAGATGGCTGGTAGTTGGTCAGAAGTCTCTGGAGAGATGGCTGGTAGTTTGTCAGAATGCTCTGGAGAGATGGCTGGTAGTTTGTCAGAGGGCTCTGGAGAGATGGCTGGTAGTTTGTCAGAAGGAGAGATTGCTGGTAGTTGGTCAGAAGGCTCTGGAGAGATGGCTGGTAGTTTGTCAGAAGGCTCTGGAGAGATGGCTGGTAGTTTGTCAGAAGGCTCTGGAGAGATGGCTGGTAGTTTGTCAGAAGGAGAGATGGCAGGTAGTTTGTCAGAAGGAGAGATGGCTGGTAGATTGTCAGAAGGAGAGATGGCTGGTAGTTGGTCAGAAGGATCTGGAGAGATGGCTGGTAGTTTGTCAAAAAGCTCTGGAGAGATGGCTGGTAGTTTGTCAGAAGGAGAGATGGCTGGTAGTTTGTCAGAATGCTCTGGAGAGATGGCTGGTAGTTTGTCAGAAGGCTCTGGAGAGATGGCTGGTAGTTGGTCAGAAGGCTCTGGAGAGATGGCTGGTAGTTGGTCAGAAGGCTCTGGAGAGATGGCTGGTAGTTTGTCAGAAGGCTCTGGAGAGATGGCTGGTAGTTTGTCAGAGGGCTCTGGAGAGATGGCAGGTAGTTTGTCAGTAGGAGAGATGGGTGGTAGTTTGTCAGAAGTCTCTGGAATGATGGCTGGTAGTTTGTCAGAGGGCTCTGGAGAGATGGCAGGTAGTTTGTCAGAAGGAGAGATGGCTGGTAGTTTGTCAGAAGGCTCTGGAGAGATGGCTGGTAGTTTGTCAGAAGGAGAGATGGCTGGTAGTTGGTCAGAAGGCTCTGGAGAGATGGCTGGTAGTTTGTCAGAAGGCTCTGGAGAGATGGCTGGTAGTTTGTCAGAGGGCTCTGGAGAGATGGCTGGTAGTTTGTCAGAAGGCTCTGGAGAGATGGCTGGTAGATTGTCAGAGGGCTCTGGAGAGATGGCTGGTAGTTTGTCAGAAGGAGAGATGGCTGGTAGTTGGTCAGAAGGGTCTGGAGAGATGGCTGGTAGTTTGTCAGAAGGCTCTGGAGAGATGGCTGGTAGTTTGTCAGAGGGCTCTGGAGAGATAGCTGGTAGTTTGTCAGAAGGAGAGATGGCAGGTAGTTTGTCAGAAGGAGAGATGGCAGGTAGTTTGTCAGAAGGCTCTGGAGAGATGGCTGGTAGTTTGTCAGAAGGCTCTGGAGAGATGGCTGGTAGTTTGTCAGAAGGAGAGATGGCTGGTAGTTTGTCAGAATGCTCTGGAGAGATGGCTGGTAGTTTGTCAGAAGGCTCTGTAGAGATGGCTGGTAGTTTGTCAGAAGGCTCTGGAGAGATGGCTGGTAGTTGGTCAGAAGGCTCTGGAGAGATGGCTGTTAGTTTGTCAGAAGGCTCTGGAGAGATGGCTGGTAGTTAATCAGAGGGCTCTGGATTGATGGCTGGTAGTTTGTCAGAAGGAGAGATGGCTGGTAGTTTGTCAGAAGGCTCTGGAGAGATGGCTGGTAGTTTGTCAGAAGGAGAGATGGCTGGTAGTTGGTCAGAAGGCTCTGGAGAGATGGCTGGTAGTTTGTCAGAAGGCTCTGGAGAGATGGCTGGTAGTTTGTCAGAGGGCTCTGGAGAGATGGCTGGTAGTTTGTCAGAAGGAGAGATGGCTGGTAGTTTGTCAGAGGGCTCTGGAGAGATGGCTGGTAGTTTGTCAGAAGGAGAGATGGCAGGTAGTTTGTCAGAAGGAGAGATGGCAGGTAGTTTGTCAGAAGGAGAGATGGCTGGTAGTTCGTCAGAAGGAGAGATGGCTGGCAGTTGGTGAGAAGGCTCTGGAGAGATGGCTGGTAGTTTGTCAGAAGGCTCTGGAGAGATGGCTGGTAGTTTGTCAGAAGGAGAGATGGCTGGTAGTTTGTCAGAAGGCTCTGGAGAGATGGCTGGTAGTTTGTCAGAGGGCTCTGGAGAGATGGCTGGTAGTTTGTCAGAAGGAGAGATGGCTGGTAGTTTGTCAGAAGGAGAGATGGCTGGTAGTTTGTCAGAAGGAGAGATGGCAGGTAGTTTGTCAGAAGGCTCTGGAGAGTTGGCTGGTAGTTTGTCAGAAGGCTCTGGAGAGATGGCTGGTAGTTTGTCAGAAGGCTCTGGAGAGATGTCTGGTAGTTTTTCAGAAGGAGAGATGGCTGGTAGTTGGTCAGAAGGCTCTGGAGAGATGGCTGGTAGTTGGTCAGAAGGCTCTGGAGAGATGGCTGGTAGTTTGCCAGAAGGCTCTGGAGAGATGGCTGGTAGTTTGTCAGAGGGCTCTGGAGAGATGGCAGGTAGTTTGTCAGAAGGAGAGATGGGTGGTAGTTTGTCAGAGGTCTCTGGAAAGATGGCTGGTAGTTTGTCAGAGGGCTCTGGAGAGATGGCAGGTAGTTTGTCAGAAGGAGAGATGGCTGGTAGTTTGTCAGAAGGCTCTGGAGAGATGGCTGGTAGTTTGTCAGAAGGAGAGATGGCTGGTAGTTGGTCAGAAGGCTCTGGAGAGATGGCTGGTAGTTTGTCAGAAGGCTCTGGAGAGATGGCTGGTAGTTTGTCAGAGGGCTCTGGAGAGATGGCTGGTAGTTTGTCAGAAGGCTCTGGAGAGATGGCTGGTAGATTGTCAGAGGGCTCTGGAGAGATGGCTGGTAGTTTGTCAGAAGGAGAGATGGCTGGTAGTTGGTCAGAAGGCTCTGGAGAGATGGCTGGTAGTTTGTCAGAAGGCTCTGGAGAGATGGCTGGTAGTTTGTCAGAGGGCTCTGGAGAGATGGCTGGTAGTTTGTCAGAAGGAGAGATGGCAGGTAGTTTGTCAGAAGGCTCTGGAGAGATGGCTGGTAGTTTGTCAGAAGGCTCTGGAGAGATGGCTGGTAGTTTGTCAGAAGGAGAGATGGCTGGTAGTTTGTCAGAATGCTCTGGAGAGATGGCTGGTAGTTTGTCAGAAGGCTCTGTAGAGATGGCTGGTAGTTTGTCAGAAGGCTCTGGAGAGATGGCTGGTAGTTTGTCAGAAGGCTCTGGAGAGATGGCTGGTAGTTAATCAGAGGGCTCTGGATTGATGGCTGGTAGTTTGTCAGAAGGAGAGATGGCTGGTAGTTTGTCAGAAGGCTCTGGAGAGATGGCTGGTAGTTTGTCAGAAGGAGAGATGGCTGGTAGTTGGTCAGAAGGCTCTGGAGAGATGGCTGGTAGTTTGTCAGGAGGCTCTGGAGAAATGGCTGGTAGTTTGTCAGAGGGCTCTGGAGAGATGGCTGGTAGTTTGTCAGAAGGCTCTGTAGAGATGGCTGGTAGTTTGTCAGAGGGCTCTGGAGAGATGGCTGGTAGTTTGTCAGAAGGAGAGATGGCTGGTAGTTTGTCAGAAGGAGAGATGGCAGGTTGTTTGTCAGAAGGAGAGATGGCTGGTAGTTCGTCAGAAGGAGAGATGGCTGGCAGTTGGTGAGAAGGCTCTGGAGAGATGGCTGGTAGTTTGTCAGAAGGCTCTGGAGAGATGGCTGGTAGTTTGTCAGAAGGAGAGATGGCTGGTAGTTTGTCAGAAGGCTCTGGAGAGATGGCTGGTAGTTTGTCAGAGGGCTCTGGAGAGATGGCTGGTAGTTTGTCAGAAGGAGAGATGGCTGGTAGTTTGTCAGAAGGAGAGATGGCTGGTTGTTTGTCAGAAGGAGAGATGGCAGGTAGTTTGTCAGAAGGCTCTGGAGAGTTGGCTGGTAGTTTGTCAGAAGGCTCTGGAGAGATGGCTGGTAGTTTGTCAGAAGGCTCTGGAGAGATGGCTGGTAGTTTGTCAGAAGGAGAGATGGCTGGTAGTTGGTCAGAAGGCTCTGGAGAGATTGCTGGTAGTTTGTCAGAAGGCTCTGGAGAGATGGCTGGTAGTTTGTCAGAGGGCTCTGGAGAGATGGCTGGTAGTTTGTCAGAGGGAGAGATGGCAGGTAGTTTGTCAGAGGGCTCTGGAGAGATGGCTGGTAGTTTGTCAGAAGGAGAGATGGCTGGTAGTTTGTCAGAAGGAGAAATGGCAGGTAGTTTGTCAGAAGGAGAGATGGCTGGTAGGTTGTCAGAAGGCTCTGGAGAGATTGCTGGTAGTTTGTCAGAAGGCTCTGGAGAGATGGCTGGTAGTTTGTCAGAGGGCTCTGGAGAGATGGCAGGTAGTTTGTCAGGAGGAGAGTTGGCTGGTAGTTTGTCAGAAGGCTCTGGAGAGATGGCTGGTAGTTTGTCAGAAGGCTCTGGAGGTCCTTGGAATGTTCTGTCTATAGCACCTGGAGAGTGATGGATAGAAGTACTACTGTGCTTGAAAGAGAGCAAGTGTTAACATGTAAAACGTATTACATTGATTTGAGGACTATAAGGGGGCCTTCAAATCAGACAAATGGATGTGTAAAACACGCATCAACAATGGGAGGAGTGTGTTGGTAAGGCCCTAGAATGGTGTTGGGGAGGCACTAGCACGGTGTTCTGGGGAGGCCCTAGCACGGTGTTCTGGGGAAGCCCTAGCACGGTGTTCTGGGGAAGCCCTAGCACGGTTTTCTGGGGAAGCCCTAGCACGGTGTTCTGGGGAAGCATGGTGAGATTGCTGGTAGTTTGTCAGAAGGCTCTGGAGAGATGGCTTGTAGTTTGTCAGAAGGCTCTGGAGAGATGGCTGGTAGTTTGTCAGAAGGCTCTGGAGAGATGGCTGGTAGTTGGTCAGAAGGCTCTGGAGAGATGGCTGGTAGTTGGTCAGAAGGCTCTGGAGAGATGGCTGGTAGTTTGTCAAAGGGCTCTGGAGAGATGGCAGGTAGTTTGTCAGAAGGAGAGATGGCTGGTAATTTGTCAGAAGGCTCCGGAGAAATGGCTGGTAGTTTGTCAGAAGGAGAGATGGCTGGTAGTTTGTCAGAAGGAGAGATGGCAGGTAGTTTGTCAGAGGGCTCTGGAGAGATGGCTGGTAGTTTGTCAGAAGGAGAAATGGCAGGTAGTTTGTCAGAGGGCTCCGGAGAGATGGCTGGTAGTTTGTCAGAAGGAGAGATGGCTGGTAGTTTGTCAGAAGGAGAGATGGCTGGTAGTTGGTCAGAAGGCTCTGGATGGATGGCTGGTAGTTTGTCAGAAGGCTCTCGAGAGATGACTTGTAGTTTGTCAGGGGGCTCTGGAGAGATGGATGGTAGTTTGTCAGAAGGAGTGATGGCTGGTAGTTGGTCAGAAGGAGAGATGGCTGGTAGTTGGTCAGAAGGCTCTGGAGAGATGGCTGGTAGTTTGTCAGAAGGCTCTGGAGAGATGGCTTGTAGTTTGTCAGAGGGCTCTGGAGAGATGGCTGGTAGTTTGTCAGAAGGAGCAATGGCTGATAGTTGGTCAGAAGGAGAGATGGCTGGAAGTTGGTCAGAAGGAGAGATGGCAGGTAGTTTGTCAGAAGGAGAGATGGCTGGTAGTTTGTCTGAAGGAGAGATGGCAGGTAGTTTGTCAGAGGGCTCCGGATAGATGGCTGGTAGTTTGTCAGAAGGAGAGATGGCTGGTAGTTTGTCAGAAGGAGAGATGGCAGGTAGTTTGTCAGAAGGAGAGATGGCTGGTAGTTTGTCAGAAGGAGAGATGGCTGGTAGTTTGTCAGAAGGCTCTGGAAAGATTGCTGGTAGTTTGTCAGAAGGCTCTGGAGAGATGGCTGGTAGTTTGACAGACGGAGAGATGGCTGGTAGTTTGTCAGAAGGCTCTGGAGAGATGGCTGGTAGTTTGTCAGAAGGAGAGATGGCTGGTAGTTTGTCAGAAGGCTCTGGAGAGATGGCTGGTAGTTTGTCAGAAGGAGAGATGGCTGGTAGTTTGTCAGAAGGAGAGATTGCTGGTAGTTTGTCAGAAGGCTCTGGAGAGATGGCTGGTAGTTTGTCAGAAGGAGAGATGGCTGGTAGTTTGTCAGAAGGAGAGATGGCTGGTAGTTTGTCAGAAGGAGAGATGGCAGGTAGTTTGTCAGAAGGCTCTGGAGAGATGGCTGGTAGTTTGTCAGAAGGAGAGATGGCTGGTAGTTTGTCAGAAGGAGAGATGGCTGGTAGTTTGTCAGAAGGAGAGATGGCAGGTAGTTTGTCAGAAGGCTCTGGAGAGATGGCTGGTAGTTTGTCAGAAGGCTCTGGAGAGATGGCTGGTAGTTTGTCAGAGGGCTCTGGAGAGATGGCAGGTAGTTTGTCAGAAGGAGAGTTGGCTGGTAGTTTGTCAGAAGGCTCTGGAGAGATGGCTGGTAGTTTGTCAGAAGGCTCTGGAGGTCCTTGGAATGTTCTGTCTATAGCACCTGGAGAGTGATGGATAGAAGTACTACTGTTCTTGAAAGAGAGCAAGTGTTAACATGTAAAACGTATTACATTGATTTGAGGACTATAAGGGGCCTTCAAATCAGACATATGGATGTGTAAAACACGCATCAACTCAATGGTTTTTAATGGGAGGAGTGTGTTGGTAAGGCCCTAGAATGGTGTTGGGGAGGCACTAGCACGGTGTTCTGGGGAGGCCCTAGCACTGTGTTCTGGGGAAGCCCTAGCACGGTGTTCTGGGGAGGCCCTAGCACGGTGTTCTGGGGAGGCGCTAGCAAGGTGTTCTGGGGAAGCACGGTGTTCTGGGGAGGCCCTAGCACAGTGTTTTGGGGAGGCCCTAGCACAGTGTTCTGGGGAGGCCCTAGCACAGTGTTCTGGGGAGGCCCTAGCACGGTGTTCTTTGGAAGCACGGTGTTCTGGGAAGGCCCTAGCACGGTGTTTTGGGGAGGCCCTAGCGTGGTGTTCTGGGGAGGCCCTAGCACGGTGTTTTGGGGAGGCCCTAGCACGGTGTTCTGGGGAGGCGCTAGCAAGGTGTTCTGGGGAAGCACGGTGTTCTGGGGAGGCCCTAGCACGGTGTTTTGGGGAGGCCCTAGCACAGTGTTCTGGGGAAGCCCTAGCACGGTGTTCTTTGGAAGCACGGTGTTCTGGGGATGCCCTAGCACGGTGTTCTGGGGAGGCGCTAGCAAGGTGTTCTGGGGAAGCACTGTGTTCTGGGGAGGCCCTAGCACGGTGTTTTGGGGAGGCCCTAGCACGGTGTTCTGGGGAGGCGCTAGCAAGGTGTTCTGGGGAAGCACGGTGTTCTGGGGAGGCCCTAGCACGGTGTTTTGGGGAGGCCCTAGCACAGTGTTCTGGGGAAGCCCTAGCACGGTGTTCTGGGGAGGCCCTAGCACGGTGTTCTGGGGAGGCCCTAGCACGGTGTTCTGGGGAGGCCCTAGCACAGTGTTCTGGGGAAGCCCTAGCACGGTGTTCTGGGGAGGCCCTAGCACGGTGTTCTGGGGAGGCGCTAGCAAGGTGTTGCGCTGTCCGTCAGAAAAGTTGCAAAGATGTAACCATTAAACGCAGAGCCTTGTTTTCCCTCACCACAACGTTGCGTCAAACATGTATTTTGATTTGAAGGCAGCCTCACTCTGGTTCAAGTTCTATCTTCATCTCCAACTTCCCCTCTTACTGGGCCAGTTTGTTTTGCATGGCCCGGTGCCCCAGGTGGGTGGAGATTTCACTTAAGGACCAATAGAATGGTCTAAAATGTGCAAACTCCACCCACCCAGGGCATCAAGCCATGTTAAACAAACTGGCTCACTCTCTGACCCTTAAGCCCTCCTCCGTGACCTCCCATTGGCCCAGGGCTTCCTGTCTAACCCTCTAATCACATTCTTTCTGAAAGGAAGTTACTCCAGTAGACTAGGTTTTTGGTGAATAGGGCTTCTCCACTCCTCATATGAGGGGAGTATTAGTTATCATATGAGGGGAGTATTAGTTATCATATGAGGGGAGTATTAGTTACTCATATGAGGGGAGTATTAGTTATTCATATGACGGGAGTATTAGTTATTCATATGAGGGGAGTATTAGTTATTCATATGAGGGGAGTATTAGTTATCATATGAGGGAGTATTAGTTATCATATGAGGGGAGTATTAGTTATCATATGAGGGGAGTATTAGTTATCATATGAGGGGAGTATTAGTTATCATATGAGGGGAGTATTAGTTATTCATATGAGGGGAGTATTAGCTATTATATGAGGGAGTATTAGTTATCATATGAGGGGAGTATTAGTTATTCATATGAGGGGAGTATTAGTTACCATATGAGGGGAGTATTTGTTACAATATGAGGGGAGTATTAGTTACCATATGAGGGGAGTATTAGTTATCATATGAGGGGAGTATTAGTTAACATATGAGGGGAGTATTAGTTATTCATATGAGGGGAGTATTAGTTATTCATATGAGGGGAGTATTAGTTATCATATGAGGGGAGTATTAGTTATTCATATGAGGGGAGTATTAGCTATTATATGAGGGAGTATTAGTTATCATATGAGGGGAGTATTAGTTATTCATATGAGGGGAGTATTAGTTACCATATGAGGGGAGTATTTGTTCTTCATATGAGGGGAGTATTAGTTACCATATGAGGGGAGTACTAGTTACCATATGAGGGAGTATTAGTTACCATATGAGGGAGTATTAGTTACCATATGAGGGGAGTATTAGTTATTCATATGAGGGGAGTATTAGTTATTCATATGAGGGGAGTATTAGTTATCATATGAGGGGATTATTAGTTATTCATATGAGGGGAGTATTAGCTATTATATGAGGGAGTATTAGTTATCATATGAGGGGAGTATTAGTTATTCATATGAGGGGAGTATTAGTTACCATATGAGGGGAGTATTTGTTCTTCATATGAGGGGAGTATTAGTTACCATATGAGGGGAGTACTAGTTACCATATGAGGGGAGTATTAGTTACCATATGAGGGAGTATTAGTTACCATATGAGGGGAGTATTAGTTATTCATATGAGGGGAGTATTAGTTACCATATGAGGGGAGTATGAGGGGAGTACTAGTTATCATATGAGGGGAGTATTAGTTATCATATGAGGGAGTATTAGTTACCATATGAGGGGAGTATTAGTTATCATATGAGGGGAGTATGAGGGGAGTACTAGTTATCATATGAGGGGAGTATTAGTTATTTATATGAGGGGAGTACTAGTTATCATATGAGGGGAGTATTAGTTATCATATAAGGGGAGTACTAGTTATCATATGAGGGGAGTATTAGTTATTCATATGAGGGGAGTATTAGTTATTCATATGAGGGGAGTATTAGTTATTCATATGAGGGGAGTATTAGTTATTCACATGAGGGGAGTATTAGTTATCATATGAGGGGAGTATGAGGGGGTACTAGTTATCATATGAGGGGAGTATTAGTTACCATATGAGGGGAGTATTAGATATTCATATGAGGGAGTATTAGTTACCATATGAGGGGAGTATTAGATATTCATATGAGGGGAGTACTAGTTATCATATGAGGGGAGTATTAGTTATCATATAAGGGGAGTATTAGTTATCATATAAGGGGAGTAATAGTTACCATATGAGGGGAGTATGAGGGGAGTACTAGTTATCATATGAGGGGAGTATTAGTTATCATATGAGGGGAGTATTAGTTATCATATGAGGGGAGTATTAGTTATCATATGAGGGATTATTAGTTATTCATATGAGGGGAGTATTAGTTATTCATATGAGGGGAGTATTAGTTATCATATGAGGGGAGTATTAGTTATCATATGAAGGGAGTACTAGTTATCATATGAGGGGAGTATTAGTTATTCATATGAGGGGAGTATTAGTTATCATATGAGGGGAGTATTAGTTATCATATGAGGGGAGTACTAGTTATCATATGAGGGGAGTATTAGTTATTCATATGAGGGGAGTATTAGTTATTCATATGAGGGGAGTATTAGTTATTTATATGAGGGGAGTATTAGTTACCATATGAGGGGAGTATTAGTTATTCATATGAGGGGAGTATTAGTTATTCATATGAGGGGAGTATTAGTTATCATATGAGGGAGTATTAGTTATTCATATGAGGGGAGTATTAGTTATTCATATGAGGGGAGTACTAGTTATCATATGAGGGGAGTATTAGTTATCATATAAGGGGAGTATTAGTTACCATATGAGGGGAGTATGAGGGGAGTACTAGTTATCATATGAGGGGAGTATTAGTTATCATATGAGTGGAGTATTAGTTATCATATGAGGGGAGTATTAGTTATCATATGAGGGGAGTATTAGTTATCATATGAGGGGAGTACTAGTTATCATATGAGGGGAGTATTAGTTATTCATATGAGGGGAGTATTAGTTATTCACATGAGGGGAGTATTAGTTATTTATATGAGGGGAGTATTAGTTATCATATGAGGGGAGTATTAGTTATCATATGAGGGGAGTATTAGTTACCATATGAGGGGAGTATTAGTTATTCACATGAGGGGAGTATTAGTTATTCATATGAGGGGAGTATTAGTTATTCATATGAGGGGAGTATTAGTTATTCATATGAGGGGAGTATTAGTTATCATATGAGGGGCGTACTAGTTATTCATATGAGGGGAGTATTAGTTATTCACATGAGGGGAGTATTAGTTATTCACATGAGGGGAGTATTAGTTATTCATATGAGGGGAGTATTAGTTCTTCATATGAGGGGAGTATTAGTTATTCATATGAGGGGAGTATTAGTTCTTCATATGAGGGGAGTATTAGTTCTTCATATGAGGGGAGTATTAGTTATTCACATGAGGGGAGTATTAGTTATCATATGAGGGGAGTATTAGTTATTCATATGAGGGGAGTATTTGTTATCATATGAGGGGCGTACTAGTTATCATATGAGGGAGTATTAGTTATCATATGAGGGGAGTATTAGTTATTCATATGAGGGGAGTATTAGTTATTCATATGAGGGGAGTATTAGTTATTCATATGAGGGGAGTATTAGTTATCATATGAGGGAGTACTAGTTATCATATGAGGGAGTATCAGTATTAGTTATCATATGAGGGAAGTACAAGTTATCATATGAGGGAGTATTAGTTATCATATGAGGGGAGTATTAGTTATCATATGAGGGGAATATTAGTTATTCATATGAGGGGAGTAGTAGTTATTTATATGAGGGGAGTATTAGTTATTCATATGAGGGGAGTATTAGTTATCATATGAGGGAGTATTAGTTATCATATGAGGGAGTATCAGTATTAGTTATCATATGAGGGGAGTACCAGTTATCATATGAGGGGAGTATTAGTTATCATATGAGGGGAGTATTAGTTATCATATGAGGGAGTATTAGTTACCATATGAGGGGAGTATTAGTTATTCATATGAGGGGAGTATTAGTTACCATATGAGGGGAGTATGAGGGGAGTACTAGTTATCATATGAGGGGAGTATTAGTTATCATATGAGGGGAGTATTAGATATCATATGAGGGGAGTATGAAGGGAGTACTAGTTATCATATAAGGGGAGTATTAGTTATCATATGAGGGGAGTATTAGTTATCATATGAGGGGAGTACTAGTTATCATATGAGGGGAGTATTAGTTATCATATGAGGGGAGTACTAGTTATCATACGAGGGGAGTATTAGTTATCATATGAGGGGAGTATTAGTTATTCATATGAGGGGAGTATTAGTTATTCATATGAGGGGAGTATTAGTTATTCATATGAGGGGAGTATTAGTTGTCATATGAGGGGAGTATTAGTTATCATATGAGGGGAGTATTAGTTATCATATGAGGGGAGTATTAGTTATCATATGAGGGCAGTATTAGTTATCATATGAGGGCAGTATTAGTTATCATATGAGGGAGTATTAGTTATCATATGAGGGAGTACTAGTTATCATATGAGGGAGTATTAGTTATCATATGATGGGAGTATTAGTTATCATATGAGGGAGTATCAGTATTGGTTATCATATGAGGGGAGTATTAGTTATCATATGAGGGAGTATTAGTTATCATATGATGGAGTATTAGTTATCATATGAGGGGAGTATTAGTTATCATATGAGGGAGTATCAGTATCAGTTATCATATGAGGGGAGTACTAGTTATCATATGAGGGAGTATTAGTTATCATATGAGGGGAGTATTAGTTATCATATGAGGGGAGTATTAGTTATCATATGAGGGAGTATCAGTATCAGTTATCATATGAGGGGAGTACTAGTTATCATATGAGGGAGTATCAGTATTAGTTATAGTATCGGTAGGGAGCCCAGCACCTAAGGAGTTGGGCCTATAACCGAAAGGTGGCTGCTTTCGAATCCCGGGCCAGGCGCTGGAAAAAAGGAGGGAATTGTTCTGGCAACTGGAGTGCTGCTGGGTTCACATCCTAAAGATATTCCCCTACTGTTGGGCCCTTGAGCAAGGCCATTAACATCACAACATGCTCTCCATCCAGGGGCACTGCACTGCAGCTTGACCCTGTGTTCGTCTCAACTGTGAGTGATGTGTGCCGTCATGACTTGGTGACATGTTCCTGCTGGTAGCAGGCCTCAACCTGGTTGCATCCATCTCCACCAGACTCCTTGGAAATCAGATGACAAACCTGCATGGATTAGCATGGATTAGCATGGATTAGCATGGATTAGCAAAATAAAATATGGTACCTGTATTTAGACAGTTGTAGTCAAGACAGACCCAGTTTACACAGGAGTGTACAGGTGTTCTATTTCCCTACACTAACACGTCACTCAACTAATTGTGGTCTAAATTGAAGACCATGATTAGTTTACTGAAATGTTTATACTAGGCAGGAATAAAAACGTGCACACCGTTCAGTCCCCTAGGACTAGGGTTGCAAAAATCCAATAACTTTCCCAAAATCCCTGGTTTTCCAGAAATCCTGGTTGGAAAATTCCAGATTTCCTGCTTGTTCTCTCTCATGATTCTGAGAATATTCCAACCAGGTTTTCTGGAAAACCAGGGAATTTGGGGAAAGTTACCAGATTTTTGCGACTACCTGGGACAGAAATCACCCACGTCTGTATTATAGAATGAGCTCCCTAAGTAACAATGAGATGACAATTCTGCATGATATAGACAGTAACGTGTTTGGATCTACAGGTAACTGACAAAATAAAAACACCAACACAGTGTCTTAATAGGGTCACCATGAGCCAGAACAGCTTCAATGATGCATAGATTCTACAAGTGCGTCTGAAATTCCATAATTTGGTGTTTTGTTGATGGTGGTGGAAAACACTGTCTCAGGCACCGCTCCAGAATCTCCCATAAGTGTTCAATTGGGTTGAGATCTGGTGACATTCAGGCACCTGTGGATGGGGGCATTTTCATCCTATGGGGGCATAGCCATGGTAGCCGAAATAATAGCCTGCCCAGCATTTTTATACATGACCCTAAGCATGATGGGATGTTAATTGCTTAACCTCTTAAGGATCGGCCCCTTTTATTTATTTTTTTTCGCCTAAAATGACATACCCAAATCTAACTGCCTGTAGCTCAGGACCTGAAGCAAGGATATGCATATTCTTGATACCATTTGAAAGGAAACACTTTGAAGTTTATGGAAATGTGAAATGAATGTAGGAGAATGTAACACATTAGATCTGGTAAAAGATAATACAAACAAAAAAACATGTGTTTTCTTTTTTTGTTTTGTTCCATCATCTTTGAGAGAGAAAGGCCACAATATAATTTTGCAGTTTAGCCGCAATTTAGAATTTGGCCACTAGATGGCAGCAGTGTGTGTGCAAAGTTTCAGATTGATCCAGTGAAGCATTGCAATTCTGGACTATTTTGTATTAAGTCTGCCCAAATGTGCCGAATTGGTCAATTGATACATTTTCAAGTGCATAACTATAGAGAACATACAAACCTGATATGGTAATACAAAATGTAAGTTTACACACTCCCAGGAATGTCATACATGATGGATCATTAGCTTATACACTAACTTTCACATATCTAAATGGCCGGGCGGGGTGGGTGTGGAGCCAGAGACAGCAGGGGGTCAAACTGTAGAACCCAGTTCCTACATTTGAATATAAAAATGGATTTTATCAAACAAAACAATGCTACATTTTATCTCTGGGACCCTTAAGATGACAAATCAGAGCAAGATTACTGAATGTAAGTAGAAAAATTAACTAATCCGGATGCTTATGAGATATCCCGCTATGCCCTCCGACGAACCATCAAACAGGCAAAGAGTCAATACAGGACGAAGATTGAATCCTATTACACCGGCCCTGACGCTCGTCGGATGTGACAGGGCTAGCAAACTATTACGGACTACAAAGGGAAACCCAGCCGCGAGCTGCCCAGTGACGCAAGCCTACCAGACGAGCTAAATGCCTTTTATGCTCGCTTTAAGGCAAGAAACACTGAAGCATGCATGAGAGCACCAGCTGTTCCGGATGACCATGTGATCACGCGCTCCGTAGCCGATGTGAGTAAGACCTTTAAGCAGGTCAACATTCACAAGGCCAGACAGATTACCAGGACGTGTACTCAGACCATGCACGGACCAACTGGCAAGTGTCTTCACTGACATTTTCAACCTCTCCCTGACGGAGTCTGTAATACCTACATGTTTCAAGCAGACCACCATAGTCCCTGTGCCCAAGAAAGTGAAGGTAACCTGCCTAAATGACTACCGCCCCGTAGCACTCACGTCGGTAGCCATGAAGTGCTTTGAAAGGCTGGTCACGACTCACATCAACACCATCATCCTGGAAACACTAGACCCACTCCAATTCGCATACCGCCCCAGCAGATCCACAGATGACGCAATCTCATTCGCACTCCACACTGCCCTTTCCCACCTGAACAAAAGGAACACCTATGTGAGAATGCTGTTCATTGACTACAGCTCAGCGTTCAACACCATAGTGCCCACAAAGCTCATCACTAAGCTAAGGACCCTGGGACTAAACACCTCCCTCTGCAACTGGATCCTGGACTTTCTGACGGGTCACCCCCAGGTGGTAAGGGTAGGTAACAACACATCTGCCACGCTGATCCTCAACACAGGGGCCCCTCAGGGGTATGTGCTTAGTCCCCTCCTGTACTCCCTGTTCACCCATGACTGCGTGGCCAAGCACTAATCCAACACCATCATTAAGTTTGCTGATGACACAACAGTGGTAGGCCTGATCACCGACAACGATGAGACAGCCTATAGGGAAGAGGTCAGAGACCTGGCAGTGTGGTGCCAGGACAACAACCTCTCCCTCAACGTGGGCAAGACAAAGGAGATGACAACACCTTTTCCCCCTCAGGATTTGGCATGGGTCCCCAGATCCTCAAAAAGTTCTACAGCTGCCTTCCATCCAGGACCTATATACTAGGCGGTGTCAGAGGAAAGCCCAAAGGATTGTCAATTACTCCAGTCACCCAATTCATAGACTGTTCTCTCTGCTACCGCACGGCAAGCGGTACCGGAGCGCCAAGTCTAGGACCAAAAGACTCCTTAACAGCTTCTACCCCAAGCAATAAGACTGCTGAACAATTATTCAAATGGCCACCTGGACTATTTACATTCACCCCCTGTATATAGCCTCGTTATTGTTATTTTATTGTGTTACTTTTAATTTTAATTTTGTACTTTAGTTTATTTAGTAAATATTTTCTTAACACTATTTCTTGAACTGCATTGTTGGTTAAGGGCTTGTAAGTAAGCATTTCACGGTAAGGTCTACACCATATGACAAATAAAGTTTGATTTGATAATTGAGTGATGAAATTCGAAGGAATGACATCACATCAGAAAAATGTTTATAGCTAAACTGGAATTACTGAGTCTAACATTACAGATATCTACTAGCAAATCCAGTGGTCCTCTGTAGCTCAATTGGTAGAGCACGGCGCTTGTAACGCCAGGGTAGTGGGTTCGATCCCCGGGACTACCCATATGTAAAAATGTATGCACACATGACTGTAAATTGCTTTGGATAAAAGCGTCTGCTAAATGGCATATTATATTATTATAAATCTTTACATGAATGAGATCATCAAAAACATGTTGAAATAGCATTAGGCTGAATTAGCTAGCTAGCCTTCTTACCTGAGAAGATAGGGAGGCAGGTAGCTTAGTGGTTAAGAGCGTTGTGCCAGTAACCGAAAGGTTGCTGGTTCTAATCCCCGAACCGACTAGGTGAAAAATCTGTCAATGTGCCCTTGAGCAAGGCACTTAACCCTAATTGCTCCTGTAAGTCGCTCTGGATAAGAGCGTCTGCTAAATGACCAATTTATTTTATTATTTATTTAAGAAGTGACTTGGTGGGGAGTCAAATCAAATCAAATTGTATTGGTCACATGCGCCGAATACAACAGGTGCAGACATTACAGTGAAATGCTTACTTACAGCCCTTAACCAACAGTGCATTTATTTTAAACAAAAAAAGTAAAAAAAAAATATTTTAAACAAAAAAAAGTGTTGAGAAAAAAAAGAGCAGAAGTAAAATAAAGTGACAGTAGGGAGGCTATATATACAGGGGGGTACCGTTGCAGAGTCAATGTGCGGGGGCACCGGCTAGTTGAGGTAGTTGAGGTAATATGTACATGTGGGTAGAGTTAAAGTGACTATGCATAAATACTTAACAGAGTAGCAGCAGCGTAAAAAGGATGGGGTGGTGGGGCAGTGCAAATAGTCCGGGTAGCCATGATTAGCTGTTCAGGAGTCTTATGGCTTGGGGGTAGAAGCTGTTGAGAAGTCTTTTGGACCTAGACTTGGCACTCCGGTACCGCTTGCCGTGCGGTAGCAGAGAGAACAGTCTATGACTAGGGTGGCTGGAGTCTTTGACAATTTTGAGGGCCTTCCTCTGACACCGCCTGGTATAGAGGTCCTGGATGGCAGGAAGCTTTGCCCCAGTGATGTACTGGGCCGTACGCACTACCCTCTGTAGTGCCTTGCGGTCGGAGGCCAAGCAGTTGCCATACCAGGCGGTGATGCAACCAGTCAGGATGCTCTCGATGGTGCAGCTGTAGATTTCTTTGAGGATCTGAGGACCCATGCCAAATCTTTTTAGTCTCCTGAGGGGGAATAGGCTTTGTCGTGCCCTCTTCACGACTGTCTTGGTGTGTTTGGACCATGATAGTTCGTTGGTGATGTGGACACCAAGGAACTTGAAGCTCTCAACCTGTTCCACTACAGCCCCGTCGATGAGAATGGGGGCGTGCTCAGTCCTCTTTTTTTTCCTGTAGTCCACAATCATCTCCTTTGTCTTGGTCACGTTGAGGGAGAGGTTGTTGTCCTGGCACCACACGGCCAGATCTCTGACCTCCTCCCTATAGGCTTTCTCATCGTTGTCGGTGATCAGGCCTACCACTGTTGTGTCGTTGGCAAACCTACCCTTACCACCTGGGGGCAGCCCGTCAGGAAGTCCAGGATCCAGTTGCAGAGGGAGGTGTTTAGTCCCAGGATCCTTAGCTTAGTGATGAGCTTAGAGGGCACTATGGTGTTGAATGCTGAGCTGTAGTCAATGAATAGCATTCTCACGTAGGTGTTCCTCTTGTCCAGGTGGGAAAGGGCAGTGTGGAGTGCAATAGAGATTGCATCATCTGTGGATCTGTTGGGGCGGTATGCTAATTGGAGTGGGTCTAGGGTTTCTGGGATAATGCTGTTGATGTGAGCCATGACCAGCCTTTCAAAGCACTTCATGGCTACAGACGTCAGTGCTACGGGTCGGTAGTCATTTAGGCAGGTTATCTTAGAGTCCTTGGGCACGGGGACTATGGTGGTCTGCTTGAAGGGTAGTGGGTTAGGGTTAGAGTCCAACATGTTGCTAAGTGGCTACTGGTTAGCTACCTGGGGATGCAAACATCACGTTGGCGCCGCCTTCCATTTATCTAGCCAATCAATGGCATTGTAACAAAAAGCAGTGCTGTGATTGGTCAATAAGGCTGCCAATCATATTTGAGTAACATGCCATTGTAGATTTGCGAACACACAGAGATCATATCGTGCAAGCACAGGTGAATTTCAAAAGAGCGCAAGCAAGTGAGCAAGGAGATGCTCAAAACGTAATTTTTTTTACGCAACATTTTTCTCTGAGCTCTCAACATGGTCCTCTGCGACCTAAACATTTTTTATCTGAACTCTCAACTCTCTCTACGCACGCTCAACATTATCTTCAGCTTTCACCACATTCCTCCCTGCTTTTTTGAAATATGAGACGGAAATGATGCCATATTCTAGGTAACAGACGGACGGCTCATGTCGAGAGGCGAGGAGTGTGTTGTGTACCTCCCAAGTTGATTTGTGAAATGTCATTAAGATTGGTGTCAAAACATTAGGAACACCTACTCTTTTCCATGACAGACTGACCAGGTGAATCCAGGTGAAAGCCATGATCCCTTATTGATGTTACTTGTTAAATCACCTTCAATCAGTTTAGATGAAAGGGAAGAGGCGGGTTAAAGAAGGTTTTTTAATCCTTAAGACAGTTGAGACATGGATTGTGTATGTGTGCCATTCAGAGGGTGAATGGGCAAGACAAAAGATTTAAGTGCCTTTGAACTGGGTATGGTAGTAGGTGCCAGGCTCACCGGTTTGAGTGTGTCAAGAACTTCAGCGCTGCTGGGTTTTTAACGCTCTACAGTCTCCCGTGTGTATCAAGAATGGTCCACCACCCAAAGGACATCCAGACAACTTGACACAACCGTGGGAAGCATTGGAGTCAACATGGGCCAACATCCGTGTTGAATGCTTTCGACACCTTGTAGAGTCCATGCCCCGACGAATTGAGTCTGTTCTGAGGGCAAAAGGGGGGGTGCAACTCAATATTAGGAAGGTGTTCCTGGTGTTCCTAATGTTTTGTCCACTCAGTGTCTGGGAATAGGTTATCATTTGGGACGCAGCCTTCTACCAGAACGTTCTGCGTAGTTATTATTCTGCCACCTCATTGTTATTATTCCTGATGGAGACAAGAAGCAGCTTTGATAAGAGAACGCAATTACACCTGACCAATCTCCTCTCATCTGGTGTGTGTTTGTGTGCACCTGTATCTGTGTGTGTGTACCTATATCTCTCTGTGTGTGTACCTGTGTATCTCTGTGTGTGCACCTATATCTCTCTGTGTGTGTTGTCACGAGAATTTTGTTATCTCAATGGTTGAAGTCAACTACTTCTTAAATCTTTGAATAATTCCCAGAGGATGTAAATCTCTAGTTTAAATAATGAATTAAACAAAGACCCCTTTTTGCAATGGTCAGCCTTTATTCATGAGAGCGCTCTGTCCCAAAATGGACGCACAAATCTTTTTATACACACATGTCAGAGGAAAAATCCCACCCCGCTTTAGGCTTTAGGCGGCTGTATTTTCCACCGTGCACATCTTGTAAACTCACCTGGGTTTAGCTCATATGGTTATCCTCACACACACACACACACACACACACACACACACACACACACACACACACACACACACACACACACACACACACACACACACACACACACACAAACACATACACATATGTTCTTATCATAGGCTACTCCTTGCTCGGGCAGGCTGCATTTTTTCTCTATTCCCATACATGGTTATCGCTGTTCTCACAATATTCTGCAAGCCTCTCACTCCCCCTCCCTGTGTGGGGACATCTGTTTTTGAAACTGGTCACCTGTTATTGGTTTCAATCGTTTTGCACTTCTGTTTGCCTAATTACAAGACACAAATACTCTGTTGCTGGGCAAATATGCATCTTATATAAGCACATTTGGGAGTATTAGTTATCATATGAGGGGAGTATTAGTTATCATATGAGGGGAGTATTAGTTATCATATGAGGGATTATTAGTTATTCATATGAGGGGAGTATTAGTTATTCATATGAGGGGAGTATTAGTTATCATATGAGGGGAGTATTAGTTATCATATGAGGGGAGTACTAGTTATCATATGAGGGGAGTATTAGTTATTCATATGAGGGGAGTATTAGTTATCATATGAGGGGATTATTAGTTATCATATGAGGGGAGTACTAGTTATCATATGAGGGGAGTATTAGTTATTCATATGAGGGGAGTATTAGTTATTCATATGAGGGGAGTATTAGTTATTCATATGAGGGGAGTATTAGTTATCATATGAGGGAGTATTAGTTATTCATATGAGGGGAGTATTAGTTATTCATATGAGGGGAGTACTAGTTATCATATGAGGGGAGTATTAGTTATCATATAAGGGGAGTATTAGTTACCATATGAGGGGAGTATGAGGGGAGTACTAGTTATCATATGAGGGGAGTATTAGTTATCATATGAGGGGAGTATTAGTTATCATATGAGGGGAGTATTAGTTATCATATGAGGGAGTATTAGTTATTCATATGAGGGGAGTATTAGTTATTCATATGAGGGGAGTATTAGTTATCATATGAGGGGAGTATTAGTTATCATATGAGGGGAGTACTAGTTATCATATGAGGGGAGTATTAGTTATTCATATGAGGGGAGTATTAGTTATTCACATGAGGGGAGTATTAGTTATTTATATGAGGGGAGTATTAGTTATCATATGAGGGGAGTATTAGTTATCATATGAGGGGAGTATTAGTTACCATATGAGGGGAGTATTAGTTATTCACATGAGGGGAGTATTAGTTATTCATATGAGGGGAGTATTAGTTATTCATATGAGGGGAGTATTAGTTATTCATATGAGGGGAGTATTAGTTATCATATGAGGGGCGTACTAGTTATTCATATGAGGGGAGTATTAGTTATTCACATGAGGGGAGTATTAGTTATTCACATGAGGGGAGTATTAGTTATTCATATGAGGGGAGTATTAGTTCTTCATATGAGGGGAGTATTAGTTATTCATATGAGGGGAGTATTAGTTCTTCATATGAGGGGAGTATTAGTTCTTCATATGAGGGGAGTATTAGTTATTCACATGAGGGGAGTATTAGTTCTTCATACGAGGGGAGTATTAGTTATTCATATGAGGGGAGTATTTGTTATCATATGAGGGGCGTACTAGTTATCATATGAGGGAGTATTAGTTATCATATGAGGGGAGTATTAGTTATTCATATGAGGGGAGTATTAGTTATTCATATGAGGGGAGTATTAGTTATTCATATGAGGGGAGTATTAGTTATCATATGAGGGAGTACTAGTTATCATATGAGGGAGTATCAGTATTAGTTATCATATGAGGGAAGTACAAGTTATCATATGAGGGAGTATTAGTTATCATATGAGGGGAGTATTAGTTATCATATGAGGGGAATATTAGTTATTCATATGAGGGGAGTATTAGTTATTCATATGAGGGGAGTATTAGTTATTTATATGAGGGGAGTATTAGTTATTCATATGAGGGGAGTATTAGTTATCATATGAGGGAGTACTAGTTATCATATGAGGGAGTATCAGTATTAGTTATCATATGAGGGGAGTACCAGTTATCATATGAGGGGAGTATTAGTTATCATATGAGGGGAGTATTAGTTATCATATGAGGGAGTATTAGTTACCATATGAGGGGAGTATTAGTTATTCATATGAGGGGAGTATTAGTTACCATATGAGGGGAGTATGAGGGGAGTACTAGTTATCATATGAGGGGAGTATTAGTTATCATATGAGGGGAGTATTAGATATCATATGAGGGGAGTATGAAGGGAGTACTAGTTATCATATAAGGGGAGTATTAGTTATCATATGAGGGGAGTATTAGTTATCATATGATGGGAGTACTAGTTATCATATGAGGGGAGTACTAGTTATCATATGAGGGGAGTATTAGTTATCATATGAGGGGAGTACTAGTTACCATATGAGGGGAGTATTAGTTATTCATATGAGGGGAGTATTAGTTATCATATGAGGGAGTACTAGTTATCATATGAGGGGAGTATTAGTTATCATATGAGGGGAGTATTAGTTATCATATGAGGGGAGTATTAGTTGTCATATGAGGGAGTATCAGTATTAGTTATCATATGAGGGGAGTATTAGTTATCATATGAGGGAGTATTAGTTATCATATGAGGGAGTATCAGTTATCATACGAGGGGAGTATTAGTTATCATATGAGGGGAGTATTAGTTATTCATATGAGGGGAGTATTAGTTATTCATATGAGGGGAGTATTAGTTATTCATATGAGGGGAGTATTAGTTGTCATATGAGGGGAGTATTAGTTATCATATGAGGGGAGTATTAGTTATCATATGAGGGGAGTATTAGTTATCATATGAGGGGAGTATTAGTTATCATATGAGGGCAGTATTAGTTATCATATGAGGGAGTATTAGTTATCATATGAGGGAGTACTAGTTATCATATGAGGGAGTATTAGTTATCATATGAGGGGAGTATTAGTTATCATATGAGGGAGTATCAGTATTGGTTATCATATGAGGGGAGTATTAGTTATCATATGAGGGAGTATTAGTTATCATATGATGGAGTATTAGTTATCATATGAGGGGAGTATTAGTTATCATATGAGGGAGTATCAGTATCAGTTATCATATGAGGGGAGTACTAGTTATCATATGAGGGAGTATTAGTTATCATATGAGGGGAGTATTAGTTATCATATGAGGGGAGTATTAGTTATCATATGAGGGAGTATCAGTATCAGTTATCATATGAGGGGAGTACTAGTTATCATATGAGGGAGTATCAGTATTAGTTATAGTATCGGTAGGGAGCCCAGCACCTAAGGAGTTGGGCCTATAACCGAAAGGTGGCTGCTTTCGAATCCCGGGCCAGGCGCTGGAAAAAAGGAGGGAATTGTTCTGGCAACTGGAGTGCTGCTGGGTTCACATCCTAAAGATATTCCCCTACTGTTGGGCCCTTGAGCAAGGCCATTAACATCACAACATGCTCTCCATCCAGGGGCACTGCACTGCAGCTTGACCCTGTGTTCGTCTCAACTGTGAGTGATGTGTGCCGTCATGACTTGGTGACATGTTCCTGCTGGTAGCAGGCCTCAACCTGGTTGCATCCATCTCCACCAGACTCCTTGGAAATCAGATGACAAACCTGCATGGATTAGCATGGATTAGCATGGATTAGCATGGATTAGCAAAATAAAATATGGTACCTGTATTTAGACAGTTGTAGTCAAGACAGACCCAGTTTACACAGGAGTGTACAGGTGTTCTATTTCCCTACACTAACACGTCACTCAACTAATTGTGGTCTAAATTGAAGACCATGATTAGTTTACTGAAATGTTTATACTAGGCAGGAATAAAAACGTGCACACCGTTCAGTCCCCTAGGACTAGGGTTGCAAAAATCCAATAACTTTCCCAAAATCCCTGGTTTTCCAGAAATCCTGGTTGGAAAATTCCAGATTTCCTGCTTGTTCTCTCTCATGATTCTGAGAATATTCCAACCAGGTTTTCTGGAAAACCAGGGAATTTGGGGAAAGTTACCAGATTTTTGCGACTACCTGGGACAGAAATCACCCACGTCTGTATTATAGAATGAGCTCCCTAAGTAACAATGAGATGACAATTCTGCATGATATAGACAGTAACGTGTTTGGATCTACAGGTAACTGACAAAATAAAAACACCAACACAGTGTCTTAATAGGGTCACCATGAGCCAGAACAGCTTCAATGATGCATAGATTCTACAAGTGCGTCTGAAATTCCATAATTTGGTGTTTTGTTGATGGTGGTGGAAAACACTGTCTCAGGCACCGCTCCAGAATCTCCCATAAGTGTTCAATTGGGTTGAGATCTGGTGACATTCAGGCACCTGTGGATGGGGGCATTTTCATCCTATGGGGGCATAGCCATGGTAGCCGAAATAATAGCCTGCCCAGCATTTTTATACATGACCCTAAGCATGATGGGATGTTAATTGCTTAACCTCTTAAGGATCGGCCCCTTTTATTTATTTTTTTTCGCCTAAAATGACATACCCAAATCTAACTGCCTGTAGCTCAGGACCTGAAGCAAGGATATGCATATTCTTGATACCATTTGAAAGGAAACACTTTGAAGTTTATGGAAATGTGAAATGAATGTAGGAGAATGTAACACATTAGATCTGGTAAAAGATAATACAAACAAAAAAACATGTGTTTTCTTTTTTTGTTTTGTTCCATCATCTTTGAGAGAGAAAGGCCACAATATAATTTTGCAGTTTAGCCGCAATTTAGAATTTGGCCACTAGATGGCAGCAGTGTGTGTGCAAAGTTTCAGATTGATCCAGTGAAGCATTGCAATTCTGGACTATTTTGTATTAAGTCTGCCCAAATGTGCCGAATTGGTCAATTGATACATTTTCAAGTGCATAACTATAGAGAACATACAAACCTGATATGGTAATACAAAATGTAAGTTTACACACTCCCAGGAATGTCATACATGATGGATCATTAGCTTATACACTAACTTTCACATATCTAAATGGCCGGGCGGGGTGGGTGTGGAGCCAGAGACAGCAGGGGGTCAAACTGTAGAACCCAGTTCCTACATTTGAATATAAAAATGGATTTGATCAAACAAAACAATGCTACATTTTATCTCTGGGACCCTTAAGATGACAAATCAGAGCAAGATTACTGAATGTAAGTAGAAAAATTAACTAATCCGGATGCTTATGAGATATCCCGCTATGCCCTCCGACGAACCATCAAACAGGCAAAGAGTCAATACAGGACGAAGATTGAATCCTATTACACCGGCCCTGACGCTCGTCGGATGTGACAGGGCTAGCAAACTATTACGGACTACAAAGGGAAACCCAGCCGCGAGCTGCCCAGTGACGCAAGCCTACCAGACGAGCTAAATGCCTTTTATGCTCGCTTTAAGGCAAGAAACACTGAAGCATGCATGAGAGCACCAGCTGTTCCGGATGACCATGTGATCACGCGCTCCGTAGCCGATGTGAGTAAGACCTTTAAGCAGGTCAACATTCACAAGGCCAGACAGATTACCAGGACGTGTACTCAGACCATGCACGGACCAACTGGCAAGTGTCTTCACTGACATTTTCAACCTCTCCCTGACGGAGTCTGTAATACCTACATGTTTCAAGCAGACCACCATAGTCCCTGTGCCCAAGAAAGTGAAGGTAACCTGCCTAAATGACTACCGCCCCGTAGCACTCACGTCGGTAGCCATGAAGTGCTTTGAAAGGCTGGTCACGACTCACATCAACACCATCATCCTGGAAACACTAGACCCACTCCAATTCGCATACCGCCCCAGCAGATCCACAGATGACGCAATCTCATTCGCACTCCACACTGCCCTTTCCCACCTGAACAAAAGGAACACCTATGTGAGAATGCTGTTCATTGACTACAGCTCAGCGTTCAACACCATAGTGCCCACAAAGCTCATCACTAAGCTAAGGACCCTGGGACTAAACACCTCCCTCTGCAACTGGATCCTGGACTTTCTGACGGGTCACCCCCAGGTGGTAAGGGTAGGTAACAACACATCTGCCACGCTGATCCTCAACACAGGGGCCCCTCAGGGGTATGTGCTTAGTCCCCTCCTGTACTCCCTGTTCACCCATGACTGCGTGGCCAAGCACTAATCCAACACCATCATTAAGTTTGCTGATGACACAACAGTGGTAGGCCTGATCACCGACAACGATGAGACAGCCTATAGGGAGGAGGTCAGAGACCTGGCAGTGTGGTGCCAGGACAACAACCTCTCCCTCAACGTGGGCAAGACAAAGGAGATGACAACACCTTTTCCCCCTCAGGATTTGGCATGGGTCCCCAGATCCTCAAAAAGTTCTACAGCTGCCTTCCATCCAGGACCTATATACTAGGCGGTGTCAGAGGAAAGCCCAAAGGATTGTCAATTACTCCAGTCACCCAATTCATAGACTGTTCTCTCTGCTACCGCACGGCAAGCGGTACCGGAGCGCCAAGTCTAGGACCAAAAGACTCCTTAACAGCTTCTACCCCAAGCAATAAGACTGCTGAACAATTATTCAAATGGCCACCTGGACTATTTACATTCACCCCCTGTATATAGCCTCGTTATTGTTATTTTATTGTGTTACTTTTAATTTTAATTTTGTACTTTAGTTTATTTAGTAAATATTTTCTTAACACTATTTCTTGAACTGCATTGTTGGTTAAGGGCTTGTAAGTAAGCATTTCACGGTAAGGTCTACACCATATGACAAATAAAGTTTGATTTGATAATTGAGTGATGAAATTCGAAGGAATGACATCACATCAGAAAAATGTTTATAGCTAAACTGGAATTACTGAGTCTAACATTACAGATATCTACTAGCAAATCCAGTGGTCCTCTGTAGCTCAATTGGTAGAGCACGGCGCTTGTAACGCCAGGGTAGTGGGTTCGATCCCCGGGACTACCCATATGTAAAAATGTATGCACACATGACTGTAAATTGCTTTGGATAAAAGCGTCTGCTAAATGGCATATTATATTATTATAAATCTTTACATGAATGAGATCATCAAAAACATGTTGAAATAGCATTAGGCTGAATTAGCTAGCTAGCCTTCTTACCTGAGAAGAAGTGACTTGGTGGGGAGTCAAATCAAATCAAATTGTATTGGTCACATGCGCCGAATACAACAGGTGCAGACATTACAGTGAAATGCTTACTTACAGCCCTTAACCAACAGTGCATTTATTTTAAACAAAAAAAGTAAAAAAAAAATATTTTAAACAAAAAAAAGTGTTGAGAAAAAAAAGAGCAGAAGTAAAATAAAGTGACAGTAGGGAGGCTATATATACAGGGGGGTACCGTTGCAGAGTCAATGTGCGGGGGCACCGGCTAGTTGAGGTAGTTGAGGTAATATGTACATGTGGGTAGAGTTAAAGTGACTATGCATAAATACTTAACAGAGTAGCAGCAGCGTAAAAAGGATGGGGTGGTGGGGCAGTGCAAATAGTCCGGGTAGCCATGATTAGCTGTTCAGGAGTCTTATGGCTTGGGGGTAGAAGCTGTTGAGAAGTCTTTTGGACCTAGACTTGGCACTCCGGTACCGCTTGCCGTGCGGTAGCAGAGAGAACAGTCTATGACTAGGGTGGCTGGAGTCTTTGACAATTTTGAGGGCCTTCCTCTGACACCGCCTGGTATAGAGGTCCTGGATGGCAGGAAGCTTTGCCCCAGTGATGTACTGGGCCGTACGCACTACCCTCTGTAGTGCCTTGCGGTCGGAGGCCAAGCAGTTGCCATACCAGGCGGTGATGCAACCAGTCAGGATGCTCTCGATGGTGCAGCTGTAGATTTCTTTGAGGATCTGAGGACCCATGCCAAATCTTTTTAGTCTCCTGAGGGGGAATAGGCTTTGTCGTGCCCTCTTCACGACTGTCTTGGTGTGTTTGGACCATGATAGTTCGTTGGTGATGTGGACACCAAGGAACTTGAAGCTCTCAACCTGTTCCACTACAGCCCCGTCGATGAGAATGGGGGCGTGCTCAGTCCTCTTTTTTTTCCTGTAGTCCACAATCATCTCCTTTGTCTTGGTCACGTTGAGGGAGAGGTTGTTGTCCTGGCACCACACGGCCAGATCTCTGACCTCCTCCCTATAGGCTTTCTCATCGTTGTCGGTGATCAGGCCTACCACTGTTGTGTCGTTGGCAAACCTACCCTTACCACCTGGGGGCAGCCCGTCAGGAAGTCCAGGATCCAGTTGCAGAGGGAGGTGTTTAGTCCCAGGATCCTTAGCTTAGTGATGAGCTTAGAGGGCACTATGGTGTTGAATGCTGAGCTGTAGTCAATGAATAGCATTCTCACGTAGGTGTTCCTCTTGTCCAGGTGGGAAAGGGCAGTGTGGAGTGCAATAGAGATTGCATCATCTGTGGATCTGTTGGGGCGGTATGCTAATTGGAGTGGGTCTAGGGTTTCTGGGATAATGCTGTTGATGTGAGCCATGACCAGCCTTTCAAAGCACTTCATGGCTACAGACGTCAGTGCTACGGGTCGGTAGTCATTTAGGCAGGTTATCTTAGAGTCCTTGGGCACGGGGACTATGGTGGTCTGCTTGAAGGGTAGTGGGTTAGGGTTAGAGTCCAACATGTTGCTAAGTGGCTACTGGTTAGCTACCTGGGGATGCAAACATCACGTTGGCGCCGCCTTCCATTTATCTAGCCAATCAATGGCATTGTAACAAAAAGCAGTGCTGTGATTGGTCAATAAGGCTGCCAATCATATTTGAGTAACATGCCATTGTAGATTTGCGAACACACAGAGATCATATCGTGCAAGCACAGGTGAATTTCAAAAGAGCGCAAGCAAGTGAGCAAGGAGATGCTCAAAACGTAATTTTTTTTACGCAACATTTTTCTCTGAGCTCTCAACATGGTCCTCTGCGACCTAAACATTTTTTATCTGAACTCTCAACTCTCTCTACGCACGCTCAACATTATCTTCAGCTTTCACCACATTCCTCCCTGCTTTTTTGAAATATGAGACGGAAATGATGCCATATTCTAGGTAACAGACGGACGGCTCATGTCGAGAGGCGAGGAGTGTGTTGTGTACCTCCCAAGTTGATTTGTGAAATGTCATTAAGATTGGTGTCAAAACATTAGGAACACCTACTCTTTTCCATGACAGACTGACCAGGTGAATCCAGGTGAAAGCCATGATCCCTTATTGATGTTACTTGTTAAATCACCTTCAATCAGTTTAGATGAAAGGGAAGAGGCGGGTTAAAGAAGGTTTTTTAATCCTTAAGACAGTTGAGACATGGATTGTGTATGTGTGCCATTCAGAGGGTGAATGGGCAAGACAAAAGATTTAAGTGCCTTTGAACTGGGTATGGTAGTAGGTGCCAGGCTCACCGGTTTGAGTGTGTCAAGAACTTCAGCGCTGCTGGGTTTTTAACGCTCTACAGTTTCCCGTGTGTATCAAGAATGGTCCACCACCCAAAGGACATCCAGACAACTTGACACAACCGTGGGAAGCATTGGAGTCAACATGGGCCAAGCATCCCTGTGGAACGCTTTCGACACCTTGTAGAGTCCATGCCCCGACGAATTGAGTCTGTTCTGAGGGCAAAAGGGGGGTGCAACTCAATATTAGGAAGGTGTTCCTGGTGTTCCTAATGTTTTGTCCACTCAGTGTCTGGGAATAGGTTATCATTTGGGACGCAGCCTTCTACCAGAACGTTCTGCGTAGTTATTATTCTGCCACCTCATTGTTATTATTCCTGATGGAGACAAGAAGCAGCTTTGATAAGAGAACGCAATTACACCTGACCAATCTCCTCTCATCTGGTGTGTGTTTGTGTGCACCTGTATCTGTGTGTGTGTACCTATATCTCTCTGTGTGTGTACCTGTGTATCTCTGTGTGTGCACCTATATCTCTCTGTGTGTGTTGTCACGAGAATTTTGTTATCTCAATGGTTGAAGTCAACTACTTCTTAAATCTTTGAATAATTCCCAGAGGATGTAAATCTCTAGTTTAAATAATGAATTAAACAAAGACCCCTTTTTGCAATGGTCAGCCTTTATTCATGAGAGCGCTCTGTCCCAAAATGGACGCACAAATCTTTTTATACACACATGTCAGAGGAAAAATCCCACCCCGCTTTAGGCTTTAGGCGGCTGTATTTTCCACCGTGCACATCTTGTAAACTCA
>NC_140019.1:39221737-39228988 GCF_964263955.1 Coregonus lavaretus | reverse complement strand
GATCAGGCCTACCACCGTCGGGTTGTCTGCAAACCTAATGATGGTGTTGGAGTCGTGCGCTACAGCATAGGACTCTGGTCACTAGATGTGGAATAGGGTGCCATTTGGGGCTAGAGTATTTGGAGTGAGTGTCTCTCGTGGCGCATCGCAGTACAATGTAGTACTGTAATGTTATGGAGTACTATAATATAATGTAGTACTGTATTATAATGTAGTACTGTAATGTTATGGAGTACTATAATATAATGTAGTACTGTATTATAATGTAGTACTGTAATGTTATGGAGTACTATAATATAATGTAGTACTGTATTATAATGTAGTACTGTAATGTTATGGAGTACTATAATATAATGTAGTACTGTATTATAATGTAGTACTGTAATGTTATGGAGTACTATAATATAATGTAGTACTGTATTATAATGTAGTACTGTAATGTTATGGAGTACTATAATATAATGTAGTACTGTATTATAATGTAGTACTGTAATGTTATGGAGTACTATAATATAATGTAGTACTGTATTATAATGTAGTACTGTAATGTAATATAATGTAGCAGTGCCACTAGAGATCCTGGTTCGAATCCAGGTCTCTGTCGTAGCCGGCCGCGACCCGGAGACCCATGGGGCGGCGCACAATTGGCCCAGCGTCGTCCAGGGTAGGGGAGGGAATGGCCGGCAGGGATGTAGCTCAGTTGGTAGAGCATGGCGTTTGCAACGCCAGCGTTGTGGGTTCGATTCCCACGGGGGGCCAGTATAAAAAATAATAATAATAATAATAATAATAATAATAATGTATGCACTCACTAACTGTAAGTATTTCTGGATAAGAGTGTCTGCTAAATGACTAAAATGTGCTCTTCACTTGTGTTATGATGAGTTTCTGGTATTGAGAAGTTCAAGATGCAAGAATTTACTTAGACATTCTGTGGAGATTTTACCAAGTATTTATTTGATCACGAGCCCATGGGTTCATCTATGGTCAATGACCACTACCCCTTCTATGTCATGACCTCTTACCCCCCCCCCCCCCCCCCTAAGCAAGATGTTCCCTCCATGCATCATTCTAATATAAACCCCACTATCTTCCTTGGACAGATTGGAATTTACTACCCCAGACTTAGAGTCACCCAGAACCACTTCTCTCTGCTAACATTAAACTAGTTAAACACTCATATGAAATGGCCCCATATCCTCATCATAATCAACTTGCATCATAGTGCTATAATGTGTCATAGCATGTCTTCCGGTGTGACACGTCATGGGAAAATGTGATACATTTACATTTTAGTCATTTAGCAGACGCTCTCATCCAGAGCGACTAGGGTTAAGTGCCTTGCTCAAGGGCACATCAACAGATTTTTCACTTAGTCGGCTCGGGGATTAGAACCAGCAACCTTTCGGTTACTGGCACAACACTCTTAACCACTAAGCTACCTGCCGCCCTGATAGGGCTTAACCACTAAGCTACCTGATAGGGCTCAGCATTGAAGATAGTCATGGTAAGTTTATTAAATCATATTATATTGAATGACTCTCTTATCCCTGGATTACCTGTTGCCTTCATTTTGTGCGGTTTGCTCCAAGCACGACTGATACATTATTCAAATGGGATTAGACGGTAGACACTAACAGCTGTCATCAACAACAACCCCAGTCTAGTGAAGCCGTTTAGCATTATATAATCTCTTGAGAAGAAGAACCGACGAGTTCAGCTGCTTCAAATCCCTGTTGATGTCTGGATCTCCACGTCTTAGCCTAACGACGACAAACAAAGACAAACACCAAAAAGATGAGAGAGTTGTTTTCAGGATGTTTTCCAAGTTGTTTTCCAGGTTGTTTTACAAGTTGTTTTCCAGGTTGTTTTACAAGTTGTTTTCCAGGATGTTTTCCAGGATGTTTTCCAGGTTGTTTTCCAGGTTGTTTTCCAGGTTGTTTTACAAGTTGTTTTCCAGGTTGTTTTACAAGTTGTTTTCCAGGATGTTTTCCAGGATGTTTTCCAGGTTGTTTTCCAGGTTGTTTTCCAGGTTGTTTTCCAGGTTGTTTTACAGGATGTTTTCCAGGATGTTTTCCAGGTTGTTTTCCAGGATGTTTTCCAGGTTGTTTTCCAGGTTGTTTTCCAGGTTGTTTTCCAGGTTGTTTTCCAGGATGTTTTCCAGGTTGTTTTACAAGTTGTTTTCCAGGTTGTTTTACAAGTTGTTTTCCAGGATGTTTTCCAGGATGTTTTCCAGGTTGTTTTCCAGGTTGTTTTCCAGGTTGTTTTCCAGGTTGTTTTACAGGATGTTTTCCAGGATGTTTTCCAGGTTGTTTTCCAGGATGTTTTCCAGGTTGTTTTCCAGGTTGTTTTCCGGGTTGTTTTACAAGTTGTTTTCCAGGTTGTTTTACAAGTTGTTTTCCAGGATGTTTTCCAGGATGTTTTCCAGGATGTTTTCCAGGTTGTTTTCCAGGTTGTTTTCCAGGATGTTTTCCAGGATGTTTTCCAGGTTGTTTTCCAGGATGTTTTACAGGTTGTTTTACAGGTTGTTTTCCAGGTTGTTTTACAGGATGTTTTCCAGGTTGTTTTACAGGATGTTTTCCAGGATGTTTTCCAGGATGTTTTCCAGGTTGTTTTCCAGGTTGTTTTACAAGTTGTTTTCCAGGATGTTTTCCAGGATGTTTTCCAGGTTGTTTTCCAGGTTGTTTTCCAGGTTGTTTTCCAGGTTGTTTTCCAGGATGTTTTCCAGGTTGTTTTACAAGTTGTTTTCCAGGTTGTTTTACAGGATGTTTTCCAGGTTGTTTTACAGGATGTTTTCCAGGATGTTTTCCAGGATGTTTTCCAGGTTGTTTTCCAGGTTGTTTTACAAGTTGTTTTCCAGGATGTTTTCCAGGTTGTTTTCCAGGATGTTTTCCAGGATGTTTTCCAGGATGTTTTCCAGGTTGTTTTCCAGGTTGTTTTCCAGGTTGTTTTACAGGATGTTTTCCAGGTTGTTTTACAAGTTGTTTTCCAGGTTGTTTTACAGGATGTTTTCCAGGTTGTTTTACAGGATGTTTTCCAGGATGTTTTCCAGGATGTTTTCCAGGTTGTTTTCCAGGTTGTTTTACAAGTTGTTTTCCAGGATGTTTTCCAGGTTGTTTTACAGGTTGTTTTCCAGGATGTTTTCCAGGATGTTTTCCAGGTTGTTTTCCAGGTTGTTTTCCAGGTTGTTTTCCAGGTTGTTTTCCAGGATGTTTTCCAGGTTGTTTTCCAGGTTGTTTTCCAAGTTGTTTTCCAGGATGTTTTCCAGGTTGTTTTACAAGTTGTTTTACAGGTTGTTTTCCAGGTTGTTTTACAAGTTGTTTTCCAGGTTGTTTTACAGGATGTTTTCCAGGTTGTTTTACAGGATGTTTTCCAGGATGTTTTCCAGGATGTTTTCCAGGTTGTTTTCCAGGTTGTTTTCCAGGTTGTTTTCCAGGATGTTTTCCAGGATGTTTTCCAAGTTGTTTTCCAGGTTGTTTTCCGGGTTGTTTTACAAGTTGTTTTCCAGGTTGTTTTACAAGTTGTTTTCCAGGATGTTTTCCAGGATGTTTTCCAGGATGTTTTCCAGGTTGTTTTCCAGGTTGTTTTCCAGGTTGTTTTACAGGATGTTTTCCAGGATGTTTTCCAGGTTGTTTTCCAGGATGTTTTACAGGTTGTTTTACAGGTTGTTTTCCAGGTTGTTTTACAGGATGTTTTCCAGGTTGTTTTACAGGATGTTTTCCAGGATGTTTTCCAGGATGTTTTCCAGGTTGTTTTCCAGGTTGTTTTACAAGTTGTTTTCCAGGATGTTTTCCAGGATGTTTTCCAGGTTGTTTTCCAGGTTGTTTTCCAGGTTGTTTTCCAGGTTGTTTTCCAGGATGTTTTCCAGGTTGTTTTACAAGTTGTTTTCCAGGTTGTTTTACAGGATGTTTTCCAGGTTGTTTTACAGGATGTTTTCCAGGATGTTTTCCAGGATGTTTTCCAGGTTGTTTTCCAGGTTGTTTTACAAGTTGTTTTCCAGGATGTTTTCCAGGTTGTTTTCCAGGATGTTTTCCAGGATGTTTTCCAGGATGTTTTCCAGGTTGTTTTCCAGGTTGTTTTACAGGTTGTTTTACAGGATGTTTTCCAGGTTGTTTTACAAGTTGTTTTCCAGGTTGTTTTACAGGATGTTTTCCAGGTTGTTTTACAGGATGTTTTCCAGGATGTTTTCCAGGATGTTTTCCAGGTTGTTTTCCAGGTTGTTTTACAAGTTGTTTTCCAGGATGTTTTCCAGGTTGTTTTACAGGTTGTTTTCCAG
The DNA here is from genome assembly GCF_964263955.1 of Coregonus lavaretus. Classification (NCBI taxonomy): domain Eukaryota; kingdom Metazoa; phylum Chordata; class Actinopteri; order Salmoniformes; family Salmonidae; genus Coregonus; species Coregonus lavaretus. The sequence continues at coordinate 39,224,712 of NC_140019.1, read as the reverse complement.
GATGTTTTCCAGGATGTTTTCCAGGTTGTTTTCCAGGTTGTTTTCCAGGTTGTTTTCCAGGTTGTTTTCCAGGATGTTTTCCAGGTTGTTTTCCAGGTTGTTTTCCAAGTTGTTTTCCAGGATGTTTTCCAGGTTGTTTTACAAGTTGTTTTACAGGTTGTTTTCCAGGTTGTTTTACAAGTTGTTTTCCAGGTTGTTTTACAGGATGTTTTCCAGGTTGTTTTACAGGATGTTTTCCAGGATGTTTTCCAGGATGTTTTCCAGGTTGTTTTCCAGGTTGTTTTCCAGGTTGTTTTCCAGGATGTTTTCCAGGATGTTTTCCAAGTTGTTTTCCAGGATGTTTTCCAGGTTGTTTTCCAGGTTGTTTTCCAAGTTGTTTTCCAGGATGTTTTCCAGGTTGTTTTACAAGTTGTTTTCCAGGTTGTTTTACAGGTTGTTTTACAAGTTGTTTTCCAGGATGTTTTCCAGGTTGTTTTCCAGGTTGTTTTCCAGGTTGTTTTCCAGGTTGTTTTACAAGTTGTTTTCCAGGATGTTTTCCAGGATGTTTTCCAGGATGTTTTCCAGGATGTTTTCCAGGTTGTTTTCCAGGTTGTTTTCCAGGTTGTTTTACAAGTTGTTTTCCAGGATGTTTTCCAGGATGTTTTCCAGGATGTTTTCCAGGTTGTTTTCCAGGTTGTTTTCCAGGTTGTTTTCCAGGATGTTTTCCAGGTTGTTTTACAAGTTGTTTTACAGTTTGTTCGCCAGATTGTTTGCCAGGTTGTTTTCCATATTCGTCATCATTGGCGAACTGAACACAGCAGTGGCTTGAAGTTGTTTTTAGATCAAAAACATTTTTATTCAGCAACAGTGGAGGGCACTTTTGGAGGACTGTGTGTGTGGGTGTGGGGGGGAGGGGGGGAGGCAGCTGCCTTTTGATATCTCATCTTCTATCAGACTTCACTCACGGAAGGGATTCTACACAAACTGCTGCAGACACACTCACACATACACACATACACACATACACACATACACACATACACACATACACACATACACACACTCACACATACGCACATACGCACATACACACATACACACATACACACATAGGCACAAACACACAGTATTGTACAGCTAACCTTGTGTGGACACACAATTCAGTCCCATTCAAAATCATATTTTCCCTAACCCCTAACCCTAAACCTAACCCTAGCTCCTAACCCTAAACCTAACCCTAGCTCCTAACCCTAAAACTAACCCTAGCTCCTAACCCTAAAACCCTTAACGTAATTCTAACACTAATTCTAACCTTAACCCTAAACCCCCTAGAAATAGCATTTGACCTCGTGGGGACAAACAAAATGTCCCCAGTTGGTCAAATGTTTGTTTGTTTACAAACTTGTCCACAAACTTGCACGCATGTACTGTCTTCAGTGAAGAAAGCAGGTATTGACAGACAGCGGGGGGGGGGGGGTTAAAGGGTTAGTTGACCCACCCCTTGTTTCTAGGAAACCATATATAAAATTAATAATCTGACCAAATATTTAGGAAGAGTCTGTGAAGGAAGAAACCACGTGGAAAAAGTGGTAAGCAACTTAGGTCCCACAAAAACAGATTTTCACCAAGTCAAATTAATTTATTGTGTTAAGAGGTTTCATAATGCTTGTATCTAAACCAAAGTAGATCGTTAAGATTGTTCTAAACATCAGTTGGGGTCTCGATTATCTTCAATATGAGGTCCTAAACCTAGCAAGAAAGTGCATCCTTGTCGCTGTGTGAGCTAGTACAGTAAAAATGTTTGCCTTGGGGTAAGTTGAGCCAATGGCCACTATATCCCACGCAAATGATGATTACATTTTGTCCATTTTATGCATAATATGCATAGTAACGTAGTATTTCTGCAATGTGTCATGCTTATGAACTCAAGATAGGTCATTTCTATAGTTACGGATCAGACACCATCGTGCCCCGTGTATTCTAACGTAAAACAAGCATGGGGTCTAGCCCCCCCTTGAGGTTCTGGAGATAGCAGCCAAGGACGTGAGAGAAGCATGGGGTCTAGCCCCCCCTTGAGGTTCTGGAGATAGCAGCCAAGGACGTGAGAGAAGGGGAGAAGTCCATTGGAGAAGCAGCAAGGTATGAACACATTTTACTGAATGACACTGAAGTGGGTACATTGACCAAAAAAGAAAACGAACATGTGCCTGTGTGAAAGAGAGAGTATGACAGAGTAGCAGAGACGCACAGGGTGACATGGAGTCTGAGATAAACATATCAAGAATCTCGCGGGCCAGTTTCATGGGCTTTAGTAGCCTCATACGCAAGAGAACCTGCCGACGAATTCACACATCGAAACAACATCCATGTCCCACACAACTGGTCAGGAAATGGAAGGGTCAGTGATATTGAACAGAGAGATCTATATCTGAATGTAGGCATACATTTGAGATATACAGTGTACCACATTCCCTGAATTAAACTTTGACCTACCAGCACCATCACCCACTGTACCAGCACCATCACCCACTGTACCAGCACCATCACCCACTGTCACAGGACACCATCACCCACTTACCCCTAGGCGGTTCAATTTACCTTATCCCTACACTTAACTTAAGTTGTGCCAAGAAACCACTTTTTTTGGGACAAGCTATGTTTTCAAAACTATGCTTAAATGAATTCTGATTATTTCCAGGGATACACAACATCCTGAAATACACTGAGTGTACAAAACATTAAGAACACCTGCTCTTTCCATGACAAAGACTGACCAGGGAAATCCAGGTGAAAGCAATGACACGTTATTGATGTCACTTGTTAAATCCACTTCAGTCAGTGTAGATGAAGGTGAGGAGACAGGTAACATTTTTATTTTAAAGCCTTGAGACAATTGAGACATGGATTGTGTATGTGTGCCATTCAGAGGGTGAATGGGCAAGACAAAATATTTAAGTCCCTTTGAACGGGGTATGGTAGTACATTTTACGTCATTT
>NC_140019.1:39071737-39216737 GCF_964263955.1 Coregonus lavaretus | reverse complement strand
GTTTAGAATGTTCATGTACAGTACAACCTTTAAACTTTACTCGAAAATAATACTCTTACCACTTGCCTGTGCTGCGACCTGTTGTTGAATCATTGAGTCCCACTGTGCCTCTTACCTGACCAGAATGCTTTCATATAACACAGAACTCTCTCCAGCTGAGATCCAAATGGGAAAAGGTCGTAGTTGGCTAAAGAAGAGCTCCGTGAGAAGAAGTGGGTGAAGGAGAGGGAAGGGATGCAAGAAAGGAGGGAGGAGAAAGGAAAGAGGATGAAAAGGATGGAGGTGTTGAAGGAGGGATGAATGGAAAAGGTCACAAGCTGTGTTTCCATTAAACTTGTCCAGTGATTTTTGTTGTTGTCGACGTTCAGAAAGTTTGCATAGAAAATAGATGCGACAATTGCCTGTTGGGGTCCGTTTCCATTTACAGTGAGGGAAAAAAAGTATTTGATCCCATGCTGATTTTGTACGTTTGCCCACTGACAAAGAAATGATCAGTCTATAATTTTAATGGTAGGTTTATTTGAACAGTGAGAGACAGAATAACAAAACAATTATCCAGAAAAACGCATGTCAAAAATGTTATAAATTGTTTTGCATTTTAATGAGGGAAATAAGTATTTGACCCCTCTGCAAAACATGACTTAGTACTTGGTGGCAAAACCCTTGTTGGCAATCATAGAGGTCAGACGTTTCTTGTAGTTGGCCACCAGGTTTGCACACATCTCAGGAGGGATTTTGTCCCACTCCTCTTTGCAGATCTTCTCCAAGTCATTAAGGTTTCGAGCCTGACGTTTGGCAACTTGAACCTTCAGCTCCCTCCACAGATTTTCTATGGGATTAAGGTCTGGAGACTGGCTAGGCCACTCCAGGACCTTAATGTGCTTCTTCTTGAGCCTCTCCTTTGCTGCCTTGGCCGTGTGTTTTGGGTCATTGTCATGCTGGAATACCCATCCACGACCCATTTTCAATGCCCTGGCTGAGGGAAGGAGGTTCTCACCCAAGATTTGACGGTACATGGCCCCGTCCATCGTCCCTTTGATGCGGTGAAGTTATCCTGTCCCCTTAGCAGAAAAACACCCCCAAGCATAATGTTTCCACCTCCATGTTTGACGGTGGGGATGGTGTTCTTGGGGTCATAGGCATTCCTCCTCCTCCAAACATGGCGAGTTGAGTTGATGCCAAAGAGCTCGATTTTGGTCTCATCTGACCACAACACTTTCATCCAGTTCTCCTCTGAATCATTCAGATGTTCATTGGCAAACTTCAGACGGGCCTGTATATGTGCTTTGTTGAGCAGGGGGACCTTGCGGGCGCTGCAGGATTTCAGTCCTTCACAGCGTAGTGTGTTACCAATTGTTTTCTTGGTGACTATGGTCCCAGCTGCCTTGAGATCATTGAGTGTAGTTCTTGGCTGATTCCTCACCGTTCTCATGATCATTGCAACTCCACGAGGTGAGATCTTGCATGGAGCCCCAGGCCGAGGGAGATTGACAGTTCTTTTGTGTTTCTTCCATTTGCGAATAATCGCACCAACTGTTGTCACCTTCTCACCAAGCTGCTTGGCGATGGTCTTGTAGCCCATTCCAGCCTTGTGTAGGTCTACAATCTTGTCCCTGAGATCCTTTGAGAGCTCTTTGGTCTTGGCCATGGTGGAGAGTTTGTAATCTGATTGATTGATTGCTTCTGTGGACAGGTGTCTTTTATACAGGTAACAAGCTGAGATTAGGAGCACTCCCTTTAAGAGTGTGCTCCTAATCTCAGCTCGTTACCTGTATAAAAGACACCTGGAAGCCAGAAATCTTTCTGATTGAGAGGGGGTCAAATACTTATTTCCCTCATTAAAATGCAAATCAATTTATAACATTTTTGACATGCGTTTTTCTGGATTTTTTTGTTGGTATTCTGTCTCTCACTGTTTAAATTAACCTACCATTAAAATTATAGACTGATAATTTCTTTGTCAGTGTGCAAACGTACAAAATCAGCAGGGGATCAAATACTTTTTTCCCTCACTGTAACTATCTTTTGTCGATATAATATTATCAGCGGACGTAATGATGTCACACCAAAAACCTACAGTGTCGAATAAAAATTGTAGTGGTTGAAGTGTTTCCATTACCCATTTAGGAAAATTGCACAATAATAAATTGGTGACAGCCTGTATGCCCTCCCATGTCTCAGGTAGCACGCGAAAGCCAGCCTGGATAGAATGAAATACTTTACTAATATTTGATGTATTCTAATAATTCTCATAATAATTCCATCGGCTGCCTGGACTACTCTGTGATATGTTGAGTTGCACTCCTGTAGATCTGAAATAATTTAATGGTGAAACTTGCCAGCCAACCAGAAAAGCAAGGCGAAGCAATTCAGGCATTCTTGAAAGTCAGGCCAATTCATGTCCTGCAAATAAACATTATTTTTTGTAGTTGGGTGAAAAAAATATATTTTGCAAGCAGTAGGCATTTAGAATTAAATGTAAAGTGGAGCTTATAATTATGTGATGACATCACGTGACCTGTGTACCTTAAAAAGTATTCATCATTTATTACAAAAAGTTAAGTTAGACAAAAGAAAAATCCACCCCTGTCGAACAGATAAAAATGGTGATCTTTAGAAAATATCTCCTATACCTACAGTTTTCATTACACGTCCTAATTATGATTTTTTTTTGCTACATTTGCTACTTTTTTCGAATAAACCTGGGTCAATGGAAATGTGCCTATTGCTTAAGAGGAGAAGGGGGAGGAGGAGAGGTAAAGGGAGAGATGGAGGAATAGAGGGAGAGATTTAGAAAGGATGGAGGGATGGAGGGATGGAGAGATGGAGGGATGGAGAGATGGAGAGATGGAGGGATGGAGGGATGGAGGGATGGATGGAGGGATGGAGGGATGGAGAGATGGAGAGACTGATGGATGGAGGGATGGAGGGATGGAGAGATGGAGAGATGGAGGGATGGAGAGATGGAGAGATGGAGAGATGGAGAGACTGATGGATGGAGGGATGGAGGGATGGAGAGATGGAGGGATGGAGAGATGGAGAGATGGAGGGATGGAGAGATGGAGAGATGGAGAGACTGATGGAGAGACTGATGGAGGGATGGAGGGGACTGAGGGGATTAAGGAGGGCTGGAAAGAGGGATAGAGGGATGGAGAGATGGAGGGATGGAGAGGGGATGACTGAATGTGTTCTCCGGATGACCTGTTAAGTGATGATGTCACCATCTTCCTGACAGAACATCCACTCTGATGTCAGTGGGTGTGTGCATGCGTGCGTGCATGTGTGTTTGTTTGTCTGTGTGTATGTGTGTGTGTGTGCATGTGTGTGTGTGCATGCGTGCGTGCATGTGTGTTTGTTTGTCTGTGTGTGTGTGTGTGTGTGTGTGTGTGTGTGTGTGTGTGTGAGCTCCACTGTGCTTCATTTGGTTGATGTGGCCTTGGGTGGCTGTCAGACAGGCTTTCTAATAGGCTTTATGGGTGTTCATGACAACCTTTGCCTGTCTGTTCTGTTCTCTCCAGGCTGTTCAGTCGACTGACAGACACATGCCGACAGATGGAGAGAAGGACTGACAGACACATACTGACAGATGGAGAGAAGGACAGAATAATGCTGAAGAGGAGAAGAACTACCCCCTCCCGGGGCAACTTAACGGGACATTTAGTTCTGTCTTTTCTTTCTTTCAGTTTTATTGACGGTTGTTCTAAGTTTCTACTGCGGGCGGAACGCGTTGAGCTGACGCTGGCACGACAAGCGTTAAAGGCAAATTAAAAGTACAGCCAATCTGTCTCTGTCCACCTTTTAGATTCTGATGTGAGGTACACAAACACCTTTTAATTGATGTGATTAACGGAGCTTGTCTGTCCCCAAACTTCTCCAACAGAATGAGGGACAGAGTTTTCTCTCTCTAATTCCACCTCACTCACACCGCTCTAATGAACTCATAGTGTGCTGTAATCAACTCATAGTGTGCTGTAATCAACTCATAGTGTGTTGTAATCAACTCATAGTGTGTTGTAATCAACTCATAGTGTGCTGTAATCAACTCATAGTGTGCTGTAATCAACTCATAGTGTGCTGTAATCAACTCATAGTGTGTTGTAATCAACTCATAGTGTGTTGTAATCAACTCATAGTGTGTTGTAATCAACTCATAGTGTGCTGTAATCAACTCATAGTGTGCTGTAATCAACTCATAGTGTGCTGTAATCAACTCATAGTGTGCTGTAATCAACTCATAGTGTCGTAAGCAGCCAATATCTTCAGCTCTTCAAAAGCTTTTTACTTAATGGCTATAATTCCTGGGAAAATCACCTTTGTTTATCACAGGACCGGTAGGACGGTATCAAATCAAATAAATGTTATGGGTCACATATACATATTTAGCAGATGTTATTGCAGGTGTAGCTAAATGCTTGTGTTTCTAGCTCCAACAGTGCAGTAATATCTAACAATTCACAACAATACATACACATCTAAAAGTAAAATAATGGAATTAAGAAATATATAAATATTAGGACGAGCAATGTCAGAGTGGCATTAACTAAATACAGTAGAATAGAATACAGTATATACAGTGCCATCGGAAAGTATTCAGACCCCTTGACTTTTTCACATTTTGTTATGTTACAGCCTTATTCTAAAATTGATAAAATTGCTTTTTTCCCCCTCATCAACTACACACCATACCCCATAATGACAAAGCAAAAACAGGTTTTTAGAAATGTTTGCTAATATATGAAAAATTAAAAACTGTAGTATTCAGACCCTTTACTCAGTACTTTGTTGAAGCACCTTCGGCTGTGATTACACCCTCAAGTCTTCTTGAGGATGATGCTACAAGCTTAGCACACCTCTATTTGGGGAGTTTCTCCCGTTCTTCTCTGCAGATCCTCTCAAGCTCTGTCAGGTTGGATGGGGAGCGTCGGTGCACAGCTATTGTCAGGTCTCTCCAGAGATGTTCGATCAGGTTCAAGTCTGGGCTCTGGCTGAGCCACTAAAGGACATTCAGAGACTTGTCCCGAAGCCACTCCTGCGTTGTCTTGGCTGTGTGCTTAGGGTCATTGTCCTGTCTGAGGTCCTGAGCGCTCTGGAGCAGGTTTTCATCAAGGATCTCTCTGTACTTTGCTCTGTTCATCTTTCCCTCAATCCTGACTAGTCTCCCAGTCCCTGCCGATGAAAAACATCCCCACAGCATGATGCTGCCACCACCATGCTTCACTGTAGGGATGGTGCCAGGTTTCCTCCAGACGTGACGCTTGGCATTCAGGCCAAAGAGTTCAGTCTTGGTTTCATCAGACCAGAGAATCTTGTTTCTCATGGTCTGAGAGTCTTTAGGTGCCTTTTGGAAAACTCCAAGTGGGTTGTCATGTGCCTTTAAAGGCCTGATTGATGGAGTGCTGCAGAGATGTTTGTCCTTCTGGAATGTTCACCCATCTCCACAGAGGAACTCTAGAGCTCTGTCATAGTGACCATCGGGTTCTTGGTCACCTCCCTGACCAATGCCCTTCTCCCACGATTGCTCAGTTTGGCCTGGCAGCCAGCTCTAGGATAAGTCTTGGTGGTTCCAAACTTCTTCCATTTAAGAATGATGTAGGTCACTGTGTTCTTGGGGACCTTCAATGCTGCAGAAATGTTTTGGTGCCTTTACCCAGATCTGTGCCTCAACACAATCCTGTCTCAGAGCTCTACGGACAATTCCTTCTACCTCATGGCTTGGTTTTTGCTCTGACATGCACTGTCAACTGTGGGACCTTATATAGACGGGTCACACTGTCTGTGTGGGTGGACCAATTCAGATAGTCAGTGATGTGTACGCCGAGGAACTTGAAGCCTCCCACCTTCTCCACTGCGGTCCCGTCGATGTAGATAGGGGCGTGCTCCCTCTGCTGTTTCCTGAAGTCCACGATCACCTCCTTCGTTTGTTGACGTTGAGGGAGAGGTTATTTTCATGGCACCAATCCGCCAGGGCCCTCACCTCCTCCCTGTAGGCTGTCTCGTCATTGTTAGTAATCAGACCAGGTCATATTCCTGGTCGTAATGCTGGTGAGTTACCGCCGCTCTGATATCCAAAATATATTTCCGTCTGTATGTAATAACACAAAAAACGTTCTGGGCTAATAATGTAAGAAATAACACACAAAAAAAAAATGAAATACTGGAAGTTGCTTAGGAGCTAGAAGCAGAGCTGCCATGTCTGTTGCTCAGGAGCTAGAAGCAGAGCTGCCATGTCTGTTGCTTAGGAGCTAGAAGCAGAGCTGCCATGTCTGTTGCTTAGGAGCTAGAAGCAGAGCTGCCATGTCTGTTGCTGAGGAGCTAGAAGCAGAGCTGCCATGTCTGTTGCTGAGGAGCTAGAAGCAGAGCTGCCATGTCTGTTGCTTAGGAGCTAGAAGCAGAGCTGCCATGTCTGTTGCTTAGGAGCTAGAAGCAGAGCTGCCATGTCTGTTGCTTAGGAGCTAGAAGCAGAGCTGCCATGTCTGTTGCTTAGGAGCTAGAAGCAGAGCTGCCATGTCTGTTGCTTAGGATATATGTTGCTAAGGAGCTAGAAGCAGAGCTGCCATGTCTGTTGCTTAGGAGCTAGAAGCAGAGCTGCCATGTCTGTTGCTTAGGAGCTAGAAGCAGAGCTGCCATGTCTGTTGCTTAGGAGCTAGAAGCAGAGCTGCCATGTCTGTTGCTTAGGAGCTAGAAGCAGAGCTGCCATGTCTGTTGCTTAGGAGCTAGAAGCAGAGCTGCCATGTCTGTTGCTTAGGAGCTAGAAGCAGAGCTGCCATGTCTGTTGCTAAGGAGCTAGAAGCAGAGCTGCCATGTCTGTTGCTGAGGAGCTAGAAGCAGAGCTGCCATGTCTGTTGCTGAGGAGCTAGAAGCAGAGCTGCCATGTCTGTTGCTGAGGAGCTAGAAGCAGAGCTGCCATGTCTGTTGCTTAGGAGCTAGAAGCAGAGCTGCCATGTCTGTTGCTTAGGAGCTAGAAGCAGAGCTGCCATGTCTGTTGCTTAGGAGCTAGAAGCAGAGCTGCCATGTCTGTTGCTTAGGAGCTAGAAGCAGAGCTGCCATGTCTGTTGCTGAGGAGCTAGAAGCAGAGCTGCCATGTCTGTTGCTTAGGAGCTAGAAGCAGAGCTGCCATGTCTGTTGCTGAGGAGCTAGAAGCAGAGCTGCCATGTCTGTTGCTGAGGAGCTAGAAGCAGAGCTGCCATGTCTGTTGCTGAGGAGCTAGAAGCAGAGCTGCCATGTCTGTTGCTTAGGAGCTAGAAGCAGAGCTGCCATGTCTGTTGCTTAGGAGCTAGAAGCAGAGCTGCCATGTCTGTTGCTTAGGAGCTAGAAGCAGAGCTGCCATGTCTGTTGCTTAGGAGCTAGAAGCAGAGCTGCCATGTCTGTTGCTTAGGAGCTAGAAGCAGAGCTGCCATGTCTGTTGCTTAGGAGCTAGAAGCAGAGCTGCCATGTCTGTTGCTTAGGAGCTAGAAGCAGAGCTGCCATGTCTGTTGCTTAGGATATCTGTTGCTAAGGAGCTAGAAGCAGAGCTGCCATGTCTGTTACTTAGGAGCTAGAAGCAGAGCTGCCATGTCTGTTGCTTAGGAGCTAGAAGCAGAGCTGCCATGTCTGTTGCTTAGGAGCTAGAAGCAGAGCTGCCATGTCTGTTGCTTAGGAGCTAGAAGCAGAGCTGCCATGTCTGTTGCTTAGGAGCTAGAAGCAGAGCTGCCATGTCTGTTGCTTAGGAGCTAGAAGCAGAGCTGCCATGTCTGTTGCTAAGGAGCTAGAAGCAGAGCTGCCATGTCTGTTGCTGAGGAGCTAGAAGCAGAGCTGCCATGTCTGTTGCTGAGGAGCTAGAAGCAGAGCTGCCATGTCTGTTGCTTAGGAGCTAGAAGCAGAGCTGCCATGTCTGTTGCTAAGGAGCTAGAAGCAGAGCTGCCATGTCTGTTGCTTAGGAGCTAGAAGCAGAGCTGCCATGTCTGTTGCTGAGGAGCTAGAAGCAGAGCTGCCATGTCTGTTGCTTAGGAGCTAGAAGCAGAGCTGCCATGTCTGTTGCTTAGGAGCTAGAAGCAGAGCTGCCATGTCTGTTGCTTAGGAGCTAGAAGCAGAGCTGCCATGTCTGTTGCTTAGGAGCTAGAAGCAGAGCTGCCATGTCTGTTGCTTAGGAGCTAGAAGCAGAGCTGCCATGTCTGTTGCTTAGGAGCTAGAAGCAGAGCTGCCATGTCTGTCGGCGCCATCTTACTCATGCTGATTATACCACGGGGCAATCATAAGTGTGTCACTCTGACGGACTCCATATGGAGAGCATCAATCAACAAAACTCTAAAAGGAATTCCTCCGGCATTTACCTTTTTCATTACTGTCCGCTTTGTAGCAACAAGGGTGTTCTGTCTCCTCTCTCCTCTCCTCTCTCACAGTCCTCAGGCCCGGGGCGATAGGAGAATGTCAGAGGGTAAAAACTAAAAAAGGAGATGGATGAAAGCTGAGAATCAAGGCTAGGCGAGGCTAGGGAGCATCCCAAATGGCACCCTGTTCCCTTTATACTGTAGGATATATGTGATAATGGTATGCCAAACCAAAACGTGTAGTGAGTGTGATTTGAAGGAGTCAGGCGCAGGAGGGTAAATCACTGAATACAGAGTTTATTCCGTCGTACACAGTTGCGCTGGATAGCGACAACAAAATACAGGCACAGGGGAAACAATCTACCCCGGCAATACAAGGTACAAGTAGCTCCAACAAAATACAGGCTCAGGGGAATAATCTACCCCGGCAATACAAGGTACAGGTAGCTCCAACAAAATACAGGCTCAGGGGAACAATCTACCCCGGCAATACAAGGTACGAGTAGCTCCAACAAAATACAGGCTCAGGGGAACAATCTACCCCGGCAATACAAGGTACAGGTAGCTCCAACAAAATACAGGCTCAGGGAAACAATCTACCCCGGCAATACAAGGTACAGGTAGCTCCACCGAGCTACACTCATCTCACATGAAACAATCACCCACAAGGACAAGGGGGCAGAGGGAACACTTAAACACGTACTAATGAGGGGATATGAACCAGGTCTGTGTAATAGACAAGACAAGACAAATGGAATGATGAGATATGGAGCGGCAGTGGCTAGAAGGCCGGTGACGACGAACGTCAAAGCCTGCCCGAACAAGGAGGGGAGGCAGCCTCGGAGGAAGTCACGACAGTGAGTGAGAAAAGAGAAAGGAGAACCTTGTGAAGAATGGAACGGTTCACTTTTAACTGATTATCTCTGTCTATAACGGTTGACTTGAAACTGATTCTGTCTGTAACGGTTAACTTGTAACTGATTCTCTCTGTCTGTAATGGTTAACTTGTAACTGATTCTGACTATAACGGTTAACATGTAACTGATTCTCTCTGTCTATAAAGGTTGACTTGTAACTGATTCTGTATATAATGGTTAACTTGTAATATATTCTCTCTGTCTATAACGGTTAACTTGTAACTGATTCTGTCTATAATGGTTAACTTGTAACTGATTCTCTCTGTCTATAACGGTTGACTTGTAACTGATTCTGTCTATAACGGTTAACTTGTAACTGATTCTCTCTGTCTACAATGGTTAACTTGTAACTGATTCTGTCTATAACGGTTAACATGTAACTGATTATCTCTGTCTATAATGGTTAACTTGTAACAGATTCTCTCTGTCTATAACGGTTAACTTGTAACTGATTCTCTCTGTCTAACGGTTAACTTGTAACTGATTCTCTCTGTCTATAATGGTTAACTTGTAATTTATTCTCTTTGTCTAACGGTTAACTTGTAACTGATTCTCTCTGTCTATAATGGTTAACTTGTAACTGATTCTCTCTGTCTATAAAGGTTAACTTGTAACTGATTCTCTCTGACTATAACGGGTAACTTTTAACTAATTCTCTCTGTGTATAACGGTTAACATGTAACTGATTCTCTATGGCTATAATGGCTAACTTGTAACTGATTCTCTCTGTCTATAATGGTTAACTTGTAACTGATTCTGTCTATAATGGTTAACTTGTAACTGATTCTCTCTGTCTATAATGGTTAACTTGTAACTGATTCTGTCTATAACGGTTAACTTGTAAATGATTCTCTCTGTCTATAACGGTTAACTTTCAACTGATACTCTCTGTCTATAATGGTTAACTTGTAACTGATTATCTCTGACTATAACGGTTAACTTGTAACTGATTATGTCTATAACGGTTAACTTGTAACTGATTCTCTCTGTCTATAACGGTTAACTTGTAACTGATTCTGTCTATAACGGTTAACTTGTAACTGATTCTCTCTGTCTATAATGGTTAACTTGTAACTGATTCTCTCTGTCTATAATGGTTAACTTGCAACTGATTCTCTCTGTCTATAACGGTTAACTTGTAACTGATTCTGTCTATAACGGTTAACTTGTAACTGATTCTCTCTGTCTATAATGGTTAACTTGTAACTGATTCTGTCTATAATGGTTAACTTGTAACTGATTCTCTCTGTCTATAATGGTTAACTTGTAACTGATTCTCTCTGTCTATAATGGTTAACTTGCAACTGATTCTCTCTGTCTATAATGGTTAACTTGTAACTGATTCTGTCTATAATGGTTAACTTGTAACTGATTCTCTCTGTCTATAACGGTTAACTTGTAACTGATTCTCTCTTTCTATAACGGTTAACTTGTAACTGATTCTCTCTTTCTATAATGGTTAACTTGTAACTGATTCTCTCTGTCTATAACGGTTAACTTAAAACTGATTCTCTCTGTCTATAATGGTTAACTTGTAACTGATTCTCTCTGTCTATAATGGTTAACTTGTAACTGATTCTGTCTATAATGGTTAACTTGCAACTGATTCTCTCTGTCTATAACGGTTAACATGTAACTGATTCTCTCTTTCTATAACGGTTAACTTGTAACTGATTCTCTCTGTCTATAATGGTTAACTTGCAACTGATTCTCTCTGTCTATAACGGTTAACATGTAACTGATTCTCTCTTTCTATAACGGTTAACTTGTAACTGATTCTCTCTGTATATAACGGTTAACATGTAACTGATTCTCTATGTCTGTAACGGTTAACTTGTAACTGATTCTCTCTGTCTATAATGGTTAACTTGTAACTGATTCTCTCTGTCTATAACGGTTAACATGTAACTGATTCTCTCTTTCTATAACGGTTAACTTGTAACTGATTCTCTCGTCTATAATGGTTAACTTGCAACTGATTCTCTCTGTATATAACGGTTAACATGTAACTGATTCTCTATGTCTGTAACGGTTAACTTGTAACTGATTCTCTCTGTGTGTAGCGGATAAAATGTAACTGATTCTCTCTGTCTATAATGGTTAACTTGTAACTGATTCTCTCTTTCTATAACGGTTAACTTGTAACTGATTCTCTCTGTCTATAACGGTTAACTTGTAACTGATTCTCTCTGTCTGTAACGGTTAAATTGTAACTGATTCTCTCTGTCTATAACGGTTGACTTGTAACTGATTCTGTATATAATGGTTAACTTGTAACTGATTCTCTCTTTCTATAACGGTTAACTTGTAACTGATTCTCTCTGTCTATAACGGTTAACTTGTAACTGATTCTCTCTCTCTATAATGGTTAACTTGAAACTGATTCTGTCTATAACGGTTAACTTGTAACTGATTCTGTCTATAACGGTTAACTTGTAACTGATTCTGTCTATAACGGTTAACTTGTAACTGATTCTCTCTGTCTATAACGGTTAACTTGTAACTGATTCTCTCTGTCTATAACGGTTGACTTGAAACTGATTCTGTCTATAACGGTTAACTTGTAACTGATTCTGTCTATAAAGGTTAACTTGTAACTGATTCTCTCTGTCTATAACGGTTGACTTGTAACTGATTTTCTCTGTCTATAACGGTTAACTTGTAACTGATTCTCTCTGTCTGTAATGGTTAACTTGTAACTGATTCTGTCTATAACGGTTAACATGTAACTGATTCTCTCTGTCTATAAAGGTTGACTTGTAACTGATTCTGTATATAATGGTTAACTTGTAATATATTATCTCTGTCTATAACGGTTAACTTGTAACTGATTCTGTCTATAATGGTTAGCTTGTAACTGATTCTCTCTGTCTATAACGGTTGACTTGTAACTGATTCTGTCTATAATGGTTAACTTGTAACTGATTCTCTCTGTCTACAATGGTTAACTTGTAACTGATTCTCTCTATGACGGTTAACATGTAACTGATTATCTCTGTCTATAATGGTTAACTTGTAACAGATTCTCTCTGTCTATAACGGTTAACTTGTAACTGATTCTCTCTGTCTATAACGGTTAACTTGTAACTGATTCTGTCTGTCTAACGGTTAACTTGTAACTGATTCTCTCTGTCTATAATGGTTAACTTTTAACTGATTTTCTCTGTCTATAACGGTTAACTTGTAACTGATTCTCTCTGTCTATAACGGTTGACTTGTAACTGATTCTGTCTATAATGGTTAACTTGTAACTGATTATCTCTGACTATAACGGTTAACTTGTAACTGATTCTCTCTGTCTGTAACGTTTAAGTTGTAATTGATTCTCTTTGTCTAACGGTTAACTTGTAACTGATTCTCTGTCTATAATGGTTAACTTGTAACTGATTCTCTCTGTCTATAAAGGTTAACTTGTAACTGATTCTCTCTGACTATAACGGGTAACTTTTAACTAATTCTCTCTGTGTGTAACGGATAACATGTAACTGATTCTCTATGGCTATAATGGCTAACTTGTAACTGATTCTCTCTGTCTATAATGGTTAACTTGTAACTGATTCTGTCTATAATGGTTAACTTGTAACTGATTCTCTCTGTCTATAATGGTTAACTTGTAACTGTTTCTGTCTATAATGGTTAACTTGTAACTGATTCTCTCTGTCTATAACGGTTAACTTGTAACTGATTCTGTCTATAATGGTTAACTTGTAACTGATTCTCTCTGTCTACAATGGTTAACTTGTAACTGATTCTGTCTATAACGGTTAACATGTAACTGATTCACTCTTTCTATAACGGTTAACTTGTAACTGATTCTCTCTGTATATAACGGTTAACATGTAACTGATTCTCTATGTCTGTAACGGTTAAATTGTAACTGATTCTCTCTGTGTGTAACAGATAAAATGTAACTGATTCTCTCTGTCTATAATGGTTAACTTGTAACTGATTCTCTCTTTCTATAACGGTTAACTTGTAACTGATTCTCTCTGTCTATAACGGTTAACTTGTAACTGATTCTCTCTGTCTGTAACGGTTAAATTGTAACTGATTCTCTCTGTGTGTAACGGATAAAATGTAACTGATTCTCTCTGTCTATAATGGTTAACTTGTAACTGATTCTCTCTTTCTATAACGGTTAACTTGTAACTGATTCTCTGTCTATAATGGTTAACTTGTAACTGATTCTCTCTGTCTATAAAGGTTAACTTGTAACTGATTCTCTCTGACTATAACGGGTAACTTTTAACTAATTCTCTCTGTGTGTAACGGATAACATGTAACTGATTCTCTATGGCTATAATGGCTAACTTGTAACTGATTCTCTCTGTCTATAATGGTTAACTTGTAACTGATTCTGTCTATAATGGTTAACTTGTAACTGATTCTCTCTGTCTATAATGGTTAACTTGTAACTGTTTCTGTCTATAATGGTTAACTTGTAACTGATTCTCTCTGTCTATAACGGTTAACTTGTAACTGATTCTGTCTATAATGGTTAACTTGTAACTGATTCTCTCTGTCTACAATGGTTAACTTGTAACTGATTCTGTCTATAACGGTTAACATGTAACTGATTCACTCTTTCTATAACGGTTAACTTGTAACTGATTCTCTCTGTATATAACGGTTAACATGTAACTGATTCTCTATGTCTGTAACGGTTAAATTGTAACTGATTCTCTCTGTGTGTAACAGATAAAATGTAACTGATTCTCTCTGTCTATAATGGTTAACTTGTAACTGATTCTCTCTTTCTATAACGGTTAACTTGTAACTGATTCTCTCTGTCTATAACGGTTAACTTGTAACTGATTCTCTCTGTCTGTAACGGTTAAATTGTAACTGATTCTCTCTGTGTGTAACGGATAAAATGTAACTGATTCTCTCTGTCTATAATGGTTAACTTGTAACTGATTCTCTCTTTCTATAACGGTTAACTTGTAACTGATTCTCTCTGTCTATAACGGTTAACTTGTAACTGATTCTCTATGTCTGTAACGGTTAACTTGTAACTGATTCTCTCTGTGTGTAACGGATAAAATGTAACTGATTCTCTCTGTCTATAATGGTTAACTTGTAACTGATTCTCTCTGTCTATAATGGTTAACTTGTAACTGTTTCTGTCTATAATGGTTAACTTGTAACTGATTCTCTCTGTCTATAACGGTTAACTTGTAACTGATTCTGTCTATAATGGTTAACTTGTAACTGAATCTCTCTGTCTACAATGGTTAACTTGTAACTGATTCTGTCTATAACGGTTAACATGTAACTGATTCACTCTTTCTATAACGGTTAACTTGTAACTGATTCTCTCTGTATATAACGGTTAACATGTAACTGATTCTCTATGTCTGTAACGGTTAAATTGTAACTGATTCTCTCTGTGTGTAACGGATAAAATGTAACTGATTCTATCTGTCTATAATGGTTAACTTGTAACTGATTCTCTCTGTCTATAATGGTTAACTTGTAACTGATTCTCTCTTTCTATAACGGTTAACTTGTAACTGATTCTCTCTGTCTATAAAGGTTGACTTGTAAGTGATTCTGTATATAATGGTTAACATGTAACTGATTCTCTCTTTCTATAACGGTTAACTTGTAACTGATTATCTCTGTCTATAATGGTTAACTTGTAACTGATTCTCTCTGTCTATAACGGTTAACATGTAACTGATTCTCTATGTCTGTAACAGTTAACTTGTAACTGATTCTCTCTGTCTATAATGGTTAACTTGTAACTGATTCTCTCTGTCTATAATGGTTAACTTGCAACTGATTCTCTCTGTCTATAACGGTTAACATGTAACTGATTCACTCTTTCTATAACGGTTAACTTGTAACTGATTCTCTCTGTATATAACGGTTAACATGTAACTGATTCTGTCTATAACGGTTAACTTGTAACTGATTCGCTATGTCTGTAACGGTTAACTTGTAACTGATTCTCTCTTTGTGTAACGGATAAAATGTAATTGATTCTCTCTGTCTATAATGGTTAACTTGTAACTGATTCTCTCTTTCTATAACGGTTAACTTGTAACTGATTCTCTCTTTCTATAATGGTTAACATGTAACTGATTCTCTCAGTCTATAACGGTTGACTTGTAACTGATTCTCTCTGTCTATAAAGGTTGACTTGTAACTGATTATGTATATAATGGTTAACTTGTAACTGATTCTCTCTTTCTATAACGGTTAACTTGTAACTGATTCTCTCTGTCTATAACGGTTAACTTGTAACTGATTCTCTCTGTCTATAATGGTTAACTTGAAACTGATTCTGTCTATAACGGTTAACTTGTAACTGATTCTGTCTATAACGGTTAACTTGTAACTGATTCTGTCTATAACGGTTAACTTGTAACTGATTCTCTCTGTCTATAACGGTTAACTTGTAACTGATTATCTCTGTCTATAACGGTTGACTTGAAACTGATTCTGTTTATATCGGTTAACTTGTAACTGATTCTGTCTATAACGGTTAACTTGTAACTGATTCTGTCTATAACGGTTAACTTGTAACTGATTCTCTCTGTCTATAACGGTTAACTTGTATCTGATTATCTCTGTCTATAACGGTTAACTTGTAACTGATTCTCTATGTCTGTAACAGTTAACTTGTAACTGATTCTCTCTGTCTATAACGGTTAACTTGTAACTGATTCTCTCTGTCTGTAATGGTTAACTTGTAACTGATTCTGTCTATAACGGTTAACATGTAACTGATTCTCTCTGTCTATAAAGGTTGACTTGTAACTGATTCTGTATATAATGGTTAACTTGTAATATATTGTCTCTGTCTATAACGGTTAACTTGTAACTGATTCTGTCTATAATGGTTAGCTTGTAACTGATTCTCTCTGTCTATAACGGTTGACTTGTAACTGATTCTGTCTATAATGGTTAACTTGTAACTGATTCTCTCTGTCTACAATGGTTAACTTGTAACTGATTCTGTCTATAACGGTTAACATGTAACTGATTATCTCTGTCTATAATGGTTAACTTGTAACAGATTCTCTCTGTCTATAACGGTTAACTTGTAACTGATTCTCTCTGTCTATAACGGTTAACTTGTAACTGATTCTCTCTGTCTAACGGTTAACTTGTAACTGATTCTCTCTGTCTATAATTGTTAATTTTTAACCGATTTTCTCTGTCTATAACGGTTAACTTGTAACTGATTCTCTCTGTCTATAACGGTTGACTTGTAACTGATTCTGTCTATAATGGTTAACTTGTAACTGATTCTCTCTGTCTACAATGGTTAACTTGTAACTGATTCTGTCTATAACGGTTAACATGTAACTGATTATCTCTGTCTATAATGGTTAACTTGTAACAGATTCTCTCTGTCTATAACGGTTAACTTGTAACTAATTCTCTCTGTCTAACGGTTAACTTGTAACTGATTCTCTCTGTCTATAATGGTTAACTTGTAATTTATTCTCTTTGTCTAACGGTTAACTTGTAACTGATTCTCTCTGTCTATAATGGTTAACTTGTAACTAATTCTCTCTGTGTATAACGGTTAACATGTAACTGATTCTCTATGGCTATAATGGCTAACTTGTAACTGATTCTCTCTGTCTATAATGGTTAACTTGTAACTGATTCTGTCTATAATGGTTAACTTGTAACTGATTCTCTCTGTCTATAATGGTTAACTTGTAACTGATTCTGTCTATAACGGTTAACTTGTAAATGATTCTCTCTGTCTATAACGGTTAACTTTCAACTGATACTCTCTGTCTATAATGGTTAACTTGTAACTGATTATCTCTGACTATAACGGTTAACTTGTAACTGATTATGTCTATAACGGTTAACTTGTAACTGATTCTCTCTGTCTATAACGGTTAACTTGTAACTGATTCTGTCTATAACGGTTAACTTGTAACTGATTCTCTCTGTCTATAATGGTTAACTTGTAACTGATTCTGTCTATAATGGTTAACTTGTAACTGATTCTCTCTGTCTATAATGGTTAACTTGTAACTGATTCTCTCTGTCTATAATGGTTAATTTGCAACTGATTCTCTCTGTCTATAACGGTTAACTTGTAACTGATTCTGTCTATAACGGTTAACTTGTAACTGATTCTCTCTGTCTATAATGGTTAACTTGTAACTGATTCTGTCTATAATGGTTAACTTGTAACTGATTCTCTCTGTCTATAATGGTTAACTTGTAACTGATTCTCTCTGTCTATAATGGTTAACTTGCAACTGATTCTCTCTGTCTATAATGGTTAACTTGTAACTGATTCTGTCTATAATGGTTAACTTGTAACTGATTCTCTCTGTCTATAATGGTTAACTTGTAACTGATTCTCTCTGTCTATAATGGTTAACTTGCAACTGATTCTCTCTGTCTATAATGGTTAACTTGTAACTGATTCTGTCTGTAATGGTTAACTTGTAACTGATTCTCTCTGTCTATAACGGTTAACTTGTAACTGATTCTCTCTTTCTATAACGGTTAACTTGTAACTGATTCTCTCTTTCTATAATGGTTAACTTGTAACTGATTCTCTCTGTCTATAACGGTTAACTTAAAACTGATTCTCTCTGTCTGTAATGGTTAACTTGCAACTGATTCTCTCTGTCTATAATGGTTAACTTGTAACTGATTCTGTCTATAATGGTTAACTTGTAACTGATTCTCTCTGTCTATAATGGTTAACTTGCAACTGATTCTCTCTGTCTATAACGGTTAACATGTAACTGATTCTCTCTTTCTATAACGGTTATCTTGTAACTGATTCTCTCTGTCTATAATGGTTAACTTGAAACTGATTCTCTCTGTCTATAACGGTTAACATGTAACTGATTCTCTCTTTCTATAACGGTTAACTTGTAACTGATTCTCTCTGTATATAACGGTTAACATGTAACTGATTCTCTATGTCTGTAACGGTTAAATTGTAACTGATTCTCTCTGTGTGTAACGGATAAAATGTAACTGATTCTCTCTGTCTATAATGGTTAACTTGTAACTGATTCTCTCTTTCTATAACGGTTAACTTGTAACTGATTCTCTCTGTCTGTAACGGTTAAATTGTAACTGATTCTCAATGTCTGTAACGGTTAACTTGTAACTGATTCTCTCTGTGTGTAACGGATAAAATGTAACTGATTCTCTCTGTCTATAATGGTTAACTTGTAACTGATTCTGTCTATAATGGTTAACTTGTAACTGATTCACTCTTTCTATAACGGTTAACTTGTAACTGATTCTCTCTGTCTATAATGGTTAACTTGTAACTGATTCTGTCTATAATGGTTAACTTGTAACTGATTCTCTCTGTCTATAATGGTTAACTTGTAACTGATTCTCTCTGTCTATAATGGTTAATTTGCAACTGATTCTCTCTGTCTATAAAGGTTAACTTGTAACTTATTCTGTCTATAACGGTTAACTTGTAACTGATTCTCTCTGTCTATAATGGTTAACTTGTAACTGATTCTGTCTATAATGGTTAACTTGTAACTGATTCTCTCTGTCTATAATGGTTAACTTGTAACTGATTCTCTCTGTCTATAATGGTTAACTTGCAACTGATTCTCTCTGTCTATAATGGTTAACTTGTAACTGATTCTCTCTGTCTATAATGGTTAACTTGTAACTGATTCTCTCTGTCTATAACGGTTAACATGTAACTGATTCTCTCTTTCTATAACGGTTAACTTGTAACTGATTCTCTCGTCTATAATGGTTAACTTGCAACTGATTCTCTCTGTATATAACGGTTAACATGTAACTGATTCTCTATGTCTGTAACGGTTAACTTGTAACTGATTCTCTCTGTGTGTAGCGGATAAAATGTAACTGATTCTCTCTGTCTATAATGGTTAACTTGTAACTGATTCTCTCTTTCTATAACGGTTAACTTGTAACTGATTCTCTCTGTCTATAACGGTTAACTTGTAACTGATTCTCTCTGTCTGTAACGGTTAAATTGTAACTGATTCTCTCTGTCTATAACGGTTGACTTGTAACTGATTCTGTATATAATGGTTAACTTGTAACTGATTCTCTCTTTCTATAACGGTTAACTTGTAACTGATTCTCTCTGTCTATAACGGTTAACTTGTAACTGATTCTCTCTCTCTATAATGGTTAACTTGAAACTGATTCTGTCTATAACGGTTAACTTGTAACTGATTCTGTCTATAACGGTTAACTTGTAACTGATTCTGTCTATAACGGTTAACTTGTAACTGATTCTCTCTGTCTATAACGGTTAACTTGTAACTGATTCTCTCTGTCTATAACGGTTGACTTGAAACTGATTCTGTCTATAACGGTTAACTTGTAACTGATTCTGTCTATAAAGGTTAACTTGTAACTGATTCTCTCTGTCTATAACGGTTGACTTGTAACTGATTTTCTCTGTCTATAACGGTTAACTTGTAACTGATTCTCTCTGTCTGTAATGGTTAACTTGTAACTGATTCTGTCTATAACGGTTAACATGTAACTGATTCTCTCTGTCTATAAAGGTTGACTTGTAACTGATTCTGTATATAATGGTTAACTTGTAATATATTATCTCTGTCTATAACGGTTAACTTGTAACTGATTCTGTCTATAATGGTTAGCTTGTAACTGATTCTCTCTGTCTATAACGGTTGACTTGTAACTGATTCTGTCTATAATGGTTAACTTGTAACTGATTCTCTCTGTCTACAATGGTTAACTTGTAACTGATTCTCTCTATAACGGTTAACATGTAACTGATTATCTCTGTCTATAATGGTTAACTTGTAACAGATTCTCTCTGTCTATAACGGTTAACTTGTAACTGATTCTCTCTGTCTATAACGGTTAACTTGTAACTGATTCTGTCTGTCTAACGGTTAACTTGTAACTGATTCTCTCTGTCTATAATGGTTAACTTTTAACTGATTTTCTCTGTCTATAACGGTTAACTTGTAACTGATTCTCTCTGTCTATAACGGTTGACTTGTAACTGATTCTGTCTATAATGGTTAACTTGTAACTGATTATCTCTGACTATAACGGTTAACTTGTAACTGATTCTCTCTGTCTGTAACGTTTAAGTTGTAATTGATTCTCTTTGTCTAACGGTTAACTTGTAACTGATTCTCTGTCTATAATGGTTAACTTGTAACTGATTCTCTCTGTCTATAAAGGTTAACTTGTAACTGATTCTCTCTGACTATAACGGGTAACTTTTAACTAATTCTCTCTGTGTGTAACGGATAACATGTAACTGATTCTCTATGGCTATAATGGCTAACTTGTAACTGATTCTCTCTGTCTATAATGGTTAACTTGTAACTGATTCTGTCTATAATGGTTAACTTGTAACTGATTCTCTCTGTCTATAATGGTTAACTTGTAACTGTTTCTGTCTATAATGGTTAACTTGTAACTGATTCTCTCTGTCTATAACGGTTAACTTGTAACTGATTCTGTCTATAATGGTTAACTTGTAACTGATTCTCTCTGTCTACAATGGTTAACTTGTAACTGATTCTGTCTATAACGGTTAACATGTAACTGATTCACTCTTTCTATAACGGTTAACTTGTAACTGATTCTCTCTGTATATAACGGTTAACATGTAACTGATTCTCTATGTCTGTAACGGTTAAATTGTAACTGATTCTCTCTGTGTGTAACAGATAAAATGTAACTGATTCTCTCTGTCTATAATGGTTAACTTGTAACTGATTCTCTCTTTCTATAACGGTTAACTTGTAACTGATTCTCTCTGTCTATAACGGTTAACTTGTAACTGATTCTCTCTGTCTGTAACGGTTAAATTGTAACTGATTCTCTCTGTGTGTAACGGATAAAATGTAACTGATTCTCTCTGTCTATAATGGTTAACTTGTAACTGATTCTCTCTTTCTATAACGGTTAACTTGTAACTGATTCTCTCTTTCTATAACGGTTAACTTGTAACTGATTCTCTCTGTCTGTAACGGTTAAATTGTAACTGATTCTCAATGTCTGTAACGGTTAACTTGTAACTGATTCTCTCTGTGTGTAACGGATAAAATGTAACTGATTCTCTCTGTCTATAATGGTTAACTTGTAACTGATTCTGTCTATAATGGTTAACTTGTAACTGATTCACTCTTTCTATAACGGTTAACTTGTAACTGATTCTCTCTGTCTATAATGGTTAACTTGTAACTGATTCTGTCTATAATGGTTAACTTGTAACTGATTCTCTCTGTCTATAATGGTTAACTTGTAACTGATTCTCTCTGTCTATAATGGTTAATTTGCAACTGATTCTCTCTGTCTATAACGGTTAACTTGTAACTTATTCTGTCTATAACGGTTAACTTGTAACTGATTCTCTCTGTCTATAATGGTTAACTTGTAACTGATTCTGTCTATAATGGTTAACTTGTAACTGATTCTCTCTGTCTATAATGGTTAACTTGTAACTGATTCTCTCTGTCTATAATGGTTAACTTGCAACTGATTCTCTCTGTCTATAATGGTTAACTTGTAACTGATTCTCTCTGTCTATAATGGTTAACTTGTAACTGATTCTCTCTGTCTATAACGGTTAACATGTAACTGATTCTCTCTTTCTATAACGGTTAACTTGTAACTGATTCTCTCGTCTATAATGGTTAACTTGCAACTGATTCTCTCTGTATATAACGGTTAACATGTAACTGATTCTCTATGTCTGTAACGGTTAACTTGTAACTGATTCTCTCTGTGTGTAGCGGATAAAATGTAACTGATTCTCTCTGTCTATAATGGTTAACTTGTAACTGATTCTCTCTTTCTATAACGGTTAACTTGTAACTGATTCTCTCTGTCTATAACGGTTAACTTGTAACTGATTCTCTCTGTCTGTAACGGTTAAATTGTAACTGATTCTCTCTGTCTATAACGGTTGACTTGTAACTGATTCTGTATATAATGGTTAACTTGTAACTGATTCTCTCTTTCTATAACGGTTAACTTGTAACTGATTCTCTCTGTCTATAACGGTTAACTTGTAACTGATTCTCTCTCTCTATAATGGTTAACTTGAAACTGATTCTGTCTATAACGGTTAACTTGTAACTGATTCTGTCTATAACGGTTAACTTGTAACTGATTCTGTCTATAACGGTTAACTTGTAACTGATTCTCTCTGTCTATAACGGTTAACTTGTAACTGATTCTCTCTGTCTATAACGGTTGACTTGAAACTGATTCTGTCTATAACGGTTAACTTGTAACTGATTCTGTCTATAAAGGTTAACTTGTAACTGATTCTCTCTGTCTATAACGGTTGACTTGTAACTGATTTTCTCTGTCTATAACGGTTAACTTGTAACTGATTCTCTCTGTCTGTAATGGTTAACTTGTAACTGATTCTGTCTATAACGGTTAACATGTAACTGATTCTCTCTGTCTATAAAGGTTGACTTGTAACTGATTCTGTATATAATGGTTAACTTGTAATATATTATCTCTGTCTATAACGGTTAACTTGTAACTGATTCTGTCTATAATGGTTAGCTTGTAACTGATTCTCTCTGTCTATAACGGTTGACTTGTAACTGATTCTGTCTATAATGGTTAACTTGTAACTGATTCTCTCTGTCTACAATGGTTAACTTGTAACTGATTCTCTCTATAACGGTTAACATGTAACTGATTATCTCTGTCTATAATGGTTAACTTGTAACAGATTCTCTCTGTCTATAACGGTTAACTTGTAACTGATTCTCTCTGTCTATAACGGTTAACTTGTAACTGATTCTGTCTGTCTAACGGTTAACTTGTAACTGATTCTCTCTGTCTATAATGGTTAACTTTTAACTGATTTTCTCTGTCTATAACGGTTAACTTGTAACTGATTCTCTCTGTCTATAACGGTTGACTTGTAACTGATTCTGTCTATAATGGTTAACTTGTAACTGATTATCTCTGACTATAACGGTTAACTTGTAACTGATTCTCTCTGTCTGTAACGTTTAAGTTGTAATTGATTCTCTTTGTCTAACGGTTAACTTGTAACTGATTCTCTGTCTATAATGGTTAACTTGTAACTGATTCTCTCTGTCTATAAAGGTTAACTTGTAACTGATTCTCTCTGACTATAACGGGTAACTTTTAACTAATTCTCTCTGTGTGTAACGGATAACATGTAACTGATTCTCTATGGCTATAATGGCTAACTTGTAACTGATTCTCTCTGTCTATAATGGTTAACTTGTAACTGATTCTGTCTATAATGGTTAACTTGTAACTGATTCTCTCTGTCTATAATGGTTAACTTGTAACTGTTTCTGTCTATAATGGTTAACTTGTAACTGATTCTCTCTGTCTATAACGGTTAACTTGTAACTGATTCTGTCTATAATGGTTAACTTGTAACTGATTCTCTCTGTCTACAATGGTTAACTTGTAACTGATTCTGTCTATAACGGTTAACATGTAACTGATTCACTCTTTCTATAACGGTTAACTTGTAACTGATTCTCTCTGTATATAACGGTTAACATGTAACTGATTCTCTATGTCTGTAACGGTTAAATTGTAACTGATTCTCTCTGTGTGTAACAGATAAAATGTAACTGATTCTCTCTGTCTATAATGGTTAACTTGTAACTGATTCTCTCTTTCTATAACGGTTAACTTGTAACTGATTCTCTCTGTCTATAACGGTTAACTTGTAACTGATTCTCTCTGTCTGTAACGGTTAAATTGTAACTGATTCTCTCTGTGTGTAACGGATAAAATGTAACTGATTCTCTCTGTCTATAATGGTTAACTTGTAACTGATTCTCTCTTTCTATAACGGTTAACTTGTAACTGATTCTCTCTGTCTATAACGGTTAACTTGTAACTGATTCTCTATGTCTGTAACGGTTAACTTGTAACTGATTCTCTCTGTGTGTAACGGATAAAATGTAACTGATTCTCTCTGTCTATAATGGTTAACTTGTAACTGATTCTCTCTGTCTATAATGGTTAACTTGTAACTGTTTCTGTCTATAATGGTTAACTTGTAACTGATTCTCTCTGTCTATAACGGTTAACTTGTAACTGATTCTGTCTATAATGGTTAACTTGTAACTGAATCTCTCTGTCTACAATGGTTAACTTGTAACTGATTCTGTCTATAACGGTTAACATGTAACTGATTCACTCTTTCTATAACGGTTAACTTGTAACTGATTCTCTCTGTATATAACGGTTAACATGTAACTGATTCTCTATGTCTGTAACGGTTAAATTGTAACTGATTCTCTCTGTGTGTAACGGATAAAATGTAACTGATTCTATCTGTCTATAATGGTTAACTTGTAACTGATTCTCTCTGTCTATAATGGTTAACTTGTAACTGATTCTCTCTTTCTATAACGGTTAACTTGTAACTGATTCTCTCTGTCTATAAAGGTTGACTTGTAAGTGATTCTGTATATAATGGTTAACATGTAACTGATTCTCTCTTTCTATAACGGTTAACTTGTAACTGATTATCTCTGTCTATAATGGTTAACTTGTAACTGATTCTCTCTGTCTATAACGGTTAACATGTAACTGATTCTCTATGTCTGTAACAGTTAACTTGTAACTGATTCTCTCTGTCTATAATGGTTAACTTGTAACTGATTCTCTCTGTCTATAATGGTTAACTTGCAACTGATTCTCTCTGTCTATAACGGTTAACATGTAACTGATTCACTCTTTCTATAACGGTTAACTTGTAACTGATTCTCTCTGTATATAACGGTTAACATGTAACTGATTCTGTCTATAACGGTTAACTTGTAACTGATTCGCTATGTCTGTAACGGTTAACTTGTAACTGATTCTCTCTTTGTGTAACGGATAAAATGTAATTGATTCTCTCTGTCTATAATGGTTAACTTGTAACTGATTCTCTCTTTCTATAACGGTTAACTTGTAACTGATTCTCTCTTTCTATAATGGTTAACATGTAACTGATTCTCTCAGTCTATAACGGTTGACTTGTAACTGATTCTCTCTGTCTATAAAGGTTGACTTGTAACTGATTATGTATATAATGGTTAACTTGTAACTGATTCTCTCTTTCTATAACGGTTAACTTGTAACTGATTCTCTCTGTCTATAACGGTTAACTTGTAACTGATTCTCTCTGTCTATAATGGTTAACTTGAAACTGATTCTGTCTATAACGGTTAACTTGTAACTGATTCTGTCTATAACGGTTAACTTGTAACTGATTCTGTCTATAACGGTTAACTTGTAACTGATTCTCTCTGTCTATAACGGTTAACTTGTAACTGATTATCTCTGTCTATAACGGTTGACTTGAAACTGATTCTGTTTATATCGGTTAACTTGTAACTGATTCTGTCTATAACGGTTAACTTGTAACTGATTCTGTCTATAACGGTTAACTTGTAACTGATTCTCTCTGTCTATAACGGTTAACTTGTAACTGATTATCTCTGTCTATAACGGTTAACTTGTAACTGATTCTCTATGTCTGTAACAGTTAACTTGTAACTGATTCTCTCTGTCTATAACGGTTAACTTGTAACTGATTCTCTCTGTCTGTAATGGTTAACTTGTAACTGATTCTGTCTATAACGGTTAACATGTAACTGATTCTCTCTGTCTATAAAGGTTGACTTGTAACTGATTCTGTATATAATGGTTAACTTGTAATATATTGTCTCTGTCTATAACGGTTAACTTGTAACTGATTCTGTCTATAATGGTTAGCTTGTAACTGATTCTCTCTGTCTATAACGGTTGACTTGTAACTGATTCTGTCTATAATGGTTAACTTGTAACTGATTCTCTCTGTCTACAATGGTTAACTTGTAACTGATTCTGTCTATAACGGTTAACATGTAACTGATTATCTCTGTCTATAATGGTTAACTTGTAACAGATTCTCTCTGTCTATAACGGTTAACTTGTAACTGATTCTCTCTGTCTATAACGGTTAACTTGTAACTGATTCTCTCTGTCTAACGGTTAACTTGTAACTGATTCTCTCTGTCTATAATTGTTAATTTTTAACCGATTTTCTCTGTCTATAACGGTTAACTTGTAACTGATTCTCTCTGTCTATAACGGTTGACTTGTAACTGATTCTGTCTATAATGGTTAACTTGTAACTGATTCTCTCTGTCTACAATGGTTAACTTGTAACTGATTCTGTCTATAACGGTTAACATGTAACTGATTATCTCTGTCTATAATGGTTAACTTGTAACAGATTCTCTCTGTCTATAACGGTTAACTTGTAACTAATTCTCTCTGTCTAACGGTTAACTTGTAACTGATTCTCTCTGTCTATAATGGTTAACTTGTAATTTATTCTCTTTGTCTAACGGTTAACTTGTAACTGATTCTCTCTGTCTATAATGGTTAACTTGTAACTAATTCTCTCTGTGTATAACGGTTAACATGTAACTGATTCTCTATGGCTATAATGGCTAACTTGTAACTGATTCTCTCTGTCTATAATGGTTAACTTGTAACTGATTCTGTCTATAATGGTTAACTTGTAACTGATTCTCTCTGTCTATAATGGTTAACTTGTAACTGATTCTGTCTATAACGGTTAACTTGTAAATGATTCTCTCTGTCTATAACGGTTAACTTTCAACTGATACTCTCTGTCTATAATGGTTAACTTGTAACTGATTATCTCTGACTATAACGGTTAACTTGTAACTGATTATGTCTATAACGGTTAACTTGTAACTGATTCTCTCTGTCTATAACGGTTAACTTGTAACTGATTCTGTCTATAACGGTTAACTTGTAACTGATTCTCTCTGTCTATAATGGTTAACTTGTAACTGATTCTGTCTATAATGGTTAACTTGTAACTGATTCTCTCTGTCTATAATGGTTAACTTGTAACTGATTCTCTCTGTCTATAATGGTTAATTTGCAACTGATTCTCTCTGTCTATAACGGTTAACTTGTAACTGATTCTGTCTATAACGGTTAACTTGTAACTGATTCTCTCTGTCTATAATGGTTAACTTGTAACTGATTCTGTCTATAATGGTTAAC
Organism: Coregonus lavaretus; assembly: GCF_964263955.1. Taxonomy (NCBI): domain Eukaryota; kingdom Metazoa; phylum Chordata; class Actinopteri; order Salmoniformes; family Salmonidae; genus Coregonus; species Coregonus lavaretus. Next base: position 39,189,481 of record NC_140019.1, on the reverse strand, counting down.
TTGTAACTGATTCTCTCTGTCTATAATGGTTAACTTGTAACTGATTCTCTCTGTCTATAATGGTTAACTTGCAACTGATTCTCTCTGTCTATAATGGTTAACTTGTAACTGATTCTGTCTATAATGGTTAACTTGTAACTGATTCTCTCTGTCTATAATGGTTAACTTGTAACTGATTCTCTCTGTCTATAATGGTTAACTTGCAACTGATTCTCTCTGTCTATAATGGTTAACTTGTAACTGATTCTGTCTGTAATGGTTAACTTGTAACTGATTCTCTCTGTCTATAACGGTTAACTTGTAACTGATTCTCTCTTTCTATAACGGTTAACTTGTAACTGATTCTCTCTTTCTATAATGGTTAACTTGTAACTGATTCTCTCTGTCTATAACGGTTAACTTAAAACTGATTCTCTCTGTCTGTAATGGTTAACTTGCAACTGATTCTCTCTGTCTATAATGGTTAACTTGTAACTGATTCTGTCTATAATGGTTAACTTGTAACTGATTCTCTCTGTCTATAATGGTTAACTTGCAACTGATTCTCTCTGTCTATAACGGTTAACATGTAACTGATTCTCTCTTTCTATAACGGTTATCTTGTAACTGATTCTCTCTGTCTATAATGGTTAACTTGAAACTGATTCTCTCTGTCTATAACGGTTAACATGTAACTGATTCTCTCTTTCTATAACGGTTAACTTGTAACTGATTCTCTCTGTATATAACGGTTAACATGTAACTGATTCTCTATGTCTGTAACGGTTAAATTGTAACTGATTCTCTCTGTGTGTAACGGATAAAATGTAACTGATTCTCTCTGTCTATAATGGTTAACTTGTAACTGATTCTCTCTTTCTATAACGGTTAACTTGTAACTGATTCTCTCTGTCTGTAACGGTTAAATTGTAACTGATTCTCTATGTCTGTAACGGTTAACTTGTAACTGATTCTCTCTGTGTGTAACGGATAAAATGTAACTGATTCTCTCTGTCTATAATGGTTAACTTGTAACTGATTCTGTCTATAATGGTTAACTTGTAACTGATTCACTCTTTCTATAACGGTTAACTTGTAACTGATTCTCTCTGTCTATAATGGTTAACTTGTAACTGATTCTGTCTATAATGGTTAACTTGTAACTGATTCTCTCTGTCTATAATGGTTAACTTGTAACTGATTCTCTCTGTCTATAATGGTTAATTTGCAACTGATTCTCTCTGTCTATAACGGTTAACTTGTAACTTATTCTGTCTATAACGGTTAACTTGTAACTGATTCTCTCTGTCTATAATGGTTAACTTGTAACTGATTCTGTCTATAATGGTTAACTTGTAACTGATTCTCTCTGTCTATAATGGTTAACTTGTAACTGATTCTCTCTGTCTATAATGGTTAACTTGCAACTGATTCTCTCTGTCTATAATGGTTAACTTGTAACTGATTCTGTCTATAATGGTTAACTTGTAACTGATTCTCTCTGTCTATAATGGTTAACTTGTAACTGATTCTCTCTGTCTATAATGGTTAACTTGCAACTGATTCTCTCTGTCTATAATGGTTAACTTGTAACTGATTCTGTCTGTAATGGTTAACTTGTAACTGATTCTCTCTGTCTATAACGGTTAACTTGTAACTGATTCTCTCTTTCTATAACGGTTAACTTGTAACTGATTCTCTCTTTCTATAATGGTTAACTTGTAACTGATTCTCTCTGTCTAACGGTTAACTTAAAACTGATTCTCTCTGTCTGTAATGGTTAACTTGCAACTGATTCTCTCTGTCTATAATGGTTAACTTGTAACTGATTCTGTCTATAATGGTTAACTTGTAACTGATTCTCTCTGTCTATAATGGTTAACTTGCAACTGATTCTCTCTGTCTATAACGGTTAACATGTAACTGATTCTCTCTTTCTATAACGGTTATCTTGTAACTGATTCTCTCTGTCTATAATGGTTAACTTGAAACTTATTCTCTCTGTCTATAACGGTTAACATGTAACTGATTCTCTCTTTCTATAACGGTTAACTTGTAACTGATTCTCTCTGTATATAACGGTTAACATGTAACTGATTCTCTATGTCTGTAACGGTTAAATTGTAACTGATTCTCTCTGTGTGTAACGGATAAAATGTAACTGATTCTCTCTGTCTATAATGGTTAACTTGTAACTGATTCTCTCTTTCTATAACGGTTAACTTGTAACTGATTCTCTCTGTCTGTAACGGTTAAATTGTAACTGATTCTCTATGTCTGTAACGGTTAACTTGTAACTGATTCTCTCTGTGTGTAACGGATAAAATGTAACTGATTCTCTCTGTCTATAATGGTTAACTTGTAACTGATTCTGTCTATAATGGTTAACTTGTAACTGATTCACTCTTTCTATAACGGTTAACTTGTAACTGATTCTCTCTGTATATAACGGTTAACATGTAACTGATTCTCTATGTCTGTAACGGTTAAATTGTAACTGATTCTCTCTGTGTGTAACGGATAAAATGTAACTGATTCTATCTGTCTATAATGGTTAACTTGTAACTGATTCTCTCTGTCTATAATGGTTAACTTGTAACTGATTCTCTCTTTCTATAACGGTTAACTTGTAACTGATTCTCTCTGTCTATAAAGGTTGACTTGTAAGTGATTCTGTATATAATGGTTAACATGTAACTGATTCTCTCTTTCTATAACGGTTAACTTGTAACTGATTATCTCTGTCTATAATGGTTAACTTGTAACTGATTATCTCTGTCTATAACGGTTAACATGTAACTGATTCTCTATGTCTGTAACAGTTAACTTGTAACTGATTCTCTCTGCCTATAATGGTTAACTTGTAACTGATTCTCTCTGTCTATAAAGGTTGACTTGTAACTGATTCTGTATATAATGGTTAACATGTAACTGATTCTCTCTGTCTATAACGGTTAACATGTAACTGATTCTCTCTTTCTATAACGGTTAACTTGTAACTGATTCTGTCTATAACGGTTAACTTGTAACTGATTCTCTCTGTCTATAATGGTTAACTTGTAACTGATTCTCTCTGTCTATAATGGTTAACTTGCAACTGATTCTCTCTGTCTATAACGGTTAACATGTAACTGATTCACTCTTTCTATAACGGTTAACTTGTAACTGATTCTCTCTGTATATAACGGTTAACATGTAACTGATTCTGTCTATAACGGTTAACTTGTAACTGATTCGCTATGTCTGTAACGGTTAACTTGTAACTGATTCTCTCTTTGTGTAACGGATAAAATGTAATTGATTCTCTCTGTCTATAATGGTTAACTTGTAACTGATTCTCTCTTTCTATAACGGTTAACTTGTAACTGATTCTCTCTTTCTATAATGGTTAACATGTAACTGATTCTCTCAGTCTATAACGGTTGACTTGTAACTGATTCTCTCTGTCTATAAAGGTTGACTTGTAACTGATTATGTATATAATGGTTAACTTGTAACTGATTCTCTCTTTCTATAACGGTTAACTTGTAACTGATTCTCTCTGTCTATAACGGTTAACTTGTAACTGATTCTCTCTGTCTATAATGGTTAACTTGAAACTGATTCTGTCTATAACGGTTAACTTGTAACTGATTCTGTCTATAACGGTTAACTTGTAACTGATTCTGTCTATAACGGTTAACTTGTAACTGATTCTCTCTGTCTATAACGGTTAACTTGTAACTGATTATCTCTGTCTATAACGGTTGACTTGAAACTGATTCTGTTTATAACGGTTAACTTGTAACTGATTCTGTCTATAACGGTTAACTTGTAACTGATTCTGTCTATAACGGTTAACTTGTAACTGATTCTCTCTGTCTATAACGGTTAACTTGTAACTGATTATCTCTGTCTATAACGGTTAACTTGTAACTGATTCTCTATGTCTGTAACAGTTAACTTGTAACTGATTCTCTCTGTCTATAACGGTTAACTTGTAACTGATTCTCTCTGTCTGTAATGGTTAACTTGTAACTGATTCTGTCTATAACGGTTAACATGTAACTGATTCTCTCTGTCTATAAAGGTTGACTTGTAACTGATTCTGTATATAATGGTTAACTTGTAATATATTGTCTCTGTCTATAACGGTTAACTTGTAACTGATTCTGTCTATAATGGTTAGCTTGTAACTGATTCTCTCTGTCTATAACGGTTGACTTGTAACTGATTCTGTCTATAATGGTTAACTTGTAACTGATTCTCTCTGTCTACAATGGTTAACTTGTAACTGATTCTGTCTATAACGGTTAACATGTAACTGATTATCTCTGTCTATAATGGTTAACTTGTAACAGATTCTCTCTGTCTATAACGGTTAACTTGTAACTGATTCTCTCTGTCTATAACGGTTAACTTGTAACTGATTCTCTCTGTCTAACGGTTAACTTGTAACTGATTCTCTCTGTCTATAATTGTTAATTTTTAACCGATTTTCTCTGTCTATAACGGTTAACTTGTAACTGATTCTCTCTGTCTATAACGGTTGACTTGTAACTGATTCTGTCTATAATGGTTAACTTGTAACTGATTCTCTCTGTCTACAATGGTTAACTTGTAACTGATTCTGTCTATAACGGTTAACATGTAACTGATTATCTCTGTCTATAATGGTTAACTTGTAACAGATTCTCTCTGTCTATAACGGTTAACTTGTAACTAATTCTCTCTGTCTAACGGTTAACTTGTAACTGATTCTCTCTGTCTATAATGGTTAACTTGTAATTTATTCTCTTTGTCTAACGGTTAACTTGTAACTGATTCTCTCTGTCTATAATGGTTAACTTGTAACTAATTCTCTCTGTGTATAACGGTTAACATGTAACTGATTCTCTATGGCTATAATGGCTAACTTGTAACTGATTCTCTCTGTCTATAATGGTTAACTTGTAACTGATTCTGTCTATAATGGTTAACTTGTAACTGATTCTCTCTGTCTATAATGGTTAACTTGTAACTGATTCTGTCTATAACGGTTAACTTGTAAATGATTCTCTCTGTCTATAACGGTTAACTTTCAACTGATACTCTCTGTCTATAATGGTTAACTTGTAACTGATTATCTCTGACTATAACGGTTAACTTGTAACTGATTATGTCTATAACGGTTAACTTGTAACTGATTCTCTCTGTCTATAACGGTTAACTTGTAACTGATTCTGTCTATAACGGTTAACTTGTAACTGATTCTCTCTGTCTATAATGGTTAACTTGTAACTGATTCTGTCTATAATGGTTAACTTGTAACTGATTCTCTCTGTCTATAATGGTTAACTTGTAACTGATTCTCTCTGTCTATAATGGTTAATTTGCAACTGATTCTCTCTGTCTATAACGGTTAACTTGTAACTGATTCTGTCTATAACGGTTAACTTGTAACTGATTCTCTCTGTCTATAATGGTTAACTTGTAACTGATTCTGTCTATAATGGTTAACTTGTAACTGATTCTCTCTGTCTATAATGGTTAACTTGTAACTGATTCTCTCTGTCTATAATGGTTAACTTGCAACTGATTCTCTCTGTCTATAATGGTTAACTTGTAACTGATTCTGTCTATAATGGTTAACTTGTAACTGATTCTCTCTGTCTATAATGGTTAACTTGTAACTGATTCTCTCTGTCTATAATGGTTAACTTGCAACTGATTCTCTCTGTCTATAATGGTTAACTTGTAACTGATTCTGTCTGTAATGGTTAACTTGTAACTGATTCTCTCTGTCTATAACGGTTAACTTGTAACTGATTCTCTCTTTCTATAACGGTTAACTTGTAACTGATTCTCTCTTTCTATAATGGTTAACTTGTAACTGATTCTCTCTGTCTATAACGGTTAACTTAAAACTGATTCTCTCTGTCTATAATGGTTAACTTGCAACTGATTCTCTCTGTCTATAATGGTTAACTTGTAACTGATTCTGTCTATAATGGTTAACTTGTAACTGATTCTCTCTGTCTATAATGGTTAACTTGCAACTGATTCTCTCTGTCTGTAACGGTTAACATGTAACTGATTCTCTCTTTCTATAACGGTTATCTTGTAACTGATTCTCTCTGTCTATAATGGTTAACTTGAAACTGATTCTCTCTGTCTATAACGGTTAACATGTAACTGATTCTCTCTTTCTATAACGGTTAACTTGTAACTGATTCTCTCTGTATATAACGGTTAACATGTAACTGATTCTCTATGTCTGTAACGGTTAAATTGTAACTGATTCTCTCTGTGTGTAACGGATAAAATGTAACTGATTCTCTCTGTCTATAATGGTTAACTTGTAACTGATTCTCTCTTTCTATAACGGTTAACTTGTAACTGATTCTCTCTGTCTGTAACGGTTAAATTGTAACTGATTATCTATGTCTGTAACGGTTAACTTGTAACTGATTCTCTCTGTGTGTAACGGATAAAATGTAACTGATTCTCTCTGTCTATAATGGTTAACTTGTAACTGATTCTGTCTATAATGGTTAACTTGTAACTGATTCACTCTTTCTATAACGGTTAACTTGTAACTGATTCTCTCTGTCTATAATGGTTAACTTGTAACTGATTCTGTCTATAATGGTTAACTTGTAACTGATTCTCTCTGTCTATAATGGTTAACTTGTAACTGATTCTCTCTGTCTATAATGGTTAATTTGCAACTGATTCTCTCTGTCTATAACGGTTAACTTGTAACTTATTCTGTCTATAACGGTTAACTTGTAACTGATTCTCTCTGTCTATAATGGTTAACTTGTAACTGATTCTGTCTATAATGGTTAACTTGTAACTGATTCTCTCTGTCTATAATGGTTAACTTGTAACTGATTCTCTCTGTCTATAATGGTTAACTTGCAACTGATTCTCTCTGTCTATAATGGTTAACTTGTAACTGATTCTGTCTATAATGGTTAACTTGTAACTGATTCTCTCTGTCTATAATGGTTAACTTGTAACTGATTCTCTCTGTCTATAATGGTTAACTTGCAACTGATTCTCTCTGTCTATAATGGTTAACTTGTAACTGATTCTGTCTGTAATGGTTAACTTGTAACTGATTCTCTCTGTCTATAACGGTTAACTTGTAACTGATTCTCTCTTTCTATAACGGTTAACTTGTAACTGATTCTCTCTTTCTATAATGGTTAACTTGTAACTGATTCTCTCTGTCTAACGGTTAACTTAAAACTGATTCTCTCTGTCTGTAATGGTTAACTTGCAACTGATTCTCTCTGTCTATAATGGTTAACTTGTAACTGATTCTGTCTATAATGGTTAACTTGTAACTGATTCTCTCTGTCTATAATGGTTAACTTGCAACTGATTCTCTCTGTCTATAACGGTTAACATGTAACTGATTCTCTCTTTCTATAACGGTTATCTTGTAACTGATTCTCTCTGTCTATAATGGTTAACTTGAAACTGATTCTCTCTGTCTATAACGGTTAACATGTAACTGATTCTCTCTTTCTATAACGGTTAACTTGTAACTGATTCTCTCTGTATATAACGGTTAACATGTAACTGATTCTCTATGTCTGTAACGGTTAAATTGTAACTGATTCTCTCTGTGTGTAACGGATAAAATGTAACTGATTCTCTCTGTCTATAATGGTTAACTTGTAACTGATTCTCTCTTTCTATAACGGTTAACTTGTAACTGATTCTCTCTGTCTGTAACGGTTAAATTGTAACTGATTCTCTATGTCTGTAACGGTTAACTTGTAACTGATTCTCTCTGTGTGTAACGGATAAAATGTAACTGATTCTCTCTGTCTATAATGGTTAACTTGTAACTGATTCTGTCTATAATGGTTAACTTGTAACTGATTCACTCTTTCTATAACGGTTAACTTGTAACTGATTCTCTCTGTATATAACGGTTAACATGTAACTGATTCTCTATGTCTGTAACGGTTAAATTGTAACTGATTCTCTCTGTGTGTAACGGATAAAATGTAACTGATTCTATCTGTCTATAATGGTTAACTTGTAACTGATTCTCTCTGTCTATAATGGTTAACTTGTAACTGATTCTCTCTTTCTATAACGGTTAACTTGTAACTGATTCTCTCTGTCTATAAAGGTTGACTTGTAAGTGATTCTGTATATAATGGTTAACATGTAACTGATTCTCTCTTTCTATAACGGTTAACTTGTAACTGATTATCTCTGTCTATAATGGTTAACTTGTAACTGATTATCTCTGTCTATAACGGTTAACATGTAACTGATTCTCTATGTCTGTAACAGTTAACTTGTAACTGATTCTCTCTGCCTATAATGGTTAACTTGTAACTGATTCTCTCTGTCTATAAAGGTTGACTTGTAACTGATTCTGTATATAATGGTTAACATGTAACTGATTCTCTCTGTCTATAACGGTTAACATGTAACTGATTCTCTCTTTCTATAACGGTTAACTTGTAACTGATTCTGTCTATAACGGTTAACTTGTAACTGATTCTCTCTGTCTATAATGGTTAACTTGTTACTGATTCTCTCTGTCTATAATGGTTAACTTGCAACTGATTCTCTCTGTCTATAACGGTTAACATGTAACTGATTCACTCTTTCTATAACGGTTAACTTGTAACTGATTCTCTCTGTATATAACGGTTAACATGTAACTGATTCTGTCTATAACGGTTAACTTGTAACTGATTCGCTATGTCTGTAACGGTTAACTTGTAACTGATTCTCTCTTTGTGTAACGGATAAAATGTAATTGATTCTCTCTGTCTATAATGGTTAACTTGTAACTGATTCTCTCTTTCTATAACGGTTAACTTGTAACTGATTCTCTCTTTCTATAATGGTTAACATGTAACTGATTCTCTCAGTCTATAACGGTTGACTTGTAACTGATTCTCTCTGTCTATAAAGGTTGACTTGTAACTGATTATGTATATAATGGTTAACTTGTAACTGATTCTCTCTTTCTATAACGGTTAACTTGTAACTGATTCTCTCTGTCTATAACGGTTAACTTGTAACTGATTCTCTCTGTCTATAATGGTTAACTTGAAACTGATTCTGTCTATAACGGTTAACTTGTAACTGATTCTGTCTATAACGGTTAACTTGTAACTGATTCTGTCTATAACGGTTAACTTGTAACTGATTCTCTCTGTCTATAACGGTTAACTTGTAACTGATTATCTCTGTCTATAACGGTTGACTTGAAACTGATTCTGTTTATAACGGTTAACTTGTAACTGATTCTGTCTATAACGGTTAACTTGTAACTGATTCTGTCTATAACGGTTAACTTGTAACTGATTCTCTCTGTCTATAACGGTTAACTTGTAACTGATTATCTCTGTCTATAACGGTTAACTTGTAACTGATTCTCTATGTCTGTAACAGTTAACTTGTAACTGATTCTCTCTGTCTATAACGGTTAACTTGTAACTGATTCTCTCTGTCTGTAATGGTTAACTTGTAACTGATTCTGTCTATAACGGTTAACATGTAACTGATTCTCTCTGTCTATAAAGGTTGACTTGTAACTGATTCTGTATATAATGGTTAACTTGTAATATATTGTCTCTGTCTATAACGGTTAACTTGTAACTGATTCTGTCTATAATGGTTAGCTTGTAACTGATTCTCTCTGTCTATAACGGTTGACTTGTAACTGATTCTGTCTATAATGGTTAACTTGTAACTGATTCTCTCTGTCTACAATGGTTAACTTGTAACTGATTCTGTCTATAACGGTTAACATGTAACTGATTATCTCTGTCTATAATGGTTAACTTGTAACAGATTCTCTCTGTCTATAACGGTTAACTTGTAACTGATTCTCTCTGTCTATAACGGTTAACTTGTAACTGATTCTCTCTGTCTAACGGTTAACTTGTAACTGATTCTCTCTGTCTATAATTGTTAATTTTTAACCGATTTTCTCTGTCTATAACGGTTAACTTGTAACTGATTCTCTCTGTCTATAACGGTTGACTTGTAACTGATTCTGTCTATAATGGTTAACTTGTAACTGATTCTCTCTGTCTACAATGGTTAACTTGTAACTGATTCTGTCTATAACGGTTAACATGTAACTGATTATCTCTGTCTATAATGGTTAACTTGTAACAGATTCTCTCTGTCTATAACGGTTAACTTGTAACTAATTCTCTCTGTCTAACGGTTAACTTGTAACTGATTCTCTCTGTCTATAATGGTTAACTTGTAATTTATTCTCTTTGTCTAACGGTTAACTTGTAACTGATTCTCTCTGTCTATAATGGTTAACTTGTAACTAATTCTCTCTGTGTATAACGGTTAACATGTAACTGATTCTCTATGGCTATAATGGCTAACTTGTAACTGATTCTCTCTGTCTATAATGGTTAACTTGTAACTGATTCTGTCTATAATGGTTAACTTGTAACTGATTCTCTCTGTCTATAATGGTTAACTTGTAACTGATTCTGTCTATAACGGTTAACTTGTAAATGATTCTCTCTGTCTATAACGGTTAACTTTCAACTGATACTCTCTGTCTATAATGGTTAACTTGTAACTGATTATCTCTGACTATAACGGTTAACTTGTAACTGATTATGTCTATAACGGTTAACTTGTAACTGATTCTCTCTGTCTATAACGGTTAACTTGTAACTGATTCTGTCTATAACGGTTAACTTGTAACTGATTCTCTCTGTCTATAATGGTTAACTTGTAACTGATTCTGTCTATAATGGTTAACTTGTAACTGATTCTCTCTGTCTATAATGGTTAACTTGTAACTGATTCTCTCTGTCTATAATGGTTAATTTGCAACTGATTCTCTCTGTCTATAACGGTTAACTTGTAACTGATTCTGTCTATAACGGTTAACTTGTAACTGATTCTCTCTGTCTATAATGGTTAACTTGTAACTGATTCTGTCTATAATGGTTAACTTGTAACTGATTCTCTCTGTCTATAATGGTTAACTTGTAACTGATTCTCTCTGTCTATAATGGTTAACTTGCAACTGATTCTCTCTGTCTATAATGGTTAACTTGTAACTGATTCTGTCTATAATGGTTAACTTGTAACTGATTCTCTCTGTCTATAATGGTTAACTTGTAACTGATTCTCTCTGTCTATAATGGTTAACTTGCAACTGATTCTCTCTGTCTATAATGGTTAACTTGTAACTGATTCTGTCTGTAATGGTTAACTTGTAACTGATTCTCTCTGTCTATAACGGTTAACTTGTAACTGATTCTCTCTTTCTATAACGGTTAACTTGTAACTGATTCTCTCTTTCTATAATGGTTAACTTGTAACTGATTCTCTCTGTCTATAACGGTTAACTTAAAACTGATTCTCTCTGTCTATAATGGTTAACTTGCAACTGATTCTCTCTGTCTATAATGGTTAACTTGTAACTGATTCTGTCTATAATGGTTAACTTGTAACTGATTCTCTCTGTCTATAATGGTTAACTTGCAACTGATTCTCTCTGTCTGTAACGGTTAACATGTAACTGATTCTCTCTTTCTATAACGGTTATCTTGTAACTGATTCTCTCTGTCTATAATGGTTAACTTGAAACTGATTCTCTCTGTCTATAACGGTTAACATGTAACTGATTCTCTCTTTCTATAACGGTTAACTTGTAACTGATTCTCTCTGTATATAACGGTTAACATGTAACTGATTCTCTATGTCTGTAACGGTTAAATTGTAACTGATTCTCTCTGTGTGTAACGGATAAAATGTAACTGATTCTCTCTGTCTATAATGGTTAACTTGTAACTGATTCTCTCTTTCTATAACGGTTAACTTGTAACTGATTCTCTCTGTCTGTAACGGTTAAATTGTAACTGATTCTCTATGTCTGTAACGGTTAACTTGTAACTGATTCTCTCTGTGTGTAACGGATAAAATGTAACTGATTCTCTCTGTCTATAATGGTTAACTTGTAACTGATTCTCTCTGACTATAACGGTTAACATGTAACTGATTCTCTCTTTCTATAACGGTTAACTTGTAACTGATTCTGTCTATAACGGTTAACTTGTAACTGATTCTCTCTGTCTATAATGGTTAACTTGTAACTGATTCTCTCTGTCTATAATGGTTAACTTGTAACTGATTCTCTCTGTCTATAATGGTTAACTTGCAACTGATTCTCTCTGTCTATAATGGTTAACTTGTAACTGATTCTGTCTATAATGGTTAACTTGTAACTGATTCTCTCTGTCTATAACGGTTAACTTGTAACTGATTCTCTCTTTCTATAACGGTTAACTTGTAACTGATTCTCTCTTTCTATAATGGTTAACTTGTAACTGATTCTCTCTGTCTATAACGGTTAACTTAAAACTGATTCTCTCTGTCTATAATGGTTAACTTGCAACTGATTCTCTCTGTCTATAATGGTTAACTTGTAACTGATTCTGTCTATAATGGTTAACTTTTAACTGATTCTCTCTGTCTATAATGGTTAACTTGCAACTGATTCTCTCTGTCTATAATGGTTAACTTGTAACTGATTCTGTCTATAACGGTTAACTTGTAAATGATTCTCTCTGTCTATAACGGTTAACTTTCAACTGATACTCTCTGTCTATAATGGTTAACTTGTAACTGATTATCTCTGACTATATCGGTTAACTTGTAACTGATTATGTCTATAACGGTTAACTTGTAACTGATTCTCTCTGTCTATAACGGTTAACTTGTAACTGATTCTGTCTATAACGGTTAACTTGTAACTGATTATCTCTGTCTATAATGGTTAACTTGTAACTGATTCTGTCTATAATGGTTAACTTGTAACTGATTCTCTCTGTCTATAATGGTTAACTTGTAACTGATTCTCTCTGTCTATAATGGTTAATTTGAAACTGATTCTCTCTGTCTATAATGGTTAACTTGTAACTGATTCTGTCTATAATGGTTAACTTGTAACTGATTCTCTCTGTCTATAATGGTTAACTTGTAACTGATTCTCTCTGTCTATAATGGTTAACTTGCAACTGATTCTCTCTGTCTATAATGGTTAACTTGTAACTGATTCTGTCTATAATGGTTAACTTGTAACTGATTCTCTCTGTCTATAATGGTTAACTTGTAACTGATTCTCTCTGTCTATAATGGTTAACTTGCAACTGATTCTCTCTGTCTATAATGGTTAACTTGTAACTGATTCTGTCTATAATGGTTAACTTGTAACTGATTCTCTCTGTCTATAACGGTTAACTTGTAACTGATTCTCTCTTTCTATAACGGTTAACTTGTAACTGATTCTCTCTTTCTATAATGGTTAACTTGTAACTGATTCTCTCTGTCTATAACGGTTAACTTAAAACTGATTCTCTCTGTCTATAATGGTTAACTTGCAACTGATTCTCTCTGTCTATAATGGTTAACTTGTAACTGATTCTGTCTATAATGGTTAACTTGTAACTGATTCTCTCTGTCTATAATGGTTAACTTGCAACTGATTCTCTCTGTCTATAACGGTTAACATGTAACTGATTCTCTCTTTCTATAACGGTTAACTTGTAACTGATTCTCTCTGTCTATAATGGTTAACTTGAAACTGATTCTCTCTGTCTATAACGGTTAACATGTAACTGATTCTCTCTTTCTATAACGGTTAACTTGTAACTGATTCTCTCTGTATATAACGGTTAACATGTAACTGATTCTCTATGTCTGTAACGGTTAAATTGTAACTGATTCTCTCTGTGTGTAACGGATAAAATGTAACTGATTCTCTCTGTCTATAATGGTTAACTTGTAACTGATTCTCTCTTTCTATAACGGTTAACTTGTAACTGATTCTCTCTGTCTGTAACGGTTAAATTGTAACTGATTCTCTATGTCTGTAACGGTTAACTTGTAACTGATTCTCTCTGTGTGTAACGGATAAAATGTAACTGATTCTCTCTGTCTATAATGGTTAACTTGTAACTGATTCTCTCTGACTATAACGGTTAACATGTAACTGATTCTCTCTTTCTATAACGGTTTACTTGTAACTGATTCTGTCTATAACGGTTAACTTGTAACTGATTCTCTCTGTCTATAATGGTTAACTTGTAACTGATTCTCTCTGTCTATAATGGTTAACTTGCAACTGATTCTCTCTGTATATAACGGTTAACATGTAACTGATTCTCTATGTCTGTAACGGTTAACTTGTAACTGATTCTCTCTGTGTGTAGCGGATAAAATGTAACTGATTCTCTCTGTCTATAATGGTTAACTTGTAACTGATTCTCTCTTTCTATAACGGTTAACTTGTAACTGATTCTCTCTGTCTATAACGGTTAACTTGTAACTGATTCTCTCTGTCTGTAACGGTTAAATTGTAACTGATTCTCTCTGTCTATAACGGTTGACTTGTAACTGATTCTGTATATAATGGTTAACTTGTAACTGATTCTCTCTTTCTATAACGGTTAACTTGTAACTGATTCTCTCTGTCTATAACGGTTAACTTGTAACTGATTCTCTCTGTCTATAATGGTTAACTTGAAACTGATTCTGTCTATAACGGTTAACTTGTAACTGATTTTGTCTATAACGGTTAACTTGTAACTGATTCTGTCTATAACGGTTAACTTGTAACTGATTCTCTCTGTCTATAACGGTTAACTTGTAACTGATTATCTCTGTCTATAACGGTTGACTTGAAACTGATTCTGTCTATAACGGTTAACTTGTAACTGATTCTGTCTATAACGGTTAACTTGTAACTGATTATCTCTGTCTATAATGGTTAACTTGTAACTGATTCTGTCTATAATGGTTAACTTGTAACTGATTCTCTCTGTCTATAATGGTTAACTTGTAACTGATTCTCTCTGTCTATAATGGTTAATTTGAAACTGATTCTCTCTGTCTATAACGGTTAACTTGTAACTGATTCTGTCTATAACGGTTAACTTGTAACTGATTCTCTCTGTCTATAATGGTTAACTTGTAACTGATTCTGTCTATAATGGTTAACTTGTAACTGATTCTCTCTGTCTATAATGGTTAACTTGTAACTGATTCTCTCTGTCTATAATGGTTAACTTGCAACTGATTCTCTCTGTCTATAATGGTTAACTTGTAACTGATTCTGTCTATAATGGTTAACTTGTAACTGATTCTCTCTGTCTATAATGGTTAACTTGTAACTGATTCTCTCTGTCTATAATGGTTAACTTGCAACTGATTCTCTCTGTCTATAATGGTTAACTTGTAACTGATTCTGTCTATAATGGTTAACTTGTAACTGATTCTCTCTGTCTATAACGGTTAACTTGTAACTGATTCTCTCTTTCTATAACGGTTAACTTGTAACTGATTCTCTCTTTCTATAATGGTTAACTTGTAACTGATTCTCTCTGTCTATAACGGTTAACTTAAAACTGATTCTCTCTGTCTATAATGGTTAACTTGCAACTGATTCTCTCTGTCTATAATGGTTAACTTGTAACTGATTCTGTCTATAATGGTTAACTTGTAACTGATTCTCTCTGTCTATAATGGTTAACTTGCAACTGATTCTCTCTGTCTATAACGGTTAACATGTAACTGATTCTCTCTTTCTATAACGGTTAACTTGTAACTGATTCTCTCTGTCTATAATGGTTAACTTGAAACTGATTCTCTCTGTCTATAACGGTTAACATGTAACTGATTCTCTCTTTCTATAACGGTTAACTTGTAACTGATTCTCTCTGTATATAACGGTTAACATGTAACTGATTCTCTATGTCTGTAACGGTTAAATTGTAACTGATTCTCTCTGTGTGTAACGGATAAAATGTAACTGATTCTCTCTGTCTATAATGGTTAACTTGTAACTGATTCTCTCTTTCTATAACGGTTAACTTGTAACTGATTCTCTCTGTCTGTAACGGTTAAATTGTAACTGATTCTCTATGTCTGTAACGGTTAACTTGTAACTGATTCTCTCTGTGTGTAACGGATAAAATGTAACTGATTCTCTCTGTCTATAATGGTTAACTTGTAACTGATTCTCTCTGACTATAACGGTTAACATGTAACTGATTCTCTCTTTCTATAACGGTTTACTTGTAACTGATTCTGTCTATAACGGTTAACTTGTAACTGATTCTCTCTGTCTATAATGGTTAACTTGTAACTGATTCTCTCTGTCTATAATGGTTAACTTGCAACTGATTCTCTCTGTATATAACGGTTAACATGTAACTGATTCTCTATGTCTGTAACGGTTAACTTGTAACTGATTCTCTCTGTGTGTAGCGGATAAAATGTAACTGATTCTCTCTGTCTATAATGGTTAACTTGTAACTGATTCTCTCTTTCTATAACGGTTAACTTGTAACTGATTCTCTCTGTCTATAACGGTTAACTTGTAACTGATTCTCTCTGTCTGTAACGGTTAAATTGTAACTGATTCTCTCTGTCTATAACGGTTGACTTGTAACTGATTCTGTATATAATGGTTAACTTGTAACTGATTCTCTCTTTCTATAACGGTTAACTTGTAACTGATTCTCTCTGTCTATAACGGTTAACTTGTAACTGATTCTCTCTGTCTATAATGGTTAACTTGAAACTGATTCTGTCTATAACGGTTAACTTGTAACTGATTTTGTCTATAACGGTTAACTTGTAACTGATTCTGTCTATAACGGTTAACTTGTAACTGATTCTCTCTGTCTATAACGGTTAACTTGTAACTGATTATCTCTGTCTATAACGGTTGACTTGAAACTGATTCTGTCTATAACGGTTAACTTGTAACTGATTCTGTCTATAAAGGTTAACTTGTAACTGATTCTCTCTGTCTATAACGGTTGACTTGTAACTGATTCTCTCTGTCTATAACGGTTAACTTGTAACTGATTCTCTCTGTCTGTAATGGTTAACTTGTAACTGATTCTGTCTATAACGGTTAACATGTAACTGATTCTCTCTGTCTATAAAGGTTGACTTGTAACTGATTCTGTCTATAACGGTTAACTTGTAACTGATTCTGTCTATAACGGTTAACTTGTAACTGATTCTGTCTATAACGGTTAACTTGTAACTGATTCTCTCTGTCTATAACGGTTAACTTGTAACTGATTATCTCTGTCTATAACGGTTGACTTGAAACTGATTCTGTTTATAACGGTTAACTTGTAACTGATTCTGTCTATAACGGTTAACTTGTAACTGATTCTGTCTATAACGGTTAACTTGTAACTGATTCTCTCTGTCTATAACGGTTGTTAGTGGTTGTCGGGAGAGGTCGTGTTTTTCTCTGGCTGGAGGTAAGCAGGAGGTAAGCTACATGTAGTGTTGAGTAAAGCTTAACCATGTGTTAGATCGTAGGTAGGTAGTTAGCTGTAGTTAGGTATTGTATTTATTGTAGGTTAGTATTGTTGTTATTGTAGGTTTCCGTGGGTAATTGTGGGTTAGTATCGAGGCACGAGGCTAGCTAGCTAGCGGGTAGCTACTGGTAACGATTAGCAATGCTGGAGAGCTGGTTCCAATGGTAATGTAGTCCTAGCCAACGTTTAACTTTTGCTTAACCATGTATTAGATCGTAGGTAGGTAGTTAGCTGTAGTTAGGTATTGTATTTACTGTAGGTTAGTATTGTTGTTATTGTAGGTTTCCGTGGGTAATTGTGGGTTAGTATCGAGGCACGAGGCTAGCTAGCTAGCGGGTAGCTACAGGTAACGATTAGCAACGCTGGATAGCTGGTTCCAATGGTAATGTAGTCCTAGCCAACGTTTAACTTTTGCTTAACCATGTATTAGATCGTAGGTAGGTAGTTAGCTGTAGTTAGGTATTGTATTTATTGTAGGTTGGTGCTGTTGTTATTGTAGGTTTCCGTGGGTAGTTGTAGGTTAGTATCGAGGCACGAGGCTAGCTAGCTAGCGGGTAGCTACTGGTAACGATTAGCAACGCTGGAGAGCTGGTTCCAACGTTTAATTTTTTATTTATTTTTTGCTGCGTTGTGAAGGGAACTCGACACGGACTTGAATTGTCTGTTTGGTGTGCTGACACACTCTTGGCAGTTTGTTGTGGCCAGGTGTTGATGCTAAGTTGTGTGCTAATGGATGCTAGCTTGCAGGTTGGCTACGGCGTCATAGCTAGGCTTCGTGGGTTGTTGTGGGTAGTTACTGTGTCTTGGCAGTGTCCTCGGCCGTGCCGGCTGTAGCACGAAGCTAGCTAGCTAGCCGTTCTTCAAACAGAGTCAACACAGTGGCCATTGCTAGCTACCCAACATGACCAGCTGGCTGTACTGTAGTAGCTAACCACAATATACTTGTCCTAGCTAGCCAACGTCTAATCATTGCTGCGTCATGAAAGGAACTTGACACAGACACGAATGATCTGTTTAGTGTGTTATCACATTATTGGTGGTTTGTTGTGACCAAGTGTTGGTGCTAAACGGTGTGTTATTGTTATTGGATGCTAGTCTGCTAGTTGGCTATGGTGTCATAGTTGGCTAGCTGAACAAAGTGGGTTGAGTCTATTCCTTTAAACATTGAACCGCTGTGGTTCACAACAATTCTGATTTCCAAAGGCGGAAGTTGGGAGAGTTTTTTGTTCGGGTGGTTCAGTGAAACAATTTTAGTTTCTGAGGTAGAAGTTTTTGGTGAGGGAGGCCCTGCTCTCTCCGCTCCCAGATGCTTAGTCCATTTCATTCCGATCTCCTCTGCATTTTTGTAGCCATTTGCTACAGCCTGTCAACTATGCCTCTGCCTATCCCTGTTCTCTCCTCTCTGCACAGGCTACACAAACGCACCACACCGCGTGGCTGCTGCCTCTCCAACCTGGTGGTCCCTGCATGCACCACCCACGTGGAGTTCCAGGTCGCAGGCAGCCTCTGGAACTGCCGTTCTGCTGCCAACAAAGCTGACTTCATCCCAGCCTATGCCAACCTCCAGTCCCTCGACTTCCTGGCGCTGACGGAAACATGGATCACCACTGAAAACACCGCTACTCCTACTGCTCTCTCCTCGTCTGACCATGTGTTCTCGCATACCCCGAGAGCATCTGGTCAGAGGGGTGGTGGTACAGGAATCCTCATCTCTCCCAAGTGGACATTCTCAATTTTTCCCCTAACCCATCTGTCTATCTCCTCATTTGAATTCCATGCTGTCACAGTCACTAGCCCATTTAAGCTTAATATCCTTGTCATCTATCGCCCTCCAGGTTCCCTTGGAGAGTTCATCAATGAGCTTGACGCCTTGATAAGTTCCTTCCCTGAGGATGGCTCACCCCTCACAGTTTTGGGGGATTTCAACCTCCCTATGTCCACATTTGACTCATTTCTCTCTGCCTCCTTCTTTCCACTCCTCTCCTCTTTTGACCTCACCCTCTCACCGTCCCCCCCTACTCACAAGGCAGGCAATACGCTTGACCTCATCTTCACTAGATGCTGCTCCTCTACTAATCTCACTGCAACTCCCCTCCATGTCTCCGACCACTACTTTGTTTCCTTTTCTCTCTCACTCTCCTCCCACACTACTCACTCTGCCCCTACACAGATGGTAATGCGCCGCCGCAACCTTCGCTCTCTCTCTCCCACTACTCTCTCCTCTTCCATCCTATCATCTCTTCCCTCTGCTCAATCCTTCTCCCTCCAATCTCCTGATTCTGCCTCCTCAACCCTCCTCTCCTCCCTTTCTGCATCCTTTGACTCTCTGTGTCCCCTATCCTCCCGGCCGGCTCGGTCCTCCCCTCCAGCTCCGTGGCTTGATGACTCATTGCGAGCTCACAGAACAGAGCTCCGGGCAGCGGAGCGGAAATGGAAGAAAACTAAACTCCCTGCCGACCTGGCATCTTTTCACTCCCTCCTCTCTACATTTTCTTCATCTGTTTCTGCTGCTAAGGCCACCTTCTACCACTCTAAATTCCAAGCATCTGCCTCTAACCCTAGGAAGCTCTTTGCCACATTTTCCTCCCTCCTGAATCCTCCCCCCCCCCCCCCCCCCCCCTCCTCTCTCTCTGTGGATGACTTCGTCAACCACTTTGAAAAGAAGGTTGACGACATCCGATCCTCGTTTGTTAAGTCTAATGACACTGCTGGTCCTGCTCACACTGCCCTACCCTATGCTTTGACTTCTTTCTCCCCTCTCTCTCCAGATAAAATCCTGCGACTTGTGACTACAGGCCGCCCAACAACCTGCCCGCTTGACCCCATCCCCTCCTCCCTTCTCCAGACCATCTCCGGTGACCTTCTCCCCTACCTCACCTCGCTGATCAACTCATCCTTGACCGCTGGCCATGTCCCTTCCGTCTTCAAGAGAGCGAGAGTTACTCCCCTTCTCAAAAAACCAACACTCGACCCCACTGATGTCAACAACTACAGACCAGTATCCCTTCTTTCTTTTCTTTCCAAAACTATTGAGCGTGCCGTCTTTAGTCAACTCTCTTGCTATCTCTCTCAGAATGACCTTCTTGATCCAAACCAATCAGGTTTCAGGACTGGTCATTCAACTGAGACTGCTCTTCTCTGTGTCACGGAGACTCTCCGCACTGCTAAAGCTAACTCTCTCTCCTCTGCTCTTGTCCTTCTAGACCTGTCTGCTGCCTTTGATACTGTGAACCATCAGATCCTCCTCTCCACCCTCTCCGAGATGGGCATCTCCGGCGCGGCTCACTCCTGGATTGCGTCCTACCTGACCGGTCGCTCCTACCAAGTGGCGTGGCGGGAAGCTGTCTCCGCACCACGTGCTCTCACCACTGGTGTCCCCCAGGGATCGGTTCTGGGCCCTCTCCTTTTCTCCCTATACACCAAGTCACTTGGCTCTGTCATATCCTCACATGGCCTTTCCTATCATTGCTACGCTGACGATACACAACTAATCTTCTCCTTTCCCCCTTCTGATAACCAGGTGGCGAATCGCATCTCTGCATGTCTGGCAGACATATCAGTATGGATGACGGATCACCACCTCAAGCTGAACCCTGGCAAGACGGAGCTGCTCTTCCTCCCGGGGAAGGACTGCCCGTTCCATGATCTCGCCATCACGGTTGACAACTCCGCTGTGTCCTCCTCCCAGAGTGCGAAGAGCCTAGGCGTGACCCTGGACAACACCCTGTCGTTCTCCGCCAACATCAAGGCGGTGACCCGCTCCTGCAGGTTCATGCTCTACAACATTCGGAGAGTGCGACCCTGCCTTACACAGGAAGCGGCGCAGGTCCTGGTCCAGGCACTTGTCATCTCCCGTCTGGACTACTGCAACTCGCTGTTGGCTGGGCTCCCTGCCTGTGCCATTAAACCCCTACAACTCATCCAGAATGCCGCAGCCCGTCTGGTGTTCAACCTTCCCAAGTTCTCTCACGTCACCCCCCTCCTCCGCACACTCCACTGGCTTCCAGTTGAAGCTCGCATCCGCTACAAGACCATGGTGCTTGCCTATGGAGCAGTGAGGGGAACGGCACCTCTGTACCTTCAGGCTCTGATCAGTCCCTACACCCAAACGAGGACATTGCGTTCATCCACCTCTGGCCTGCTGGCTCCCCTTCCTCTGCGGAAGCATAGCTCCCGCTCAGCCCAGTCAAAACTGTTCGCTGCTCTGGCACCCCAATGGTGGAACAAGCACCCTCACGACGCCAGGACAGCGGAGTCACTCACCACCTTCCGGAGACATTTGAAACCCCACCTCTTTAAGGAATACCTGGGATGGGATAAAGTATTCCTTCTAACCCCCCCCCCCCCCCCAAATTGTAAAGTGGTTATCCCACTGGCTATAGGGTGAACGCACCAATTTGTGAGTCGCTCTGGCTAAGAGCGTCTGCTAAATGACGTTAATGTGCCCTTGAGCAAGGCACTTAACCCTAATTGCTCCTGTAAGTCGCTCTGGTTAAGAGCGTCTGCTAAATGACTAAAATGTAAAATGTAATGTAATGTTAACTTGTAACTGATTATCTCTGTCTATAACAGTTAACTTGTAACTGATTCTCTATGTCTGTAACAGTTAACTTGTAACTGATTCTCTCTGTCTATAACGGTTAACTTGTAACTGATTCTCTCTGTCTGTAATGGTTAACTTGTAACTGATTCTGTCTATAACGGTTAACATGTAACTGATTCTCTCTGTCTATAAAGGTTGACTTGTAACTGATTCTGTATATAATGGTTAACTTGTAATATATTATCTCTGTCTATAACGGTTAACTTGTAACTGATTCTGTCTATAATGGTTAGCTTGTAACTGATTATCTCTGTCTATAACGGTTGACTTGTAACTGATTCTGTCTATAATGGTTAACTTGTAACTGATTCTCTCTGTCTACAATGGTTAACTTGTAACTGATTCTGTCTATAACGGTTAACATGTAACTGATTATCTCTGTCTATAATGGTTAACTTGTAACAGATTCTCTCTGTCTATAACGGTTAACTTGTAACTGATTCTCTCTGTCTATAACGGTTAACTTGTAACTGATTCTCTCTGTCTAACGGTTAACTTGTAACTGATTCTCTCTGTCTATAATTGTTAACTTTTAACCGATTTTCTCTGTCTATAACGGTTAACTTGTAACTGATTCTCTCTGTCTATAACTGTTGACTTGTAACTGATTCTGTCTATAATGGTTAACTTGTAACTGATTCTCTCTGTCTACAATGGTTAACTTGTAACTGATTCTGTCTATAACGGTTAACATGTAACTGATTATCTCTGTCTATAATGGTTAACTTGTAACAGATTCTCTTGGTCTATAACGGTTAACTTGTAACTGATTTTCTCTGTCTAACGATTAACTTGTAACTGATTCTCTCTGTCTATAATGGTTAACTTGAAATTTATTCTCTTTGTCTAACGGTTAACTTGTAACTGATTCTCTCTGTCTATAATGGTTAACTTGTAACTAATTCTCTCTGTGTATAACGGTTAACATGTAACTGATTCTCTATAGCTATAATGGCTAACTTGTAACTGATTCTCTCTGTCTATAATGGTTAACTTGTAACTGATTCTGTCTATAATGGTTAACTTGTAACTGATTCTGTCTATAACGGTTAACTTGTAAATGATTCTCTCTGTCTATAACGGTTAACTTTCAACTGATACTCTCTGTCTATAATGGTTAACTTGTAACTGATTATCTCTGACTATAACGGTTAACTTGTAACTGATTATGTCTATAACGGTTAACTTGTAACTGATTCTCTCTGTCTATAACGGTTAACTTGTAACTGACTCTGTCTATAACGGTTAACTTGTAACTGATTCTCTCTGTCTATAATGGTTAACTTGTAACTGATTCTGTCTATAATGGTTAACTTGTAACTGATTCTCTCTGTCTATAATGGTTAACTTGTAACTGATTCTCTCTGTCTATAATGGTTAATTTGCAACTGATTCTCTCTGTCTATAACGGTTAACTTGTAACTGATTCTGTCTATAACGGTTAACTTGTAACTGATTCTCTCTGTCTATAATGGTTAACCTGTAACTGATTCTGTCTATAATGGTTAACTTGTAACTGATTCTCTCTGTCTATAATGGTTAACTTGTAACTGATTCTCTCTGTCTATAATGGTTAACTTGCAACTGATTCTCTCTGTCTATAATGGTTAACTTGTAACTGATTCTGTCTATAATGGTTAACTTGTAACTGATTCTCTCTGTCTATAATGGTTAACTTGTAACTGATTCTCTCTGTCTATAATGGTTAACTTGCAACTGATTCTCTCTGTCTATAATGGTTAACTTGTAACTGATTCTGTCTATAATGGTTAACTTGTAACTGATTCTCTCTGTCTATAACGGTTAACTTGTAACTGATTCTCTCTTTCTATAACGGTTAACTTGTAACTGATTCTCTCTTTCTATAATGGTTAACTTGTAACTGATTCTCTCTGTCTATAACGGTTAACTTAAAACTGATTCTCTCTGTCTATAATGGTTAACTTGCAACTGATTCTCTCTGTCTATAATGGTTAACTTGTAACTGATTCTGTCTATAATGGTTAACTTGTAACTGATTCTCTCTGTCTATAATGGTTAACTTGCAACTGATTCTCTCTGTCTATAACGGTTAACATGTAACTGATTCTCTCTTTCTATAACGGTTAACTTGTAACTGATTCTCTCTGTCTATAATGGTTAACTTGCAACTGATTCTCTCTGTCTATAACGGTTAACATGTAACTGATTCTCTCTTTCTATAACGGTTAACTTGTAACTGATTCTCTCTGTATATAACGGTTAACATGTAACTGATTCTCTATGTCTGTAACGGTTAAATTGTAACTGATTCTCTCTGTGTGTAACGGATAAAATGTAACTGATTCTCTCTGTCTATAATGGTTAACTTGTAACTGATTCTCTCTTTCTATAACGGTTAACTTGTAACTGATTCTCTCTGTCTGTAACGGTTAAATTGTAACTGATTCTCTATGTCTGTAACGGTTAACTTGTAACTGATTCTCTCTGTGTGTAACGGATAAAATGTAACTGATTCTCTCTGTCTATAATGGTTAACTTGTAACTGATTCTCTCTGACTATAACGGTTAACATGTAACTGATTCTCTCTTTCTATAACGGTTAACTTGTAACTGACTCTGTCTATAACGGTTAACTTGTAACTGATTCTCTCTGTCTATAATGGTTAACTTGTAACTGATTCTCTCTGTCTATAATGGTTAACTTGCAACTGATTCTCTCTGTATATAACGGTTAACATGTAACTGATTCTCTATGTCTGTAACGGTTAACTTGTAACTGATTCTCTCTGTGTGTAGCGGATAAAATGTAACTGATTCTCTCTGTCTATAATGGTTAACTTGTAACTGATTCTCTCTTTCTATAACGGTTAACTTGTAACTGATTCTCTCTGTCTATAACGGTTAACTTGTAACTGATTCTCTCTGTCTGTAACGGTTAAATTGTAACTGATTCTCTCTGTCTATAACGGTTGACTTGTAACTGATTCTGTATATAATGGTTAACTTGTAACTGATTCTCTCTTTCTATAACGGTTAACTTGTAACTGATTCTCTCTGTCTATAACGGTTAACTTGTAACTGATTCTCTCTGTCTATAATGGTTAACTTGAAACTGATTCTGTCTATAACGGTTAACTTGTAACTGATTTTGTCTATAACGGTTAACTTGTAACTGATTCTGTCTATAACGGTTAACTTGTAACTGATTCTCTCTGTCTATAACGGTTAACTTGTAACTGATTCTCTCTGTCTATAATGGTTAACTTGAAACTGATTCTGTCTATAACGGTTAACTTGTAACTGATTTTGTCTATAACGGTTAACTTGTAACTGATTCTGTCTATAACGGTTAACTTGTAACTGATTCTCTCTGTCTATAACGGTTAACTTGTAACTGATTATCTCTGTCTATAACGGTTGACTTGAAACTGATTCTGTCTATAACGGTTAACTTGTAACTGATTATCTCTGTCTATAATGGTTAATTTGCAACTGATTCTCTCTGTCTATAACGGTTAACTTGTAACTGATTCTGTCTATAACGGTTAACTTGTAACTGATTCTCTCTGTCTATAATGGTTAACCTGTAACTGATTCTGTCTATAATGGTTAACTTGTAACTGATTCTCTCTGTCTATAATGGTTAACTTGTAACTGATTCTCTCTGTCTATAATGGTTAACTTGCAACTGATTCTCTCTGTCTATAATGGTTAACTTGTAACTGATTCTGTCTATAATGGTTAACTTGTAACTGATTCTCTCTGTCTATAATGGTTAACTTGTAACTGATTCTCTCTGTCTATAATGGTTAACTTGCAACTGATTCTCTCTGTCTATAATGGTTAACTTGTAACTGATTCTGTCTATAATGGTTAACTTGTAACTGATTCTCTCTGTCTATAACGGTTAACTTGTAACTGATTCTCTCTTTCTATAACGGTTAACTTGTAACTGATTCTCTCTTTCTATAATGGTTAACTTGTAACTGATTCTCTCTGTCTATAACGGTTAACTTAAAACTGATTCTCTCTGTCTATAATGGTTAACTTGCAACTGATTCTCTCTGTCTATAATGGTTAACTTGTAACTGATTCTGTCTATAATGGTTAACTTGTAACTGATTCTCTCTGTCTATAATGGTTAACTTGCAACTGATTCTCTCTGTCTATAACGGTTAACATGTAACTGATTCTCTCTTTCTATAACGGTTAACTTGTAACTGATTCTCTCTGTCTATAATGGTTAACTTGCAACTGATTCTCTCTGTCTATAACGGTTAACATGTAACTGATTCTCTCTTTCTATAACGGTTAACTTGTAACTGATTCTCTCTGTATATAACGGTTAACATGTAACTGATTCTCTATGTCTGTAACGGTTAAATTGTAACTGATTCTCTCTGTGTGTAACGGATAAAATGTAACTGATTCTCTCTGTCTATAATGGTTAACTTGTAACTGATTCTCTCTTTCTATAACGGTTAACTTGTAACTGATTCTCTCTGTCTGTAACGGTTAAATTGTAACTGATTCTCTATGTCTGTAACGGTTAACTTGTAACTGATTCTCTCTGTGTGTAACGGATAAAATGTAACTGATTCTCTCTGTCTATAATGGTTAACTTGTAACTGATTCTCTCTGACTATAACGGTTAACATGTAACTGATTCTCTCTTTCTATAACGGTTAACTTGTAACTGACTCTGTCTATAACGGTTAACTTGTAACTGATTCTCTCTGTCTATAATGGTTAACTTGTAACTGATTCTCTCTGTCTATAATGGTTAACTTGCAACTGATTCTCTCTGTATATAACGGTTAACATGTAACTGATTCTCTATGTCTGTAACGGTTAACTTGTAACTGATTCTCTCTGTGTGTAGCGGATAAAATGTAACTGATTCTCTCTGTCTATAATGGTTAACTTGTAACTGATTCTCTCTTTCTATAACGGTTAACTTGTAACTGATTCTCTCTGTCTATAACGGTTAACTTGTAACTGATTCTCTCTGTCTGTAACGGTTAAATTGTAACTGATTCTCTCTGTCTATAACGGTTGACTTGTAACTGATTCTGTATATAATGGTTAACTTGTAACTGATTCTCTCTTTCTATAACGGTTAACTTGTAACTGATTCTCTCTGTCTATAACGGTTAACTTGTAACTGATTCTCTCTGTCTATAATGGTTAACTTGAAACTGATTCTGTCTATAACGGTTAACTTGTAACTGATTTTGTCTATAACGGTTAACTTGTAACTGATTCTGTCTATAACGGTTAACTTGTAACTGATTCTCTCTGTCTATAACGGTTAACTTGTAACTGATTATCTCTGTCTATAACGGTTGACTTGAAACTGATTCTGTCTATAACGGTTAACTTGTAACTGATTCTGTCTATAAAGGTTAACTTGTAACTGATTCTCTCTGTCTATAACGGTTGACTTGTAACTGATTCTCTCTGTCTATAACGGTTAACTTGTAACTGATTCTCTCTGTCTGTAATGGTTAACTTGTAACTGATTCTGTCTATAACGGTTAACATGTAACTGATTCTCCATGTCTATAAAGGTTGACTTGTAACTGATTCTGTATATAATGGTTAACTTGTAATATTTTATCTCTGTCTATAACGGTTATCTTGTAACTGATTCTGTCTATAATGGTTAGCTTGTAACTGATTCTCTCTGTCTATAACGGTTGACTTGTAACTGATTCTGTCTATAATGGTTAACTTGTAACTGATTCTCTCTGTCTACAATGGTTAACTTGTAACTGATTCTGTCTATAACGGTTAACATGTAACTGATTATCTCTGTCTATAATGGTTAACTTGTAACAGATTCTCTCTGTCTATAACGGTTAACTTGTAACTGATTCTCTCTGTCTATAACGGTTAACTTGTAACTGATTCTGTCTGTCTAACGGTTAACGTGTAACTGATTCTCTCTGTCTATAATGGTTAACTTTTAACTGATTTTCTCTGTCTATAACGGTTAACTTGTAACTGATTCTCTCTGTCTATAACGGTTGACTTGTAACTGATTCTGTCTATAATGGTTAACTTGTAACTGATTATCTCTGACTATAACGGTTAACTTGTAACTGATTCTCTCTGTCTGTAACGTTTAAGTTGTAATTGATTCTCTTTGTCTAACGGTTAACTTGTAACTGATTCTCTGTCTATAATGGTTAACTTGTAACTGATTCTCTCTGTCTATAAAGGTTAAATTGTAACTGATTCTCTCTGACTATAACGGGTAACTTTTAACTAATTCTCTCTGTGTGTAACGGTTAACATGTAACTGATTCTCTATGGCTATAATGGCTAACTTGTAACTGATTCTCTCTGTCTATAATGGTTAACTTGTAACTGATTCTGTCTATAATGGTTAACTTGTAACTGATTCTCTCTGTCTATAATGGTTAACTTGTAACTGTTTCTGTCTATAATGGTTAACTTGTAACTGATTCTCTCTGCCTATAACGGTTAACTTGTAACTGATTCTGTCTATAATGGTTAACTTGTAACTGATTCTCTCTGTCTACAATGGTTAACTTGTAACTGATTCTGTCTATAACGGTTAACATGTAACTGATTCACTCTTTCTATAACGGTTAACTTGTAACTGATTCTCTCTGTATATAACGGTTAACATGTAACTGATTCTCTATGTCTGTAACGGTTAAATTGTAACTGATTCTCTCTGTGTGTAACGGATAAAATGTAACTGATTCTCTCTGTCTATAATGGTTAACTTGTAACTGATTCTCTCTTTCTATAACGGTTAACTTGTAACTGATTCTCTCTGTCTATAACGGTTAACTTGTAACTGATTCTCTCTGTCTGTAACGGTTAAATTGTAACTGATTCTCTCTGTGTGTAACGGATAAAATGTAACTGATTCTCTCTGTCTATAATGGTTAACTTGTAACTGATTCTCTCTTTCTATAACGGTTAACTTGTAACTGATTCTCTCTGTCTATAACGGTTAACTTGTAACTGATTCTCTATGTCTGTAACGGTTAACTTGTAACTGATTCTCTCTGTGTGTAACGGATAAAATGTAACTGATTCTCTCTGTCTATAATGGTTAACTTGTAACTGATTCTCTCTGTCTATAATGGTTAACTTGTAACTGATTCTGTCTATAACGGTTAACATGTAACTGATTCACTCTTTCTATAACGGTTAACTTGTAACTGATTCTCTCTGTATATAACGGTTAACATGTAACTGATTCTCTATGTCTGTAACGGTTAAATTGTAACTGATTCTCTCTGTGTGTAACGGATAAAATGTAACTGATTCTCTCTGTCTATAATGGTTAACTTGTAACTGATTCTCTCTTTCTATAACGGTTAACTTGTAACTGATTCTCTCTGTCTATAAAGGTTGACTTGTAAGTGATTCTGTATATAATGGTTAACATGTAACTGATTCTCTATGTCTGTAACGGTTAACTTGTAACTGATTCTCTCTGTGTGTAGCGGATAAAATGTAACTGATTCTCTCTGTCTATAATGGTTAACTTGTAACTGATTCTCTCTTTCTATAACGGTTAACTTGTAACTGATTCTCTCTGTCTATAACGGTTAACTTGTAACTGATTCTCTCTGTCTGTAACGGTTAAATTGTAACTGATTCTCTCTGTCTATAACGGTTGACTTGTAACTGATTCTGTATATAATGGTTAACTTGTAACTGATTCTCTCTTTCTATAACGGTTAACTTGTAACTGATTCTCTCTGTCTATAACGGTTAACTTGTAACTGATTCTCTCTGTCTATAATGGTTAACTTGAAACTGATTCTGTCTATAACGGTTAACTTGTAACTGATTTTGTCTATAACGGTTAACTTGTAACTGATTCTGTCTATAACGGTTAACTTGTAACTGATTCTCTCTGTCTATAACGGTTAACTTGTAACTGATTATCTCTGTCTATAACGGTTGACTTGAAACTGATTCTGTCTATAACGGTTAACTTGTAACTGATTCTGTCTATAAAGGTTAACTTGTAACTGATTCTCTCTGTCTATAACGGTTGACTTGTAACTGATTCTCTCTGTCTATAACGGTTAACTTGTAACTGATTCTCTCTGTCTGTAATGGTTAACTTGTAACTGATTCTGTCTATAACGGTTAACATGTAACTGATTCTCCATGTCTATAAAGGTTGACTTGTAACTGATTCTGTATATAATGGTTAACTTGTAATATTTTATCTCTGTCTATAACGGTTATCTTGTAACTGATTCTGTCTATAATGGTTAGCTTGTAACTGATTCTCTCTGTCTATAACGGTTGACTTGTAACTGATTCTGTCTATAATGGTTAACTTGTAACTGATTCTCTCTGTCTACAATGGTTAACTTGTAACTGATTCTGTCTATAACGGTTAACATGTAACTGATTATCTCTGTCTATAATGGTTAACTTGTAACAGATTCTCTCTGTCTATAACGGTTAACTTGTAACTGATTCTCTCTGTCTATAACGGTTAACTTGTAACTGATTCTGTCTGTCTAACGGTTAACGTGTAACTGATTCTCTCTGTCTATAATGGTTAACTTTTAACTGATTTTCTCTGTCTATAACGGTTAACTTGTAACTGATTCTCTCTGTCTATAACGGTTGACTTGTAACTGATTCTGTCTATAATGGTTAACTTGTAACTGATTATCTCTGACTATAACGGTTAACTTGTAACTGATTCTCTCTGTCTGTAACGTTTAAGTTGTAATTGATTCTCTTTGTCTAACGGTTAACTTGTAACTGATTCTCTGTCTATAATGGTTAACTTGTAACTGATTCTCTCTGTCTATAAAGGTTAAATTGTAACTGATTCTCTCTGACTATAACGGGTAACTTTTAACTAATTCTCTCTGTGTGTAACGGTTAACATGTAACTGATTCTCTATGGCTATAATGGCTAACTTGTAACTGATTCTCTCTGTCTATAATGGTTAACTTGTAACTGATTCTGTCTATAACGGTTAACATGTAACTGATTATCTCTGTCTATAATGGTTAACTTGTAACAGATTCTCTCTGTCTATAACGGTTAACTTGTAACTGATTCTCTCTGTCTATAACGGTTAACTTGTAACTGATTCTGTCTGTCTAACGGTTAACGTGTAACTGATTCTCTCTGTCTATAATGGTTAACTTTTAACTGATTTTCTCTGTCTATAACGGTTAACTTGTAACTGATTCTCTCTGTCTATAACGGTTGACTTGTAACTGATTCTGTCTATAATGGTTAACTTGTAACTGATTATCTCTGACTATAACGGTTAACTTGTAACTGATTCTCTCTGTCTGTAACGTTTAAGTTGTAATTGATTCTCTTTGTCTAACGGTTAACTTGTAACTGATTCTCTGTCTATAATGGTTAACTTGTAACTGATTCTCTCTGTCTATAAAGGTTAAATTGTAACTGATTCTCTCTGACTATAACGGGTAACTTTTAACTAATTCTCTCTGTGTGTAACGGTTAACATGTAACTGATTCTCTATGGCTATAATGGCTAACTTGTAACTGATTCTCTCTGTCTATAATGGTTAACTTGTAACTGATTCTGTCTATAATGGTTAACTTGTAACTGATTCTCTCTGTCTATAATGGTTAACTTGTAACTGTTTCTGTCTATAATGGTTAACTTGTAACTGATTCTCTCTGCCTATAACGGTTAACTTGTAACTGATTCTGTCTATAATGGTTAACTTGTAACTGATTCTCTCTGTCTACAATGGTTAACTTGTAACTGATTCTGTCTATAACGGTTAACATGTAACTGATTCACTCTTTCTATAACGGTTAACTTGTAACTGATTCTCTCTGTATATAACGGTTAACATGTAACTGATTCTCTATGTCTGTAACGGTTAAATTGTAACTGATTCTCTCTGTGTGTAACGGATAAAATGTAACTGATTCTCTCTGTCTATAATGGTTAACTTGTAACTGATTCTCTCTTTCTATAACGGTTAACTTGTAACTGATTCTCTCTGTCTATAACGGTTAACTTGTAACTGATTCTCTCTGTCTGTAACGGTTAAATTGTAACTGATTCTCTCTGTGTGTAACGGATAAAATGTAACTGATTCTCTCTGTCTATAATGGTTAACTTGTAACTGATTCTCTCTTTCTATAACGGTTAACTTGTAACTGATTCTCTCTGTCTATAACGGTTAACTTGTAACTGATTCTCTATGTCTGTAACGGTTAACTTGTAACTGATTCTCTCTGTGTGTAACGGATAAAATGTAACTGATTCTCTCTGTCTATAATGGTTAACTTGTAACTGATTCTCTCTGTCTATAATGGTTAACTTGTAACTGATTCTGTCTATAACGGTTAACATGTAACTGATTCACTCTTTCTATAACGGTTAACTTGTAACTGATTCTCTCTGTATATAACGGTTAACATGTAACTGATTCTCTATGTCTGTAACGGTTAAATTGTAACTGATTCTCTCTGTGTGTAACGGATAAAATGTAACTGATTCTCTCTGTCTATAATGGTTAACTTGTAACTGATTCTCTCTTTCTATAACGGTTAACTTGTAACTGATTCTCTCTGTCTATAAAGGTTGACTTGTAAGTGATTCTGTATATAATGGTTAACATGTAACTGATTCTCTCTTTCTATAACGGTTAACTTGTAACTGATTATCTCTGTCTATAATGGTTAACTTGTAACTGATTCTCTCTGTCTATAACGGTTAACATGTAACTGATTATCTATGTCTGTAACAGTTAACTTGTAACTGATTTGCTCTGTCTATAATGGTTAACTTGTAACTGATTCTCTCTGTCTATAAAGGTTGACTTGTAACTGATTCTGTATATAATGGTTAACATGTAACTGATTCTCTCTGTCTATAACGGTTAACATGTAACTGATTCTCTCTTTCTATAACGGTAAACTTGTAACTGATTCTGTCTATAACGGTTAACTTGTAACTGATTCTCTCTGTCTATAATGGTTAACTTGTAACTGATTCTCTCTGTCTATAACGGTTAACTTGTAACTGATTCTCTCTGTCTATAATGGTTAACTTGTAACTGATTCTCTCTGTCTATAATGGTTAACTTGTAACTGATTCTGTCTATAATGGTTAACTTGCAACTGATTCTCTCTGTCTATAACGGTTAACATGTAACTGATTCACTCTTTCTATAATGGTTAACTTGTAACTGATTCTCTCTGTATATAACGGTTAACATGTAACTGATTCTGTCTATAACGGTTAACTTGTAACTGATTCGCTATGTCTGTAACGGTTAACTTGTAACTGATTCTCTCTGTGTGTAACGGATAAAATGTAATTGATTCTCTCTGTCTATAATGGTTAACTTGAAACTGATTCTGTCTATAACGGTTAACTTGTAACTGATTCTGTCTATAACGGTTAACTTGTAACTGATTCTGTCTATAACGGTTAACTTGTAACTGATTCTCTCTGTCTATAACGGTTAACTTGTAACTGATTATCTCTGTCTATAACGGTTGACTTGAAACTGATTCTGTCTATAACGGTTAACTTGTAACTGATTCTGTCTATAACGGTTAACTTGTAACTGATTCTGTCTATAACGGTTAACTTGTAACTGATTCTCTCTGTCTATAACGGTTAACTTGTAACTGATTATCTCTGTCTATAACGGTTAACTTGTAACTGATTCTCTATGTCTGTAACAGTTAACTTGTTACTGATTCTCTCTGTCTATAACGGTTAACTTGTAACTGATTCTCTCTGTCTGTAATGGTTAACTTGTAACTGATTCTGTCTATAACGGTTAACATGTAACTGATTCTCTCTGTCTATAAAGGTTGACTTGTAACTGATTCTGTATATAATGGTTAACTTGTAATATATTATATCTGTCTATAACGGTTAACTTGTAACTGATTCTGTCTATAATGGTTAGCTTGTAACTGATTCTCTCTGTCTATAACGGTTGACTTGTAACTGATTCTGTCTATAATGGTTAACTTGTAACTGATTCTCTCTGTCTACAATGGTTAACTTGTAACTGATTCTGTCTATAACGGTTAACATGTAACTGATTATCTCTGTCTATAATGGTTAACTTGTAACTGATTATCTCTGTCTATAACGGTTAACTTGTAACTGATTCTCTCTGTCTATAACGGTTAACTTGTAACTGATTCTCTCTGTCTAACGGTTAACTTGTAACTGATTCTCTCTGTCTATAATGGTTAACTTTTAACCGATTTTCTCTGTCTATAACGGTTAACTTGTAACTGATTCTCTCTGTCTATAACGGTTGACTTGTAACTGATTCTGTCTATAATGGTTAACTTGTAACTGATTCTCTCTGTCTATAATGGTTAACTTGTAACTGATTATCTCTGACTATAACGGTTAACTTGTAACTGATTCTCTATGTCTGTAACAGTTAACTTGTAACTGATTCTCTCTGTCTATAACGGTTAACTTGTAACTGATTCTCTCTGTCTGTAATGGTTAACTTGTAACTGATTCTGTCTATAACGGTTAACATGTAACTGATTCTCTCTGTCTATAAAGGTTGACTTGTAACTGATTCTGTATATAATGGTTAACATGTAATATATTATCTCTGTCTATAACGGTTAACTTGTAACTGATTCTGTCTATAATGGTTAGCTTGTAACTGATTCTCTCTGTCTATAACGGTTGACTTGTAACTGATTCTGTCTATAATGGTTAACTTGTAACTGATTCTCTCTGTCTACAATGGTTAACTTGTAACTGATTCTGTCTATAACGGTTAACATGTAACTGATTATCTCTGTCTATAATGGTTAACTTGTAACTGATTCTCTCTGTCTATAACGGTTAACTTGTAACTGATTCTCTCTGTCTATAACGGTTAACTTGTAACTGATTCTCTCTGTCTAACGGTTAACTTGTAACTGATTCTCTCTGTCTATAATGGTTAACTTTTAACCGATTTTCTCTGTCTATAACGGTTAACTTGTAACTGATTCTCTCTGTCTATAACGGTTGACTTTTAACTGATTCTGTCTATAATGGTTAACTTGTAACTGATTCTCTCTGTCTATAATGGTTAACTTGTAACTGATTATCTCTGACTATAACGGTTAACTTGTAACTGATTCTCTCTGTCTGTAACGGTTAAGTTGTAATTGATTCTCTTTGTCTAACGGTTAACTTGTAACTGATTCTCTGTCTATAATGGTTAACTTGTAACTGATTCTCTCTGTCTATAAAGGTTAACTTGTAACTGATTCTCTCTGACTATAACGGGTAACTTTTAACTAATTCTCTCTGTGTGTAACGGTTAACATGTAACTGATTCTCTATGGCTATAATGGCTAACTTGTAACTGATTCTCTCTGTCTATAATGGTTAACTTGTAACTGATTCTGTCTATAATGGTTAACTTGTAACTGATTCTCTCTGTCTATAACGGTTAACTTGTAACTGATTCTGTCTATAATGGTTAACTTGTAACTGATTCTCTCTGTCTACAATGGTTAACTTGTAACTGATTCTGTCTATAACGGTTAACATGTAACTGATTCACTCTTTCTATAACGGTTAACTTGTAACTGATTCTCTCTGTATATAACGGTTAACATGTAACTGATTCTCTATGTCTGTAACGGTTAAATTGTAACTGATTCTCTCTGTGTGTAACGGATAAAATGTAACTGATTCTCTCTGTCTATAATGGTTAACTTGTAACTGATTCACTCTTTCTATAACAGTTAACTTGTAACTGATTCTCTCTTTCTATAACGGTTAACTTGTAACTGATTCTCTATGTCTGTAACGGTTAACTTGTAACTGATTCTCTCTGTCTGTAACGGTTAAATTGTAACTGATTCTCTATGTCTGTAACTGTTAACTTGTAACTGATTCTCTCTGTGTGTAACGGATAAAATGTAACTGATTCTCTCTGTCTATAACGGTTGACTTGTAACTGATTCTCTCTTTCTATAAAGGTTGACTTGTAACTGATTCTGTATATAATGGTTAACTTGTAACTGATTCTCTCTTTCTATAACGGTTAACTTGTAACTGATTCTCTCTGTCTATAACGGTTAACTTGTAACTGATTCTCTCTGTCTATAATTGTTAACTTGTATCTGATTCTCTCTGTCTATAACGGTTGACTTGAAACTGATTCTGTCTATAACGGTTAACTTGTAACTGATTCTGTCTATAACGGTTAACTTGTAACTGATTCTGTCTATAACGGTTAACTTGTAACTGATTCTCTCTGTCTATAACGGTTAACTTGTAACTGATTCTCTCTGTCTATAACGGTTGACTTGAAACTGATTCTGTCTATAACGGTTAACTTGTAACTGATTCTGTCTATAACGGTTAACTTGTAACTGATTCTCTCTGTCTATAACGGTTAACTTGTAACTGATTCACTCTGTCTATAACGGTTAACTTGTAACTGATTCTCTCTGTCTGTAATGGTTAACTTGTAACTGATTCTCTCTGTCTGTAATGGTTAACTTGTAACTGATTCTGTCTATAACGGTTAACTTGTAACTGATTCTCTCTGTCTATAACGGTTGACTTGTAACTGATTCTCTATGTCTGTAATGGTTAACTTGTAACTGATTCTGTCTATAACGGTTAACTTGTAACTGATTCTCTATGTCTGTAACAGTTAACTTGTAACTGATTCTCTCTGTCTATAACGGTTAACATGTAACTGATTCTCTCTGTCTATAAAGGTTGACTTGTAACTGATTCTGTATATAATGGTTAACTTGTAATATATTCTCTCTGTCTATAACGGTTAACTTGTAACTGATTCTGTCTATAATGGTTAGCTTGTAACTGATTCTCTCTGTCTATAACGGTTGACTTGTAACTGATTCTGTCTATAATGGTTAACTTGTAACTGACTCTCTCTGTCTACAATGGTTAACTTGTAACTGATTCTGTCTATAACGGTTAACATGTAACTGATTCACTCTTTCTATAACGGTTAACTTGTAACTGATTCTCTCTGTATATAACGGTTAACATGTAACTGATTCTCTATGTCTGTAACGGTTAAATTGTAACTGATTCTCTCTGTGTGTAACGGATAAAATGTAACTGATTCTCTCTGTCTATAATGGTTAACTTGTAACTGATTCACTCTTTCTATAACAGTTAACTTGTAACTGATTCTCTCTTTCTATAACGGTTAACTTGTAACTGATTCTCTATGTCTGTAACGGTTAACTTGTAACTGATTCTCTCTGTCTGTAACGGTTAAATTGTAACTGATTCTCTATGTCTGTAACGGTTAACTTGTAACTGATTCTCTCTGTGTGTAACGGATAAAATGTAACTGATTCTATCTGTCTATAACGGTTGACTTGTAACTGATTCTCTCTTTCTATAAAGGTTGACTTGTAACTGATTCTGTATATAATGGTTAACTTGTAACTGATTCTCTCTTTCTATAACGGTTAACTTGTAACTGATTCTCTCTGTCTATAACGGTTAACTTGTAACTGATTCTCTCTGTCTATAATTGTTAACTTGTATCTGATTCTCTCTGTCTATAACGGTTGACTTGAAACTGATTCTGTCTATAACGGTTAACTTGTAACTGATTCTGTCTATAACGGTTAACTTGTAACTGATTCTGTCTATAACGGTTAACTTGTAACTGATTCTCTCTGTCTATAACGGTTAACTTGTAACTGATTCTCTCTGTCTATAACGGTTGACTTGAAACTGATTCTGTCTATAACGGTTAACTTGTAACTGATTCTGTCTATAACGGTTAACTTGTAACTGATTCTCTCTGTCTATAACGGTTGACTTGTAACTGATTCTCTATGTCTGTAATGGTTAACTTGTAACTGATTCTGTCTATAACGGTTAACTTGTAACTGATTCACTCTGTCTATAACGGTTAACTTGTAACTGATTCTCTCTGTCTGTAATGGTTAACTTGTAACTGATTCTCTCTGTCTGTAATGGTTAACTTGTAACTGATTCTGTCTATAACGGTTAACTTGTAACTGATTCTCTCTGTCTATAACGGTTGACTTGTAACTGATTCTCTATGTCTGTAATGGTTAACTTGTAACTGATTCTGTCTATAACGGTTAACTTGTAACTGATTCTCTATGTCTGTAACAGTTAACTTGTAACTGATTCTCTCTGTCTATAACGGTTAACATGTAACTGATTCTCTCTGTCTATAAAGGTTGACTTGTAACTGATTCTGTATATAATGGTAAACTTGTAATATATTCTCTCTGTCTATAACGGTTAACTTGTAACTGATTCTGTCTATAATGGTTAGCTTGTAACTGATTCTCTCTGTCTATAACGGTTGACTTGTAACTGATTCTGTCTATAATGGTTAACTTGTAACTGACTCTCTCTGTCTACAATGGTTAACTTGTAACTGATTCTGTCTATTACGGTTAACATGTAACTGATTATCTCTGTCTATAATGGTTAACTTGTAACAGATTCTCTCTGTCTATAACGGTTAACTTGTAACTGATTCTCTCTGTCTATAACGGTTAACTTGTAACTGATTCTCTCTGTCTAACGGTTAACTTGTAACTGATTCTCTCTGTCTATAATGGTTAACTTGTAACTGATTTTCTCTGTCTATAACGGTTAACTTGTAACTGATTCTCTCTGTCTATAATGGTTGACTTGTAACTGATTCTGTCTATAATGGTTAACTTGTAACTGATTCTCTCTGTCTATAATGGTTAACTTGTAACTGATTATCTCTGACTATAACGGTTAACTTGTAACTGATTCTGTCTATAACGGTTAACTTGTAACTGATTCTGTCTATAACGGTTAACTTGTAACTGATTCTCTCTGTCTATAACGGTTAACTTGTAACTGATTATCTCTGTCTATAACGGTTGACTTGAATCTGATTCTGTCTATAACGGTTAACTTGTATCTGATTCTGTCTATAACGGTTAACTTGTAACTGATTCTGTCTATAACGGTTAACTTGTAACTGATTCTCTCTGTCTATAACGGTTAACTTGTAACTGATTATCTCTGTCTATAACGGTTAACTTGTAACTGATTCTCTATGTCTGTAACAGTTAACTTGTAACTGATTCTCTCTGTCTATAACGGTTAACTTGTAACTGATTCTCTCTGTCTGTAATGGTTAACTTGTAACTGATTCTGTCTATAACGGTTAACATGTAACTGATTCTCTCTGTCTATAAAGGTTGACTTGTAACTGATTCTGTATATAATGGTTAACTTGTAATATATTATCTCAGTCTATAACGGTTAACTTGTAACTGATTCTGTCTATAATGGTTAGCTTGTAACTGATTCTCTCTGTCTATAACGGTTGACTTGTAACTGATTCTGTCTATAATGGTTAACTTGTAACTGATTCTGTCTGTCTACAATGGTTAACTTGTAACTGATTCTGTCTATAACGGTTAACATGTAACTGATTATCTCTGTCTATAATGGTTAACTTGTAACTGATTCTCTCTGTCTATAACGGTTAACTTGTAACTGATTCTCTCTGTCTATAACGGTTAACTTGTAACTGATTCTCTCTGTCTAACGGTTAACTTGTAATTGATTCTCTCTGTCTATAATGGTTAACTTTTAACCGATTTTCTCTGTCTATAACGGTTAACTTGTAACTGATTCTCTCTGTCTATAACGGTTGACTTGTAACTGATTCTGTCTATAATGGTTAACTTGTAACTGATTCTCTCTGTCTATAATGGTTAACTTGTAACTGATTATCTCTGACTATAACGGTTAACTTGTAACTGATTCTCTCTGTCTGTAACGGTTAAGTTGTAATTGATTCTCTTTGTCTAACGGTTAACTTGTAACTGATTCTCTGTCTATAATGGTTAACTTGTAACTGATTCTCTCTGTCTATAAAGGTTAACTTGTAACTGATTCTCTCTGACTATAACGGGTAACTTTTAACTAATTCTCTCTGTGTGTAACGGTTAACATGTAACTGATTCTCTATGGCTATAATGGCTAACTTGTAACTGATTCTCTCTGTCTATAATGGTTAACTTGTAACTGATTCTGTCTATAATGGTTAACTTGTAACTGATTCTCTCTGTCTATAACGGTTAACTTGTAACTGATTCTGTCTATAATGGTTAACTTGTAACTGATTCTCTCTGTCTACAATGGTTAACTTGTAACTGATTCTGTCTATAACGGTTAACATGTAACTGATTCACTCTTTCTATAACGGTTAACTTGTAACTGATTCTCTCTGTATATAACGGTTAACATGTAACTGATTCTCTATGTCTGTAACGGTTAAATTGTAACTGATTCTCTCTGTGTGTAAAGGATAAAATGTAACTGATTATCTCTGTCTATAATGGTTAACTTGTAACTGATTCTCTCTTTCTATAACGGTTAACTTGTAACTGATTCTCTATGTCTGTAACGGTTAACTTGTAACTGATTCTCTCTGTCTGTAACGGTTAAATTGTAACTGATTCTCTATGTCTGTAACGGTTAACTTGTAACTGATTCTCTCTGTGTGTAACGGATAAAATGTAACTGATTCTCTCTGTCTATAACGGTTGACTTGTAACTGATTCTCTCTTTCTATAAAGGTTGACTTGTAACTGATTCTGTATATAATGGTTAACTTGTAACTGATTCTCTCTTTCTATAACGGTTAACTTGTAACTGATTCTCTCTGTCTATAACGGTTAACTTGTAACTGATTCTCTCTGTCTATAATTGTTAACTTGTATCTGATTCTCTCTGTGTATAACGGTTGACTTGAAACTGATTCTGTCTATAACGGTTAACTTGTAACTGATTCTGTCTATAACGGTTAACTTGTAACTGATTCTGTCTATAACGGTTAACTTGTAACTGATTCTCTCTGTCTATAACGGTTAACTTGTAACTGATTCTCTCTGTCTATAACGGTTGACTTGAAACTGATTCTGTCTATAACGGTTAACTTGTAACTGATTCTGTCTATAACGGTTAACTTGTAACTGATTCACTCTGTCTATAACGGTTAACTTGTAACTGATTCTCTCTGTCTGTAATGGTTAACTTGTAACTGATTCTCTCTGTCTGTAATGGTTAACTTGTAACTGATTCTGTCTATAACGGTTAACTTGTAAATGATTCTCTCTGTCTATAACGGTTGACTTGTAACTGATTCTCTATGTCTGTAATGGTTAACTTGTAACTGATTCTGTCTATAACGGTTAACTTGTAACTGATTCTCTATGTCTGTAACAGTTAACTTGTAACTGATTCTCTCTTTCTATAACGGTTAACTTGTAACTGATTCTCTATGTCTGTAACGGTTAACTTGTAACTGATTCTCTCTGTCTGTAACGGTTAAATTGTAACTGATTCTCTATGTCTGTAACGGTTAACTTGTAACTGATTCTCTCTGTGTGTAACGGATAAAATGTAACTGATTCTCTCTGTCTATAACGGTTGACTTGTAACTGATTCTCTCT
Source organism: Coregonus lavaretus (assembly GCF_964263955.1). NCBI lineage: Eukaryota > Metazoa > Chordata > Actinopteri > Salmoniformes > Salmonidae > Coregonus > Coregonus lavaretus. The sequence continues at coordinate 39,148,092 of NC_140019.1, read as the reverse complement.
TTCTATAAAGGTTGACTTGTAACTGATTCTGTATATAATGGTTAACTTGTAACTGATTCTCTCTTTCTATAACGGTTAACTTGTAACTGATTCTCTCTGTCTATAACGGTTAACTTGTAACTGATTCTCTCTGTCTATAATTGTTAACTTGTATCTGATTCTCTCTGTGTATAACGGTTGACTTGAAACTGATTCTGTCTATAACGGTTAACTTGTAACTGATTCTGTCTATAACGGTTAACTTGTAACTGATTCTGTCTATAACGGTTAACTTGTAACTGATTCTCTCTGTCTATAACGGTTAACTTGTAACTGATTCTCTCTGTCTATAACGGTTGACTTGAAACTGATTCTGTCTATAACGGTTAACTTGTAACTGATTCTGTCTATAACGGTTAACTTGTAACTGATTCACTCTGTCTATAACGGTTAACTTGTAACTGATTCTCTCTGTCTGTAATGGTTAACTTGTAACTGATTCTCTCTGTCTGTAATGGTTAACTTGTAACTGATTCTGTCTATAACGGTTAACTTGTAAATGATTCTCTCTGTCTATAACGGTTGACTTGTAACTGATTCTCTATGTCTGTAATGGTTACCTTGTAACTGATTCTGTCTATAACGGTTAACTTGTAACTGATTCTCTATGTCTGTAACAGTTAACTTGTAACTGATTCTCTCTGTCTATAACGGTTAACTTGGAGCTGATTCTCTCTGTCTGTAATGGTTAACTTGTAACTGATTCTGTCTATAATGGTTAACATGTAACTGATTCTCTCTGTCTATAAAGGTTGACTTGTAACTGATTCTGTATATAATGGTTAACTTGTAATATATTCTCTCTGTCTATAACGGTTAACTTGTAACTGATTATGTCTATAATGGTTAACTTGTAACTGATTCTCTCTGTCTATAACGGTTGACTTGTAACTGATTCTGTCTATAATGGTTAACTTGTAACTGATTATCTCTGTCTACAATGGTTAACTTGTAACTGATTCTGTCTATTACGGTTAACATGTAACTGATTATCTCTGTCTATAATGGTTAACTTGTAACTGATTCTCTCTGTCTATAACGGTTAACTTGTAACTGATTCTCTCTGTCTATAACGGTTAACTTGTAACTGATTCTCTCTGTCTAACGGTTAACTTGTAACTGATTCTCTCTGTCTATAATGGTTAACTTGTAACTGATTTTCTCTGTCTATAACGGTTAACTTGTAACTGATTCTTTCTGTCTATAATGGTTGACTTGTAACTGATTCTGTCTATAATGGTTAACTTGTAACTGATTCTCTCTGTCTATAATGGTTAACTTGTAACTGATTATCTCTGACTATAACGGTTAACTTGTAACTGATTCTCTCTGTCTGTAACGGTTAAGTTGTAATTGATTCTCTTTGTCTAACGGTTAACTTGTAACTGATTCTCTGTCTATAATGGTTAACTTGTAACTGATTCTCTCTGTCTATAAAGGTTAACTTGTAACAGATTATCTCTGTCTATAATGGTTAACTTGCAACTGATTCTGTCTATAATGGTTAACTTGTAACTGATTCTCTCTGTCTATAACGGTTAACTTGTAACTGATTCTCTCTTTCTATGACGGTTGAATTGTAACTGATTCTGTCTATAACGGTTAACTTGTAACTGATTCTCTCTGTCTATAAAGGTTAACTTGTAACTGATTCTCTCTGACTATAACGGGTAACTTTTAACTAATTCTCTCTGTGTGTAACGGTTAACATGTAACTGATTCTCTATGGCTATAATGGCTAACTTGTAACTGATTCTCTCTGTCTATAATGGTTAACTTGTAACTGATTCTGTCTATAATGGTTAACTTGTAACTGATTCTCTCTGTCTATAACGGTTAACTTGTAACTGATTCTGTCTATAATGGTTAACTTGTAACTGATTCTCTCTGTCTACAATGGTTAACTTGTAACTGATTCTGTCTATAACGGTTAACATGTAACTGATTCACTCTTTCTATAACGGTTAACTTGTAACTGATTCTCTCTGTATATAACGGTTAACATGTAACTGATTCTCTATGTCTGTAACGGTTAAATTGTAACTGATTCTCTCTGTGTGTAAAGGATAAAATGTAACTGATTCTCTCTGTCTATAATGGTTAACTTGTAACTGATTCTCTCTTTCTATAACGGTTAACTTGTAACTGATTCTCTATGTCTGTAACGGTTAACTTGTAACTGATTCTCTCTGTCTGTAACGGTTAAATTGTAACTGATTCTCTATGTCTGTAACGGTTAACTTGTAACTGATTCTCTCTGTGTGTAACGGATAAAATGTAACTGATTCTCTCTGTCTATAACGGTTGACTTGTAACTGATTCTCTCTTTCTATAAAGGTTGACTTGTAACTGATTCTGTCTATAACGGTTAACTTGTAACTGATTCTCTCTGTCTATAACGGTTAACTTGTAACTGATTATCTCTGTCTATAACGGTTAACTTGTAACTGATTCTCTATGTCTGTAACAGTTAACTTGTAACTGATTCTCTCTGTCTATAACGGTTAACTTGTAACTGATTTTCTCTGTCTGTAATGGTTAACTTGTAACTGATTCTGTCTATAACGGTTAACATGTAACTGATTCTCTCTGTCTATAAAGGTTGACTTGTAACTGATTCTGTATATAATGGTTAACTTGTAATATATTATCTCTGTCTATAACGGTTAACTTGTAACTGATTCTGTCTATAATGGTTAGCTTGTAACTGATTCTCTCTGTCTATAACGGTTGACTTGTAACTGATTCTGTCTATAATGGTTAACTTGTAACTGATTCTGTCTGTCTACAATGGTTAACTTGTAACTGATTCTGTCTATAACGGTTAACATGTAACTGATTATCTCTGTCTATAATGGTTAACTTGTAACTGATTCTCTCTGTCTATAACGGTTAACTTGTAACTGATTCTCTCTGTCTATAACGGTTAACTTGTAACTGATTCTCTCTGTCTAACGGTTAACTTGTAATTGATTCTCTCTGTCTATAATGGTTAACTTTTAACCGATTTTCTCTGTCTATAACGGTTAACTTGTAACTGATTCTCTCTGTCTATAACGGTTGACTTGTAACTGATTCTGTCTATAATGGTTAACTTGTAACTGATTCTCTCTGTCTATAATGGTTAACTTGTAACTGATTATCTCTGACTATAACGGTTAACTTGTAACTGATTCTCTCTGTCTGTAACGGTTAAGTTGTAATTGATTCTCTTTGTCTAACGGTTAACTTGTAACTGATTCTCTGTCTATAATGGTTAACTTGTAACTGATTCTCTCTGTCTATAAAGGTTAACTTGTAACTGATTCTCTCTGACTATAACGGGTAACTTTTAACTAATTCTCTCTGTGTGTAACGGTTAACATGTAACTGATTCTCTATGGCTATAATGGCTAACTTGTAACTGATTCTCTCTGTCTATAATGGTTAACTTGTAACTGATTCTGTCTATAATGGTTAACTTGTAACTGATTCTCTCTGTCTATAACGGTTAACTTGTAACTGATTCTGTCTATAATGGTTAACTTGTAACTGATTCTCTCTGTCTACAATGGTTAACTTGTAACTGATTCTGTCTATAACGGTTAACATGTAACTGATTCACTCTTTCTATAACGGTTAACTTGTAACTGATTCTCTCTGTATATAACGGTTAACATGTAACTTCTATGTCTGTAACGGTTAAATTGTAACTGATTCTCTCTGTGTGTAACGGATAAAATGTAACTGATTCTATCTGTCTATAATGGTTAACTTGTAACTGATTCACTCTTTCTATAACAGTTAACTTGTAACTGATTCTCTCTTTCTATAACGGTTAACTTGTAACTGATTCTCTATGTCTGTAACGGTTAACTTGTAACTGATTCTCTCTGTCTGTAACGGTTAAATTGTAACTGATTCTCTATGTCTGTAACGGTTAACTTGTAACTGATTCTCTCTGTGTGTAACGGATAAAATGTAACTGATTCTCTCTGTCTATAACGGTTGACTTGTAACTGATTCTCTCTTTCTATAAAGGTTGACTTGTAACTGATTCTGTATATAATGGTTAACTTGTAACTGATTCTCTCTTTCTATAACGGTTAACTTGTAACTGATTCTCTCTGTCTATAACAGTTAACTTGTAACTGATTCTCTCTGTCTATAATTGTTAACTTGTATCTGATTCTCTCTGTCTATAACGGTTGACTTGAAACTGATTCTGTCTATAACGGTTAACTTGTAACTGATTCTGTCTATAACGGTTAACTTGTAACTGATTCTGTCTATAACGGTTAACTTGTAACTGATTCTCTCTGTCTATAACGGTTAACTTGTAACTGATTCTCTCTGTCTATAACGGTTGACTTGAAACTGATTCTGTCTATAACGGTTAACTTGTAACTGATTCTGTCTATAACGGTTAACTTGTAACTGATTCTCTCTGTCTATAACGGTTAACTTGTAACTGATTCACTCTGTCTATAACGGTTAACTTGTAACTGATTCTCTCTGTCTGTAATGGTTAACTTGTAACTGATTCTCTCTGTCTGTAATGGTTAACTTGTAACTGATTATGTCTATAACGGTTAACTTGTAACTGATTCTCTATGTCTGTAACAGTTAACTTGTAACTGATTCTCTCTGTCTATAACGGTTAACATGTAACTGATTCTCTCTGTCTATAATGGTTGACTTGTAACTGATTCTGTCTATAATGGTTAACTTGTAACTGACTCTCTCTGTCTACAATGGTTAACTTGTAACTGATTCTGTCTATAACGGTTAACATGTAACTGATTCACTCTTTCTATAACGGTTAACTTGTAACTGATTCTCTCTGTATATAACGGTTAACATGTAACTGATTCTCTATGTCTGTAACGGTTAAATTGTAACTGATTCTCTCTGTGTGTAACGGATAAAATGTAACTGATTCTCTCTGTCTATAATGGTTAACTTGTAACTGATTCACTCTTTCTATAACAGTTAACTTGTAACTGATTCTCTCTTTCTATAACGGTTAACTTGTAACTGATTCTCTCTTTCTATAACGGTTAACTTGTAACTGATTCTCTCTGTCTATAACGGTTAACTTGTAACTGATTCTCTCTGTCTATAATTGTTAACTTGTATCTGATTCTCTCTGTCTATAACGGTTGACTTGAAACTGATTCTGTCTATAACGGTTAACTTGTAACTGATTCTGTCTATAACGGTTAACTTGTAACTGATTCTGTCTATAACGGTTAACTTGTAACTGATTCTCTCTGTCTATAACGGTTAACTTGTAACTGATTCTCTCTGTCTATAACGGTTGACTTGAAACTGATTCTGTCTATAACGGTTAACTTGTAACTGATTCTGTCTATAACGGTTAACTTGTAACTGATTCTCTCTGTCTATAACGGTTGACTTGTAACTGATTCTCTATGTCTGTAATGGTTAACTTGTAACTGATTCTGTCTATAACGGTTAACTTGTAACTGATTCACTCTGTCTATAACGGTTAACTTGTAACTGATTCTCTCTGTCTGTAATGGTTAACTTGTAACTGATTCTCTCTGTCTGTAATGGTTAACTTGTAACTGATTCTGTCTATAACGGTTAACTTGTAACTGATTCTCTCTGTCTATAACGGTTGACTTGTAACTGATTCTCTATGTCTGTAATGGTTAACTTGTAACTGATTCTGTCTATAACGGTTAACTTGTAACTGATTCTCTATGTCTGTAACAGTTAACTTGTAACTGATTCTCTCTGTCTATAACGGTTAACATGTAACTGATTCTCTCTGTCTATAAAGGTTGACTTGTAACTGATTCTGTATATAATGGTAAACTTGTAATATATTCTCTCTGTCTATAACGGTTAACTTGTAACTGATTCTGTCTATAATGGTTAGCTTGTAACTGATTCTCTCTGTCTATAACGGTTGACTTGTAACTGATTCTGTCTATAATGGTTAACTTGTAACTGACTCTCTCTGTCTACAATGGTTAACTTGTAACTGATTCTGTCTATTACGGTTAACATGTAACTGATTATCTCTGTCTATAATGGTTAACTTGTAACAGATTCTCTCTGTCTATAACGGTTAACTTGTAACTGATTCTCTCTGTCTATAACGGTTAACTTGTAACTGATTCTCTCTGTCTAACGGTTAACTTGTAACTGATTCTCTCTGTCTATAATGGTTAACTTGTAACTGATTTTCTCTGTCTATAACGGTTAACTTGTAACTGATTCTCTCTGTCTATAATGGTTGACTTGTAACTGATTCTGTCTATAATGGTTAACTTGTAACTGATTCTCTCTGTCTATAATGGTTAACTTGTAACTGATTATCTCTGACTATAACGGTTAACTTGTAACTGATTCTGTCTATAACGGTTAACTTGTAACTGATTCTGTCTATAACGGTTAACTTGTAACTGATTCTCTCTGTCTATAACGGTTAACTTGTAACTGATTATCTCTGTCTATAACGGTTGACTTGAAACTGATTCTGTCTATAACGGTTAACTTGTAACTGATTCTGTCTATAACGGTTAACTTGTAACTGATTCTGTCTATAACGGTTAACTTGTAACTGATTCTCTCTGTCTATAACGGTTAACTTGTAACTGATTATCTCTGTCTATAACGGTTAACTTGTAACTGATTCTCTATGTCTGTAACAGTTAACTTGTAACTGATTCTCTCTGTCTATAACGGTTAACTTGTAACTGATTCTCTCTGTCTGTAATGGTTAACTTGTAACTGATTCTGTCTATAACGGTTAACATGTAACTGATTCTCTCTGTCTATAAAGGTTGACTTGTAACTGATTCTGTATATAATGGTTAACTTGTAATATATTATCTCTGTCTATAACGGTTAACTTGTAACTGATTCTGTCTATAATGGTTAGCTTGTAACTGATTCTCTCTGTCTATAACGGTTGACTTGTAACTGATTCTGTCTATAATGGTTAACTTGTAACTGATTCTGTCTGTCTACAATGGTTAACTTGTAACTGATTCTGTCTATAACGGTTAACTTGTAACTGATTCTCTCTGTCTATAACGGTTAACTTGTAACTGATTCTCTCTGTCTAACGGTTAACTTGTAATTGATTCTCTCTGTCTATAATGGTTAACTTTTAACCGATTTTCTCTGTCTATAACGGTTAACTTGTAACTGATTCTCTCTGTCTATAACGGTTGACTTGTAACTGATTCTGTCTATAATGGTTAACTTGTAACTGATTCTCTCTGTATATAATGGTTAACTTGTAACTGATTATCTCTGACTATAACGGTTAACTTGTAACTGATTCTCTCTGTCTGTAACGGTTAAGTTGTAATTGATTCTCTTTGTCTAACGGTTAACTTGTAACTGATTCTCTGTCTATAATGGTTAACTTGTAACTGATTCTCTCTGTCTATAAAGGTTAACTTGTAACTGATTCTCTCTGACTATAACGGGTAACTTTTAACTAATTCTCTCTGTGTGTAACGGTTAACATGTAACTGATTCTCTATGGCTATAATGGCTAACTTGTAACTGATTCTCTCTGTCTATAATGGTTAACTTGTAACTGATTCTGTCTATAATGGTTAACTTGTAACTGATTCTCTCTGTCTATAACGGTTAACTTGTAACTGATTCTGTCTATAATGGTTAACTTGTAACTGATTCTCTCTGTCTACAATGGTTAACTTGTAACTGATTCTGTCTATAACGGTTAACATGTAACTGATTCACTCTTTCTATAACGGTTAACTTGTAACTGATTCTCTCTGTATATAACGGTTAACATGTAACTGATTCTCTATGTCTGTAACGGTTAAATTGTAACTGATTCTCTCTGTGTGTAAAGGATAAAATGTAACTGATTCTCTCTGTCTATAATGGTTAACTTGTAACTGATTCTCTCTTTCTATAACGGTTAACTTGTAACTGATTCTCTATGTCTGTAACGGTTAACTTGTAACTGATTCTCTCTGTCTGTAACGGTTAAATTGTAACTGATTCTCTATGTCTGTAACGGTTAACTTGTAACTGATTCTCTCTGTGTGTAACGGATAAAATGTAACTGATTCTCTCTGTCTATAACGGTTGACTTGTAACTGATTCTCTCTTTCTATAAAGGTTGACTTGTAACTGATTCTGTATATAATGGTTAACTTGTAACTGATTCTCTCTTTCTATAACGGTTAACTTGTAACTGATTCTCTCTGTCTATAACGGTTAACTTGTAACTGATTCTCTCTGTCTATAATTGTTAACTTGTATCTGATTCTCTCTGTGTATAACGGTTGACTTGAAACTGATTCTGTCTATAACGGTTAACTTGTAACTGATTCTGTCTATAACGGTTAACTTGTAACTGATTCTGTCTATAACGGTTAACTTGTAACTGATTCTCTCTGTCTATAACGGTTAACTTGTAACTGATTCTCTCTGTCTATAACGGTTGACTTGAAACTGATTCTGTCTGTAACGGTTAACTTGTAACTGATTCTGTCTATAACGGTTAACTTGTAACTGATTCTCTCTGTCTATAACGGTTGACTTGTAACTGATTCTCTATGTCTGTAATGGTTAACTTGTAACTGATTCTGTCTATAACGGTTAACTTGTAACTGATTCACTCTGTCTATAACGGTTAACTTGTAACTGATTCTCTCTGTCTGTAATGGTTAACTTGTAACTGATTCTCTCTGTCTGTAATGGTTAACTTGTAACTGATTCTGTCTATAACGGTTAACTTGTAAATGATTCTCTCTGTCTATAACGGTTGACTTGTAACTGATTCTCTATGTCTGTAATGGTTAACTTGTAACTGATTCTGTCTATAACGGTTAACTTGTAACTGATTCTCTATGTCTGTAACAGTTAACTTGTAACTGATTCTCTATCTGTCTATAACGGTTAACTTGGAGCTGATTCTCTCTGTCTGTAATGGTTAACTTGTAACTGATTCTGTGTATAATGGTTAACATGTAACTGATTCTCTCTGTCTATAAAGGTTGACTTGTAACTGATTCTGTATATAATGGTTAACTTGTAATATATTCTCTCTGTCTATAACGGTTAACTTGTAACTGATTATGTCTATAATGGTTAACTTGTAACTGATTCTCTCTGTCTATAACGGTTGACTTGTAACTGATTCTGTCTATAATGGTTAACTTGTAACTGATTCTCTCTGTCTACAATGGTTAACTTGTAACTGATTCTGTCTATTACGGTTAACATGTAACTGATTATCTCTGTCTATAATGGTTAACTTGTAACTGATTCTCTCTGTCTATAACGGTTAACTTGTAACTGATTCTCTCTGTCTATAACGGTTAACTTGTAACTGATTCTCTCTGTCTAACGGTTAACTTGTAACTGATTCTCTCTGTCTATAATGGTTAACTTGTAACTGATTTTCTCTGTCTATAACGGTTAACTTGTAACTGATTCTTTCTGTCTATAATGGTTGACTTGTAACTGATTCTGTCTATAATGGTTAACTTGTAACTGATTCTCTCTGTCTATAATGGTTAACTTGTAACTGATTATCTCTGACTATAACGGTTAACTTGTAACTGATTCTCTCTGTCTGTAACGGTTAAGTTGTAATTGATTCTCTTTGTCTAACGGTTAACTTGTAACTGATTCTCTGTCTATAATGGTTAACTTGTAACTGATTCTCTCTGTCTATAAAGGTTAACTTGTAACAGATTATCTCTGTCTATAATGGTTAACTTGCAACTGATTCTGTCTATAATGGTTAACTTGTAACTGATTCTCTCTGTCTATAACGGTTAACTTGTAACTGATTCTCTCTTTCTATGACGGTTAAATTGTAACTGATTCTGTCTATAACGGTTAACTTGTAACTGATTCTCTCTGTCTATAAAGGTTAACTTGTAACTGATTCTCTCTGACTATAACGGGTAACTTTTAACTAATTCTCTCTGTGTGTAACGGTTAACATGTAACTGATTCTCTATGGCTATAATGGCTAACTTGTAACTGATTCTCTCTGTCTATAATGGTTAACTTGTAACTGATTCTGTCTATAATGGTTAACTTGTAACTGATTCTCTCTGTCTATAACGGTTAACTTGTAACTGATTCTGTCTATAATGGTTAACTTGTAACTGATTCTCTCTGTCTACAATGGTTAACTTGTAACTGATTCTGTCTATAACGGTTAACATGTAACTGATTCACTCTTTCTATAACGGTTAACTTGTAACTGATTCTCTCTGTATATAACGGTTAACATGTAACTGATTCTCTATGTCTGTAACGGTTAAATTGTAACTGATTCTCTCTGTGTGTAAAGGATAAAATGTAACTGATTCTCTCTGTCTATAATGGTTAACTTGTAACTGATTCTCTCTTTCTATAACGGTTAACTTGTAACTGATTCTCTATGTCTGTAACGGTTAACTTGTAACTGATTCTCTCTGTCTGTAACGGTTAAATTGTAACTGATTCTCTATGTCTGTAACGGTTAACTTGTAACTGATTCTCTCTGTGTGTAACGGATAAAATGTAACTGATTCTCTCTGTCTATAACGGTTGACTTGTAACTGATTCTCTCTTTCTATAAAGGTTGACTTGTAACTGATTCTGTCTATAACGGTTAACTTGTAACTGATTCTCTCTGTCTATAACGGTTAACTTGTAACTGATTATCTCTGTCTATAACGGTTAACTTGTAACTGATTCTCTATGTCTGTAACAGTTAACTTGTAACTGATTCTCTCTGTCTATAACGGTTAACTTGTAACTGATTCTCTCTGTCTGTAATGGTTAACTTGTAACTGATTCTGTCTATAACGGTTAACATGTAACTGATTCTCTCTGTCTATAAAGGTTGACTTGTAACTGATTCTGTATATAATGGTTAACTTGTAATATATTATCTCTGTCTATAACGGTTAACTTGTAACTGATTCTGTCTATAATGGTTAGCTTGTAACTGATTCTCTCTGTCTATAACGGTTGACTTGTAACTGATTCTGTCTATAATGGTTAACTTGTAACTGATTCTGTCTGTCTACAATGGTTAACTTGTAACTGATTCTGTCTATAACGGTTAACATGTAACTGATTATCTCTGTCTATAATGGTTAACTTGTAACTGATTCTCTCTGTCTATAACGGTTAACTTGTAACTGATTCTCTCTGTCTATAACGGTTAACTTGTAACTGATTCTCTCTGTCTAACGGTTAACTTGTAATTTATTCTCTCTGTCTATAATGGTTAACTTTTAACCGATTTTCTCTGTCTATAACGGTTAACTTGTAACTGATTCTCTCTGTCTATAACGGTTGACTTGTAACTGATTCTGTCTATAATGGTTAACTTGTAACTGATTCTCTCTGTCTATAATGGTTAACTTGTAACTGATTATCTCTGACTATAACGGTTAACTTGTAACTGATTCTCTCTGTCTATAATTGTTAACTTGTATCTGATTCTCTCTGTGTATAACGGTTGACTTGAAACTGATTCTGTCTATAACGGTTAACTTGTAACTGATTCTGTCTATAACGGTTAACTTGTAACTGATTCTGTCTATAACGGTTAACTTGTAACTGATTCTCTCTGTCTATAACGGTTAACTTGTAACTGATTCTCTCTGTCTATAACGGTTGACTTGAAACTGATTCTGTCTGTAACGGTTAACTTGTAACTGATTCTGTCTATAACGGTTAACTTGTAACTGATTCTCTCTGTCTATAACGGTTGACTTGTAACTGATTCTCTATGTCTGTAATGGTTAACTTGTAACTGATTCTGTCTATAACGGTTAACTTGTAACTGATTCACTCTGTCTATAACGGTTAACTTGTAACTGATTCTCTCTGTCTGTAATGGTTAACTTGTAACTGATTCTCTCTGTCTGTAATGGTTAACTTGTAACTGATTCTGTCTATAACGGTTAACTTGTAAATGATTCTCTCTGTCTATAATGGTTGACTTGTAACTGATTCTCTATGTCTGTAATGGTTAACTTGTAACTGATTCTGTCTATAACGGTTAACTTGTAACTGATTCTCTATGTCTGTAACAGTTAACTTGTAACTGATTCTCTATCTGTCTATAACGGTTAACTTGGAGCTGATTCTCTCTGTCTGTAATGGTTAACTTGTAACTGATTCTGTGTATAATGGTTAACATGTAACTGATTCTCTCTGTCTATAAAGGTTGACTTGTAACTGATTCTGTATATAATGGTTAACTTGTAATATATTCTCTCTGTCTATAACGGTTAACTTGTAACTGATTATGTCTATAATGGTTAACTTGTAACTGATTCTCTCTGTCTATAACGGTTGACTTGTAACTGATTCTGTCTATAATGGTTAACTTGTAACTGATTCTCTCTGTCTACAATGGTTAACTTGTAACTGATTCTGTCTATTACGGTTAACATGTAACTGATTATCTCTGTCTATAATGGTTAACTTGTAACTGATTCTCTCTGTCTATAACGGTTAACTTGTAACTGATTCTCTCTGTCTATAACGGTTAACTTGTAACTGATTCTCTCTGTCTAACGGTTAACTTGTAACTGATTCTCTCTGTCTATAATGGTTAACTTGTAACTGATTTTCTCTGTCTATAACGGTTAACTTGTAACTGATTCTTTCTGTCTATAATGGTTGACTTGTAACTGATTCTGTCTATAATGGTTAACTTGTAACTGATTCTCTCTGTCTATAATGGTTAACTTGTAACTGATTATCTCTGACTATAACGGTTAACTTGTAACTGATTCTCTCTGTCTGTAACGGTTAAGTTGTAATTGATTCTCTTTGTCTAACGGTTAACTTGTAACTGATTCTCTGTCTATAATGGTTAACTTGTAACTGATTCTCTCTGTCTATAAAGGTTAACTTGTAACTGATTCTCTCTGACTATAACGGGTAACTTTTAACTAATTCTCTCTGTGTGTAACGGTTAACATGTAACTGATTCTCTATGGCTATAATGGCTAACTTGTAACTGATTCTCTCTGTCTATAATGGTTAACTTGTAACTGATTCTGTCTATAATGGTTAACTTGTAACTGATTCTCTCTGTCTATAACGGTTAACTTGTAACTGATTCTGTCTATAATGGTTAACTTGTAACTGATTCTCTCTGTCTACAATGGTTAACTTGTAACTGATTCTGTCTATAACGGTTAACATGTAACTGATTCACTCTTTCTATAACGGTTAACTTGTAACTGATTCTCTCTGTATATAACGGTTAACATGTAACTGATTCTCTATGTCTGTAACGGTTAAATTGTAACTGATTCTCTCTGTGTGTAAAGGATAAAATGTAACTGATTCTCTCTGTCTATAATGGTTAACTTGTAACTGATTCTCTCTTTCTATAACGGTTAACTTGTAACTGATTCTCTATGTCTGTAACGGTTAACTTGTAACTGATTCTCTCTGTCTGTAACGGTTAAATTGTAACTGATTCTCTATGTCTGTAACGGTTAACTTGTAACTGATTCTCTCTGTGTGTAACGGATAAAATGTAACTGACTCTCTCTGTCTATAACGGTTGACTTGTAACTGATTCTCTCTTTCTATAAAGGTTGACTTGTAACTGATTCTGTATATAATGGTTAACTTGTAACTGATTCTCTCTTTCTATAACGGTTAACTTGTAACTGATTCTCTCTGTCTATAACGGTTAACTTGTAACTGATTCTCTCTGTCTATAATTGTTAACTTGTATCTGATTCTCTCTGTGTATAACGGTTGACTTGAAACTGATTCTGTCTATAACGGTTAACTTGTAACTGATTCTGTCTATAACGGTTAACTTGTAACTGATTCTGTCTATAACGGTTAACTTGTAACTGATTCTCTCTGTCTATAACGGTTAACTTGTAACTGATTCTCTCTGTCTATAACGGTTGACTTGAAACTGATTCTGTCTATAACGGTTAACTTGTAACTGATTCTGTCTATAACGGTTAACTTGTAACTGATTCTCTCTGTCTATAACGGTTGACTTGTAACTGATTCTCTATGTCTGTAATGGTTAACTTGTAACTGATTCTGTCTATAACGGTTAACTTGTAACTGATTCACTCTGTCTATAACGGTTAACTTGTAACTGATTCTCTCTGTCTGTAATGGTTAACTTGTAACTGATTCTCTCTGTCTGTAATGGTTAACTTGTAACTGATTCTGTCTATAACGGTTAACTTGTAAATGATTCTCTCTGTCTATAACGGTTGACTTGTAACTGATTCTCTATGTCTGTAATGGTTAACTTGTAACTGATTCTGTCTATAACGGTTAACTTGTAACTGATTCTCTATGTCTGTAACAGTTAACTTGTAACTGATTCTCTCTGTCTATAACGGTTAACTTGGAGCTGATTCTCTCTGTCTGTAATGGTTAACTTGTAACTGATTCTGTCTATAATGGTTAACATGTAACTGATTCTCTCTGTCTATAAAGGTTGACTTGTAACTGATTCTGTATATAATGGTTAACTTGTAATATATTCTCTCTGTCTATAACGGTTAACTTGTAACTGATTATGTCTATAATGGTTAACTTGTAACTGATTCTCTCTGTCTATAACAGTTGACTTGTAACTGATTCTGTCTATAATGGTTAACTTGTAACTGATTCTCTCTGTCTACAATGGTTAACTTGTAACTGATTCTGTCTATTACGGTTAACATGTAACTGATTATCTCTGTCTATAATGGTTAACTTGTAACTGATTCTCTCTGTCTATAACGGTTAACTTGTAACTGATTCTCTCTGTCTATAACGGTTAACTTGTAACTGATTCTCTCTGTCTAACGGTTAACTTGTAACTGATTCTCTCTGTCTATAATGGTTAACTTGTAACTGATTTTCTCTGTCTATAACGGTTAACTTGTAACTGATTCTTTCTGTCTATAATGGTTGACTTGTAACTGATTCTGTCTATAATGGTTAACTTGTAACTGATTCTCTCTGTCTATAATGGTTAACTTGTAACTGATTATCTCTGACTATAACGGTTAACTTGTAACTGATTCTCTCTGTCTGTAACGGTTAAGTTGTAATTGATTCTCTTTGTCTAACGGTTAACTTGTAACTGATTCTCTGTCTATAATGGTTAACTTGTAACTGATTCTCTCTGTCTATAAAGGTTAACTTGTAACAGATTATCTCTGTCTATAATGGTTAACTTGCAACTGATTCTGTCTATAATGGTTAACTTGTAACTGATTCTCTCTGTCTATAACGGTTAACTTGTAACTGATTCTCTCTTTCTATGACGGTTAAATTGTAACTGATTCTGTCTATAACGGTTAACTTGTAACTGATTCTCTCTGTCTATAAAGGTTAACTTGTAACTGATTCTCTCTGACTATAACGGGTAACTTTTAACTAATTCTCTCTGTGTGTAACGGTTAACATGTAACTGATTCTCTATGGCTATAATGGCTAACTTGTAACTGATTCTCTCTGTCTATAATGGTTAACTTGTAACTGATTCTGTCTATAATGGTTAACTTGTAACTGATTCTCTCTGTCTATAACGGTTAACTTGTAACTGATTCTGTCTATAATGGTTAACTTGTAACTGATTCTCTCTGTCTACAATGGTTAACTTGTAACTGATTCTGTCTATAACGGTTAACATGTAACTGATTCACTCTTTCTATAACGGTTAACTTGTAACTGATTCTCTCTGTATATAACGGTTAACATGTAACTGATTCTCTATGTCTGTAACGGTTAAATTGTAACTGATTCTCTCTGTGTGTAAAGGATAAAATGTAACTGATTCTCTCTGTCTATAATGGTTAACTTGTAACTGATTCTCTCTTTCTATAACGGTTAACTTGTAACTGATTCTCTATGTCTGTAACGGTTAACTTGTAACTGATTCTCTCTGTCTGTAACGGTTAAATTGTAACTGATTCTCTATGTCTGTAACGGTTAACTTGTAACTGATTCTCTCTGTGTGTAACGGATAAAATGTAACTGATTCTCTCTGTCTATAACGGTTGACTTGTAACTGATTCTCTCTTTCTATAAAGGTTGACTTGTAACTGATTCTGTATATAATGGTTAACTTGTAACTGATTCTCTCTTTCTATAACGGTTAACTTGTAACTGATTCTCTCTGTCTATAACGGTTAACTTGTAACTGATTCTCTCTGTCTATAATTGTTAACTTGTATCTGATTCTCTCTGTGTATAACGGTTGACTTGAAACTGATTCTGTCTATAACGGTTAACTTGTAACTGATTCTGTCTATAACGGTTAACTTGTAACTGATTCTGTCTATAACGGTTAACTTGTAACTGATTCTCTCTGTCTATAACGGTTAACTTGTAACTGATTCTCTCTGTCTATAACGGTTGACTTGAAACTGATTCTGTCTATAACGGTTAACTTGTAACTGATTCTGTCTATAACGGTTAACTTGTAACTGATTCTCTCTGTCTATAACGGTTGACTTGTAACTGATTCTCTATGTCTGTAATGGTTAACTTGTAACTGATTCTGTCTATAACGGTTAACTTGTAACTGATTCACTCTGTCTATAACGGTTAACTTGTAACTGATTCTCTCTGTCTGTAATGGTTAACTTGTAACTGATTCTCTCTGTCTGTAATGGTTAACTTGTAACTGATTCTGTCTATAACGGTTAACTTGTAACTGATTCTCTATGTCTGTAACAGTTAACTTGTAACTGATTCTCTCTGTCTATAACGGTTAACTTGGAGCTGATTCTCTCTGTCTGTAATGGTTAACTTGTAACTGATTCTGTCTATAATGGTTAACATGTAACTGATTCTCTCTGTCTATAAAGGTTGACTTGTAACTGATTCTGTATATAATGGTTAACTTGTAATATATTCTCTCTGTCTATAACGGTTAACTTGTAACTGATTATGTCTATAATGGTTAACTTGTAACTGATTCTCTCTGTCTATAACGGTTGACTTGTAACTGATTCTGTCTATAATGGTTAACTTGTAACTGATTCTCTCTGTCTACAATGGTCAACTTGTAACTGATTCTGTCTATTACGGTTAACATGTAACTGATTATCTCTGTCTATAATGGTTAACTTGTAACTGATTCTCTCTGTCTATAACGGTTAACTTGTAACTGATTCTCTCTGTCTATAACGGTTAACTTGTAACTGATTCTCTCTGTCTAACGGTTAACTTGTAACTGATTCTCTCTGTCTATAATGGTTAACTTGTAACTGATTTTCTCTGTCTATAACGGTTAACTTGTAACTGATTCTTTCTGTCTATAATGGTTGACTTGTAACTGATTCTGTCTATAATGGTTAACTTGTAACTGATTCTCTCTGTCTATAATGGTTAACTTGTAACTGATTATCTCTGACTATAACGGTTAACTTGTAACTGATTCTCTCTGTCTGTAACGGTTAAGTTGTAATTGATTCTCTTTGTCTAACGGTTAACTTGTAACTGATTCTCTGTCTATAATGGTTAACTTGTAACTGATTCTCTCTGTCTATAAAGGTTAACTTGTAACAGATTATCTCTGTCTATAATGGTTAACTTGCAACTGATTCTGTCTATAATGGTTAACTTGTAACTGATTCTCTCTGTCTATAACGGTTAACTTGTAACTGATTCTCTCTTTCTATGACGGTTAAATTGTAACTGATTCTGTCTATAACGGTTAACTTGTAACTGATTCTCTCTGTCTATAACGGTTAACTTGTAACTGATTCTCTCTGTCTATAACGGTTAACTTGTAACTGATTCTTTCTATAATGGTTAACTTGTAACTGATTCTCTCTGTCTACAATGGTTAACTTGTAACTGATTCTGTCTATTACGGTTAACATGTAACTGATTATCTCTGTCTATAATGGTTAACTTGTAACAGATTCTCTCTGTCTATAACGGTTAACTTGTAACTGATTCTCTCTGTCTATAACGGTTAACTTGTAACTGATTCTCTCTGTCTAACGGTTA
This sequence comes from Coregonus lavaretus, assembly GCF_964263955.1. NCBI lineage: Eukaryota > Metazoa > Chordata > Actinopteri > Salmoniformes > Salmonidae > Coregonus > Coregonus lavaretus. The sequence goes on along the minus strand of NC_140019.1, from coordinate 39,130,083 downwards.
ACTTGTAACTGATTCTCTCTGTCTATAATGGTTAACTTGTAACTGATTTTCTCTGTCTATAACGGTTAACTTGTAACTGATTCTCTCTGTCTATAATGGTTGACTTGTAACTGATTCTGTCTATAATGGTTAACTTGTAACTGATTCTCTCTGTCTATAATGGTTAACTTGTAACAGATTCTCTCTGTCTATAATGGTTAACTTGCAACTGATTCTCTCTTTCTATAACGGTTAACTTGTAACTGATTCTCTCTGTCTATAACGGTTAACATGTAACTGATTCTCTATGTCTATAACGGTTAACATGTAACTGATTCTCTCTGTGTGTAACGGATAAAATGTAACTGATTCTCTCTGTCTATAATGGTTAACTTGTAACTGATTCTCTCTGTCTATAACGGTTAACTTGTAACTGATTCTCTCTGTCTATAACGGTTAAATTGTAACTGATTCTCTATGTCTGTAACGGTTAACTTGTAACTGATTCTCTCTGTCTATAACGGTTAAATTGTAACTGATTCTCTATGTCTGTAACGGTTAACTTGTAACTGATTCTCTCTGTGTGTAACGGATAAAAATTAACTGATTCTCTCTGTCTATAATGGTTAACTTGTAACTGATTCTCTCTGTCTATAACGGTTAACTTGTAACTGATTCTCTCTGTGTGTAACAGATAAAATGTAACGGATTCTCTCTGTCTATAATGGTTAACTTGTAACTGATTCTCTCTGTCTATAACGGTTAACTTGTAACTGATTCTCTCTGTCTATAACGGTTAACTTGTAACTGATTCTCTATGTCTGTAACAGTTAACTTGTAACTGATTCTCTCTGTCTGTAACGGTTAAGTTGTAACTGATTCTCTCTGACTATAACGGTTAAATTGTAACTTATTCTGTCTATAATGGTTAACTTGTAACTAATTCTCTCTTTCTATAACGGTTAACATGTAACTGATTCTCTCTGTCTATAACGGTTAACATGTAACTGATTCTCTATGTCTGTAACGGTTAACTTGTAACTGATTCTGTCTATAACGGTTAACTTGTAACTGATTCTCTCTGTCTATAACGGTTAACTTGTAACTGATTCTCTCTGTCGATAACGGTTAACATGTAACTGATTCTCTATGTCTGTAACGGTTAACTTGTAACTGATTCTCTCTGTCTATAATGGTTAACTTTTAACTGATTCTCTCTGTCTATAACAGTTAACTTGTAACTGATTCTCTCTTTCTATAATGGTTAACTTGTAACTGATTCTCTCTGTCAATGATGGTTAACTTGTAACTGATTTTCTCTGTCTATAATGGTTAACTTGTAACTGATTCTCTCTGTCTATAACAGTTAACTTGTAACTGATTCTCTCTTTCTATAACAGTTAACTTGTAACTGATTCTCTCTGTCTATAACGGTTAACTTGTAACTGATTCTCTCTGTCTATAATGGTTAACTTGGAACTGATTCTCTCTGTCTATAACGGTTAACTTGTAACTGATTATGTCTATAACGCTTAACTTGTAACTGATTCTGTCTATAACGGTTAACTTGTAACTGATACTCTCTGTCTATAACGGTTAACTTGTAACTGATTTTCTCTTTCTATAACGGTTAACTTGTAACTGATTCTATCTGTGTGTAACGGTTAACATGTAACTGATTATCTCTGTCTATAACGGTTAACTTGTAACTGATTCTGTCTATAATGGTTAACTTGTAACTGATTCTCTCTGTCTATAACGGTTAACTTGTAACTGATTCTCTCTTTCTATAACGGTTAACTTGTAACTGATAATCTCTGTCTATAACGGTTAACTTGTAACTGATTCTCTCTGTCTATAATGGTTAACTTGGAACTAATTCTCTCTGTCTATAACGGTTAACTTGTAACTGATTTTCTATGTCTGTAACGGTTAACTTGTAACTAATTCTGTCTATAACGGTTAACTTGTAACTGATTCTCTCTGTCTATAATGGTTAACTTGTAACTGATTTTCTCTTTCTATAACGGTTAACTTGTAACTGATTCTCTATGTCTGTAACGGTTAACTTGTAACTGATTCTCTCTGTGTGTAACGGTTAACATGTAACTGATTATCTCTGTCTATAACGGTTAACATGTAACTGATTCTCTCTGTCTATAATATTTAACTTGTAACTGATTCTGTCTATAACGGTTAACTTGTAACTGATTCTCTCTGTCTATAACGGTTGACTTGTAACTGATTCTGTCTATAATGGTTAACTTGTAACTGATTCTCTATGTCTCTAACAGTTAACTTGTAACTGATTCTCTCTGTCTATAACGGTTAACTTGTAACTGATTCTGTCTATAACGGTTAACATGTAACTGATTCTCTCTGTCTATAAAGGTTGACTTGTAACAGATTCTCTCTGTCTATAATGGTTAACTTGCAACTGATTCTCTCTTTCTATAACGGTTAACTTGTAACTGATTCTCTCTGTCTATAACGGTTAACATGTAACTGATTCTCTATGTCTATAACGGTTAACATGTAACTGATTCTCTCTGTGTGTAACGGATAAAATGTAACTGATTCTCTCTGTCTATAATGGTTAACTTGTAACTGATTCTCTCTGTCTATAACGGTTAACTTGTAACTGATTCTCTCTGTCTATAACGGTTAAATTGTAACTGATTCTCTATGTCTGTAACGGTTAACTTGTAACTGATACTCTCTGTCTATAACGGTTAACTTGTAACTGATTTTCTCTTTCTATAACGGTTAACTTGTAACTGATTCTATCTGTGTGTAACGGTTAACATGTAACTGATTATCTCTGTCTATAACGGTTAACTTGTAACTGATTCTGTCTATAATGGTTAACTTGTAACTGATTCTCTCTGTCTATAACGGTTAACTTGTAACTGATTCTCTCTTTCTATAACGGTTAACTTGTAACTGATAATCTCTGTCTATAACGGTTAACTTGTAACTGATTCTCTCTGTCTATAATGGTTAACTTGGAACTAATTCTCTCTGTCTATAACGGTTAACTTGTAACTGATTTTCTATGTCTGTAACGGTTAACTTGTAACTAATTCTGTCTATAACGGTTAACTTGTAACTGATTCTCTCTGTCTATAATGGTTAACTTGTAACTGATTTTCTCTTTCTATAACGGTTAACTTGTAACTGATTCTCTATGTCTGTAACGGTTAACTTGTAACTGATTCTCTCTGTGTGTAACGGTTAACATGTAACTGATTATCTCTGTCTATAACGGTTAACATGTAACTGATTCTCTCTGTCTATAATATTTAACTTGTAACTGATTCTGTCTATAACGGTTAACTTGTAACTGATTCTCTCTGTCTATAACGGTTGACTTGTAACTGATTCTGTCTATAATGGTTAACTTGTAACTGATTCTCTATGTCTCTAACAGTTAACTTGTAACTGATTCTCTCTGTCTATAACGGTTAACTTGTAACTGATTCTGTCTATAACGGTTAACATGTAACTGATTCTCTCTGTCTATAAAGGTTGACTTGTAACAGATTCTCTCTGTCTATAATGGTTAACTTGCAACTGATTCTCTCTTTCTATAACGGTTAACTTGTAACTGATTCTCTCTGTCTATAACGGTTAACATGTAACTGATTCTCTATGTCTATAACGGTTAACATGTAACTGATTCTCTCTGTGTGTAACGGATAAAATGTAACTGATTCTCTCTGTCTATAATGGTTAACTTGTAACTGATTCTCTCTGTCTATAACGGTTAACTTGTAACTGATTCTCTCTGTCTATAACGGTTAAATTGTAACTGATTCTCTATGTCTGTAACGGTTAACTTGTAACTGATTCTCTCTGTGTGTAACGGTTAACATGTAACTGATTATCTCTGTCTATAACGGTTAACATGTAACTGATTCTCTCTGTCTATAATATTTAACTTGTAACTGATTCTGTCTATAACGGTTAACTTGTAACTGATTCTCTCTGTCTATAACGGTTGACTTGTAACTGATTCTGTCTATAATGGTTAACTTGTAACTGATTCTCTATGTCTCTAACAGTTAACTTGTAACTGATTCTCTCTGTCTATAACGGTTAACTTGTAACTGATTCTGTCTATAACGGTTAACATGTAACTGATTCTCTCTGTCTATAAAGGTTGACTTGTAACAGATTCTCTCTGTCTATAATGGTTAACTTGCAACTGATTCTCTCTTTCTATAACGGTTAACTTGTAACTGATTCTCTCTGTCTATAACGGTTAACATGTAACTGATTCTCTATGTCTATAACGGTTAACATGTAACTGATTCTCTCTGTGTGTAACGGATAAAATGTAACTGATTCTCTCTGTCTATAATGGTTAACTTGTAACTGATTCTCTCTGTCTATAACGGTTAACTTGTAACTGATTCTCTCTGTCTATAACGGTTAAATTGTAACTGATTCTCTATGTCTGTAACGGTTAACTTGTAACTGATTCTCTCTGTCTATAACGGTTAAATTGTAACTGATTCTCTATGTCTGTAACGGTTAACTTGTAACTGATTCTCTCTGTGTGTAACGGATAAAAATTAACTGATTCTCTCTGTCTATAATGGTTAACTTGTAACTGATTCTCTCTGTCTATAACGGTTAACTTGTAACTGATTCTCTCTGTGTGTAACGGATAAAATGTAACGGATTCTCTCTGTCTATAATGGTTAACTTGTAACTGATTCTCTCTGTCTATAACGGTTAACTTGTAACTGATTCTCTCTGTCTATAACGGTTAACTTGTAACTGATTCTCTATGTCTGTAACAGTTAACTTGTAACTGATTCTCTCTGTCTGTAACGGTTAAGTTGTAACTGATTCTCTCTGACTATAACGGTTAAATTGTAACTTATTCTGTCTATAATGGTTAACTTGTAACTAATTCTCTCTTTCTATAACGGTTAACATGTAACTGATTCTCTCTGTCTATAACGGTTAACATGTAACTGATTCTCTATGTCTGTAACGGTTAACTTGTAACTGATTCTGTCTATAACGGTTAACTTGTAACTGATTCTCTCTGTCTATAACGGTTAACTTGTAACTGATTCTCTCTGTCTATAACGGTTAACATGTAACTGATTCTCTATGTCTGTAACGGTTAACTTGTAACTGATTCTCTCTGTCTATAATGGTTAACTTTTAACTGATTCTCTCTGTCTATAACAGTTAACTTGTAACTGATTCTCTCTTTCTATAATGGTTAACTTGTAACTGATTCTCTCTGTCAATGATGGTTAACTTGTAACTGATTTTCTCTGTCTATAATGGTTAACTTGTAACTGATTCTCTCTGTCTATAACAGTTAACTTGTAACTGATTCTCTCTTTCTATAACAGTTAACTTGTAACTGATTCTCTCTGTCTATAACGGTTAACTTGTAACTGATTCTCTCTGTCTATAATGGTTAACTTGGAACTGATTCTCTCTGTCTATAACGGTTAACTTGTAACTGATTCTGTCTATAACGGTTAACTTGTAACTGATACTCTCTGTCTATAACGGTTAACTTGTAACTGATTTTCTCTTTCTATAACGGTTAACTTGTAACTGATTCTATCTGTGTGTAACGGTTAACATGTAACTGATTATCTCTGTCTATAACGGTTAACTTGTAACTGATTCTGTCTATAATGGTTAACTTGTAACTGATTCTCTCTGTCTATAACGGTTAACTTGTAACTGATTCTCTCTTTCTATAACGGTTAACTTGTAACTGATAATCTCTGTCTATAACGGTTAACTTGTAACTGATTCTCTCTGTCTATAATGGTTAACTTGGAACTAATTCTCTCTGTCTATAACGGTTAACTTGTAACTGATTTTCTATGTCTGTAACGGTTAACTTGTAACTAATTCTGTCTATAACGGTTAACTTGTAACTGATTCTCTCTGTCTATAATGGTTAACTTGTAACTGATTTTCTCTTTCTATAACGGTTAACTTGTAACTGATTCTCTATGTCTGTAACGGTTAACTTGTAACTGATTCTCTCTGTGTGTAACGGTTAACATGTAACTGATTATCTCTGTCTATAACGGTTAACATGTAACTGATTCTCTCTGTCTATAATATTTAACTTGTAACTGATTCTGTCTATAACGGTTAACTTGTAACTGATTCTCTCTGTCTATAACGGTTGACTTGTAACTGATTCTGTCTATAATGGTTAACTTGTAACTGATTCTCTATGTCTGTAACAGTTAACTTGTAACTGATTCTCTCTGTCTATAACGGTTAACTTGTAACTGATTCTGTCTATAACGGTTAACATGTAACTGATTCTCTCTGTCTATAAAGGTTGACTTGTAACTGATTCTGTATATAATGGTTAACTTGTAATATATTCTCTCTGTCTATAACGGTTAACTTGTAACTGATTCTGTCTATAACGGTTAACATGTAACTGATTCTCTCTTTCTATAAAGGTTGACTTGTAACTGATTCTGTATATAATGGTTAACTTGTAATATATTCTCTCTGTCTATAACGGTTAACTTGTAACTGATTCTGTCTATAATGGTTAGCTTGTAACTGATTCTCTCTGTCTATAATGGTTGACTTGTAACTGATTCTGTCTATAATGGTTAACTTGTAACTGATTCTCTCTGTCTACAATGGTTAACTTGTAACTGATTCTGTCTATTACGGTTAACATGTAACTGATTATCTCTGTCTATAATGGTTAACTTGTAACAGATTCTCTCTGTCTATAACGGTTAACTTGTAACTGATTCTCTCTGTCTATAACGGTTAACTTGTAACTGATTCTCTCTGTCTAACGGTTAACTTGTAACTGATTCTCTCTGTCTATAATGGTTAACTTGTAACTGATTTTCTCTGTCTATAACGGTTAACTTGTAACTGATTCTCTCTGTCTATAATGGTTGACTTGTAACTGATTCTGTCTATAATGGTTAACTTGTAACTGATTCTCTCTGTCTATAATGGTTAACTTGTAACTGATTATCTCTGACTATAACGGTTAACTTGTAACTGATTCTCACTGTCTGTAACGGTTAAGTTGTAATTGATTCTCTTTGTCTAACGGTTAACTTGTAACTGATTCTCTGTCTATAATGGTTAACTTGTAACTGATTCTCTCTGTCTATAAAGGTTAACTTGTAACAGATTCTCTCTGTCTATAATGGTTAACTTGCAACTGATTCTGTCTATAATGGTTAACTTGTAACTGATTCTCTCTGTCTATAACGGTTAACTTGTAACTGATTCTCTCTTTCTATGACGGTTAAATTGTAACTGATTCTGTCTATAACGGTTAACTTGTAACTGATTCTCTCTGTCTATAACGGTTAACTTGTAACTGATTCTCTCTGTCTATAACGGTTAACTTGTAACTGATTCTTTCTATAACGGTTAACTTGTAACTGATTCTCTCTGTCTATAACGGTTAACTTGTAACTGATTCTGTCTATAATGGTTAACTTGTAACTGATTCTCTCTGTCTACAATGGTTAACTTGTATCTGATTCTGTCTATAACGGTTAACTTGTAACTGATTCTCTCTGTCTATAATGGTTAACTTGTATCTGATTCTCTCTGTCTATAACGGTTAACTTGTAACTGATTCTCTCTGTCTATAATGGTTAACTTTCAACGGATACTCTCTGTCTATAACGATTAACTTTTACCTGATTCTCTCTTTCTATAACGGTTAACTTGTAACTGATTCTGTCTATAATGGTTAACTTGTAACTGATTCTCTCTGTCTATAATGGTTAACTTGTAACAGATTCTCTCTGTCTATAATGGTTAACTTGCAACTGATTCTCTCTTTCTATAACGGTTAACTTGTAACTGATTCTCTCTGTCTATAACGGTTAACATGTAACTGATTCTCTCTGTGTGTAACGGATAAAATGTAACTGATTCTCTCTGTCTATAATGGTTAACTTGTAACTGATTCTCTCTGTCTATAACGGTTAACTTGTAACTGATTCTCTCTGTCTATAACGGTTAAATTGTAACTGATTCTCTCTGTCTATAACGGTTAAATTGTAACTGATTCTCTATGTCTGTAACGGTTAACTTGTAACTGATTCTCTCTGTCTATAACGGTTAAATTGTAACTGATTCTCTATGTCTGTAACGGTTAACTTGTAACTGATTCTCTCTGTGTGTAACGGATAAAATGTAACTGATTCTCTCTGTCTATAATGGTTAACTTGTAACTGATTCTCTCTGTCTATAATGGTTAACTTGCAACTGATTCTGTCTATAATGGTTAACTTGTAACTGATTCTCTCTGTGTGTAACGGATAAAATGTAACTGATTCTCTCTGTCTATAATGGTTAACTTGTAACTGATTCTCTCTGTCTATAACGGTTAACTTGTAACTGATTCTCTCTGTCTATAACGGTTAACTTGTAACTGATTCTCTCTTTCTATAACGGTTAACTTGTAACTGATTCTCTATGTCTGTAACGGTTAAGTTGTAACTGATTCTCTCTGACTATAACGGTTAAATTGTAACTTATTCTGTATATAATGGTTAACTTGTAACTGATTCTCTCTGTCTATGATGGTTAACTTGTAAATGATTTTCTCTGTCTATAATGGTTAACTTGTAATTGATTCTCTCTGTCTATAATGGTTAACTTGGAACTGATTCTCTCTGTCTATAACGGTTAACTTGTAACTGATTCTGTCTATAACGGTTAACTTGTAACTGATTCTGTCTATAACGGTTAACTTGTAACTGATACTCTCTGTCTATAACGGTTAACATGTAACTGATTATCTCTTTCTATAACGGTTAACTTGTAATTGATTCTCTATGTCTGTAACGGTTAACTTGTAACTGATTCTCTCTGTGTGTAACGGTTACCTTGTAACTGATTCTCTCTGTCTATAATGGTTAACTTGTAACTGATTCTCTCTGTCTATAACGGTTAACTTGTAACTGATTCTCTCTGTCTATAACGGTTAACATGTAACTGATTATCTCTTTCTATAACGGTTAACTTGTAATTGATTCTCTCTGTCTATAACGGTTAACTTGTAACTGATTCTCTCTGTCTATAATGGTTAACTTGTAACTGTTTCTGTCTATAACGGTTAACATGTAACTGATTTTCTCTTTCTATAACGGTTAACTTGTAACTGATTCTCTATGTCTGTAACGGTTAACTTGTAACTGATTCTCTCTGTGTGTAACGGTTAACATGTAACTGATTATGTCTGTCTATAACGGTTAACATGTAACTGATTCTCTCTGTCTATAATATTTAACTTGTAACTGATTCTGTCTATAACGGTTAACTTGTAACTGATTCTCTCTGTCTATAACGGTTAACTTGTAACTGATTCTCTCTGTCTATAACGGTTAACATGTAACTGATTCTGTCTATAATGGTTAACTTAAAACTGATTCTCTCTGTCTATAACGGTTAACTTTCAACTGATTATCTCTGTCTGTAACGGTTAACTTGTAACTGATTCTGTCTATAACGGTTAACTTGTAACTGATTCTCTCTGTCTATAATGGTTAACTTGTAACTGATTCTCTCTGTCTATAATGGTTAACATGTATCTGATTCTCTCTGTCTATAACGGTTAACTTGTAACTGATTCTCTCTGTCTATAATGGTTAACTTGTAACTGATTCTCTCTGTCTATAATGGTTAACTTGTAACTGATTCTCTCTGTCTATAATGGTTAACTTGTATCTGATTCTCTCTGTCTATAACGGTTAACTTGTAACTGATTCTCTCTGTCTATAACGGTTAACTTGTAACTGATTATGTCTATAACGGTTAACTTGTAACTGATTCTCTCTGTCTATAATGGTTAACTTGTAACTGATTCTGTCTATAATGGTTAACTTGTAATTGATTCTCTCTGTCTATAATGGTTAACTTGTAACTGATTCTCTCTGTCTATAATGGTTAACTTGCAACTGATTCTCTCTGTCTATAATGGTTAACTTGTAACTGATTCTGTCTATAATGGTTAACTTGTAACTGATTCTCTCTGTCTATAACGGTTAACTTGTAACTGATTCTCTCTTTCTATAACGGTTAAATTGTAACTGATTCTGTCTATAACGGTTAACTTGTAACTGATTCTCTCTGTCTATAACGGTTAACTTGTAACTGATTCTCTCTGTCTATAACGATTAACTTGTAACTGATTCTGTCTATAATGGTTAACTTGTAACTGATTCTAACCTGTCTATAATGGTTAACTTGTAACTGATTCTCTCTGTCTATAATTGTTAACTTGTATCTGATTCTCTCTGTCTATAACGGTTAACTTGTAACTGATTCTCTCTGTCTATAACGGTTAACTTGTAACTGATTCTCTCTGTCTATGATGGTTAACTTGTAACTGATTTTCTCTGTCTATAATGGTTAACTTGTTTCTGATTCTCTCTGTCTATAATGGTTAACTTGGAACTGATTCTCTCTGTCTATAACGGTTAACTTGTAACTGATTCTCTCTTTCTATAACGGTTAACTTGTAACTGATTCTCTCTGTCTATAACGGTTAACTTGTAACTGATTCTCTCTGTCTATAATGGTTAACTTGTAACTGATTCTCTCTATCTATAACAGTTAACTTGTAACTGATTCTCTCTTTCTTTAACGGTTAACTTGTAACTGATTCTCTCTGTCTATAATGGTTAACTTGTAACTGATTTTCTCTGTCTATAATGGTTAACTTGTAACTGATTCTCTCTGTCTATAATGGTTAACTTGTAACTTATTCTCTATGTCTATAACGGTTAACATGTAACTGATTATCTCTGTCTATAACGGTTAACTTGTAACTGATTCTGTCTATAACGGTTAACTTGTAACTGATTCTCTCTGTCTATAATGGTTAACTTGTAACTGATACTCTCTGTCTATAACGGTTAACTTGTAACTGATTTTCTCTTTCTATAACGGTTAACTTGTAACTGATTCTCTATGTCTGTAACGGTTAACTTGTAACTGATTCTCTCGGTGTGTAACGGTTAACTTGTAACTGATTATCTCTGTCTATAATGGTTAACTTGGAACTAATTCTCTCTGTCTATAACGGTTAACTTGTAACTGATTCTCTATGTCTGTAACGGTTAACTTGTAACTGATTCTGTCTATAACGGTTAACTTGTAACTGATTCTCTCTGTCTATAACGGTTAACATGTAACTGATTCTCTCTGTCTATAATATTTAACTTGTAACTGATTCTGTCTATAACGGTTAACTTGTAACTGATTCTCTCTGTCTATAACGGTTAACTTGTAACTGATTCTTTCTATAACGGTTAACTTGTAACTGATTCTCTCTGTCTATAACGGTTAACTTGTAACTGATTCTGTCTATAATGGTTAACTTGTAACTGATTCTCTCTGTCTACAATGGTTAACTTGTATCTGATTCTGTCTATAACGGTTAACTTGTAACTGATTCTCTCTGTCTATAATGGTTAACTTGTATCTGATTCTCTCTGTCTATAACGGTTAACTTGTAACTGATTCTCTCTGTCTATAATGGTTAACTTTCAACGGATACTCTCTGTCTATAACGGTTAACTTTTACCTGATTCTCTCTTTCTATAACGGTTAACTTGTAACTGATTCTGTCTATAATGGTTAACTTGTAACTGATTCTCTCTGTCTATAATGGTTAACTTGTAACAGATTCTCTCTGTCTATAATGGTTAACTTGCAACTGATTCTCTCTTTCTATAACGGTTAACTTGTAACTGATTCTCTCTGTCTATAACGGTTAACATGTAACTGATTCTCTCTGTGTGTAACGGATAAAATGTAACTGATTCTCTCTGTCTATAATGGTTAACTTGTAACTGATTCTCTCTGTCTATAACGGTTAACTTGTAACTGATTCTCTCTGTCTATAACGGTTAAATTGTAACTGATTCTCTCTGTCTATAACGGTTAAATTGTAACTGATTCTCTATGTCTGTAACGGTTAACTTGTAACTGATTCTCTCTGTCTATAACGGTTAAATTGTAACTGATTCTCTATGTCTGTAACGGTTAACTTGTAACTGATTCTCTCTGTGTGTAACGGATAAAATGTAACTGATTCTCTCTGTCTATAATGGTTAACTTGTAACTGATTCTCTCTGTCTATAATGGTTAACTTGCAACTGATTCTGTCTATAATGGTTAACTTGTAACTGATTCTCTCTGTGTGTAACGGATAAAATGTAACTGATTCTCTCTGTCTATAATGGTTAACTTGTAACTGATTCTCTCTGTCTATAACGGTTAACTTGTAACTGATTCTCTCTGTCTATAACGGTTAAGTTGTAACTGATTCTCTCTTTCTATAACGGTTAACTTGTAACTGATTCTCTATGTCTGTAACGGTTAAGTTGTAACTGATTCTCTCTGACTATAACGGTTAAATTGTAACTTATTCTGTCTATAATGGTTAACTTGTAACTGATTCTCTCTGTCTATGATGGTTAACTTGTAAATGATTTTCTCTGTCTATAATGGTTAACTTGTAATTGATTCTCTCTGTCTATAATGGTTAACTTGGAACTGATTCTCTCTGTCTATAACGGTTAACTTGTAACTGATTCTGTCTATAACGGTTAACTTGTAACTGATTCTGTCTATAACGGTTAACTTGTAACTGATACTCTCTGTCTATAACGGTTAACATGTAACTGATTATCTCTTTCTATAACGGTTAACTTGTAATTGATTCTCTATGTCTGTAACGGTTAACTTGTAACTGATTCTCTCTGTGTGTAACGGTTACCTTGTAACTGATTCTCTCTGTCCATAATGGTTAACTTGTAACTGATTCTCTCTGTCTATAACGGTTAACTTGTAACTGATTCTCTCTGTCTATAACGGTTAACATGTAACTGATTATCTCTTTCTATAACGGTTAACTTGTAATTGATTCTCTCTGTCTATAACGGTTAACTTGTAACTGATTCTCTCTGTCTATAATGGTTAACTTGTAACTGTTTCTGTCTATAACGGTTAACATGTAACTGATTTTCTCTTTCTATAACGGTTAACTTGTAACTGATTCTCTATGTCTGTAACGGTTAACTTGTAACTGATTCTCTCTGTGTGTAACGGTTAACATGTAACTGATTATGTCTGTCTATAACGGTTAACATGTAACTGATTCTCTCTGTCTATAATATTTAACTTGTAACTGATTCTGTCTATAACGGTTAACTTGTAACTGATTCTCTCTGTCTATAACGGTTAACTTGTAACTGATTCTCTCTGTCTATAACGGTTAACATGTAACTGATTCTGTCTATAATGGTTAACTTAAAACTGATTCTCTCTGTCTATAACGGTTAACTTTCAACTGATTATCTCTGTCTGTAACGGTTAACTTGTAACTGATTCTGTCTATAACGGTTAACTTGTAACTGATTCTCTCTGTCTATAATGGTTAACTTGTAACTGATTCTCTCTGTCTATAATGGTTAACTTGTATCTGATTCTCTCTGTCTATAACGGTTAACTTGTAACTGATTCTCTCTGTCTATAATGGTTAACTTGTAACTGATTCTCTCTGTCTATAATGGTTAACATGTATCTGATTCTCTCTGTCTATAACGGTTAACTTGTATCTGATTCTCTCTGTCTATAATGGTTAACTTGTAACTGATTCTCTCTGTCTATAATGGTTAACTTGTAACTGATTCTCTCTGTCTATAATGGTTAACTTGTATCCGATTCTCTCTGTCTATAACGGTTAACTTGTAACTGATTCTCTCTGTCTATAACGGTTAACTTGTAACTGATTATGTCTATAACGGTTAACTTGTAACTGATTCTCTCTGTCTATAATGGTTAACTTGTAACTGATTCTGTCTATAATGGTTAACTTGTAATTGATTCTCTCTGTCTATAATGGTTAACTTGTAACTGATTCTCTCTGTCTATAATGGTTAACTTGCAACTGATTCTCTCTGTCTATAATGGTTAACTTGTAACTGATTCTGTCTATAATGGTTAACTTGTAACTGATTCTCTCTGTCTATAACGGTTAACTTGTAACTGATTCTCTCTTTCTATAACGGTTAAATTGTAACTGATTCTGTCTATAACGGTTAACTTGTAACTGATTCTCTCTGTCTATAACGGTTAACTTGTAACTGATTCTCTCTGTCTATAACGATTAACTTGTAACTGATTCTGTCTATAATGGTTAACTTGTAACTGATTCTAACCTGTCTATAATGGTTAACTTGTAACTGATTCTCTCTGTCTATAATTGTTAACTTGTATCTGATTCTCTCTGTCTATAACGGTTAACTTGTAACTGATTCTCTCTGTCTATAACGGTTAACTTGTAACTGATTCTCTCTGTCTATGATGGTTAACTTGTAACTGATTTTCTCTGTCTATAATGGTTAACTTGTAACTGATTCTCTATGTCTGTAACGGTTAACTTGTAACTGATTCTCTCTGTGTGTAACGGATAAAATGTAACTGATTCTCTCTGTCTATAATGGTTAACTTGTAACTGATTCTCTCTGTCTATAATGGTTAACTTGCAACTGATTCTGTCTATAATGGTTAACTTGTAACTGATTCTCTCTGTGTGTAACGGATAAAATGTAACTGATTCTCTCTGTCTATAATGGTTAACTTGTAACTGATTCTCTCTGTCTATAACGGTTAACTTGTAACTGATTCTCTCTGTCTATAACGGTTAACTTGTAACTGATTCTCTCTTTCTATAACGGTTAACTTGTAACTGATTCTCTATGTCTGTAACGGTTAAGTTGTAACTGATTCTCTCTGACTATAACGGTTAAATTGTAACTTATTCTGTCTATAATGGTTAACTTGTAACTGATTCTCTCTGTCTATGATGGTTAACTTGTAAATGATTTTCTCTGTCTATAATGGTTAACTTGTAATTGATTCTCTCTGTCTATAATGGTTAACTTGGAACTGATTCTCTCTGTCTATAACGGTTAACTTGTAACTGATTCTGTCTATAACGGTTAACTTGTAACTGATTCTGTCTATAACGGTTAACTTGTAACTGATACTCTCTGTCTATAACGGTTAACATGTAACTGATTATCTCTTTCTATAACGGTTAACTTGTAATTGATTCTCTATGTCTGTAACGGTTAACTTGTAACTGATTCTCTCTGTGTGTAACGGTTACCTTGTAACTGATTCTCTCTGTCTATAATGGTTAACTTGTAACTGATTCTCTCTGTCTATAACGGTTAACTTGTAACTGATTCTCTCTGTCTATAACGGTTAACATGTAACTGATTATCTCTTTCTATAACGGTTAACTTGTAATTGATTCTCTCTGTCTATAACGGTTAACTTGTAACTGATTCTCTCTGTCTATAATGGTTAACTTGTAACTGTTTCTGTCTATAACGGTTAACATGTAACTGATTTTCTCTTTCTATAACGGTTAACTTGTAACTGATTCTCTATGTCTGTAACGGTTAACTTGTAACTGATTCTCTCTGTGTGTAACGGTTAACATGTAACTGATTATGTCTGTCTATAACGGTTAACATGTAACTGATTCTCTCTGTCTATAATATTTAACTTGTAACTGATTCTGTCTATAACGGTTAACTTGTAACTGATTCTCTCTGTCTATAACGGTTAACTTGTAACTGATTCTCTCTGTCTATAACGGTTAACATGTAACTGATTCTGTCTATAATGGTTAACTTAAAACTGATTCTCTCTGTCTATAACGGTTAACTTTCAACTGATTATCTCTGTCTGTAACGGTTAACTTGTAACTGATTCTGTCTATAACGGTTAACTTGTAACTGATTCTCTCTGTCTATAATGGTTAACTTGTAACTGATTCTCTCTGTCTATAATGGTTAACTTGTATCTGATTCTCTCTGTCTATAACGGTTAACTTGTAACTGATTCTCTCTGTCTATAATGGTTAACTTGTAACTGATTCTCTCTGTCTATAATGGTTAACATGTATCTGATTCTCTCTGTCTATAACGGTTAACTTGTATCTGATTCTCTCTGTCTATAATGGTTAACTTGTAACTGATTCTCTCTGTCTATAATGGTTAACTTGTAACTGATTCTCTCTGTCTATAATGGTTAACTTGTATCTGATTCTCTCTGTCTATAACGGTTAACTTGTAACTGATTCTCTCTGTCTATAACGGTTAACTTGTAACTGATTATGTCTATAACGGTTAACTTGTAACTGATTCTCTCTGTCTATAATGGTTAACTTGTAACTGATTCTGTCTATAATGGTTAACTTGTAATTGATTCTCTCTGTCTATAATGGTTAACTTGTAACTGATTCTCTCTGTCTATAATGGTTAACTTGCAACTGATTCTCTCTGTCTATAATGGTTAACTTGTAACTGATTCTGTCTATAATGGTTAACTTGTAACTGATTCTCTCTGTCTATAACGGTTAACTTGTAACTGATTCTCTCTTTCTATAACGGTTAAATTGTAACTGATTCTGTCTATAACGGTTAACTTGTAACTGATTCTCTCTGTCTATAACGGTTAACTTGTAACTGATTCTCTCTGTCTATAACGATTAACTTGTAACTGATTCTGTCTATAATGGTTAACTTGTAACTGATTCTAACCTGTCTATAATGGTTAACTTGTAACTGATTCTCTCTGTCTATAATTGTTAACTTGTATCTGATTCTCTCTGTCTATAACGGTTAACTTGTAACTGATTCTCTCTGTCTATAACGGTTAACTTGTAACTGATTCTCTCTGTCTATGATGGTTAACTTGTAACTGATTTTCTCTGTCTATAATGGTTAACTTGTAACTGATTCTCTCTGTCTATAATGGTTAACTTGGAACTGATTCTCTCTGTCTATAACGGTTAACTTGTAACTGATTCTCTCTTTCTAAAACGGTTAACTTGTAACTGATTCTCTCTGTCTATAACGGTTAACTTGTAACTGATTCTCTCTGTCTATAATGGTTAACTTGTAACTGATTCTCTCTATCTATAACAGTTAACTTGTAACTGATTCTCTCTTTCTTTAACGGTTAACTTGTAACTGATTCTCTCTGTCTATAATGGTTAACTTGTAACTGATTCTCTCTGTCTATAATGGTTAACTTGTAACTTATTCTCTATGTCTATAACGGTTAACATGTAACTGATTATCTCTGTCTATAACGGTTAACTTGTAACTGATTCTGTCTATAACGGTTAACTTGTAACTGATTCTCTCTGTCTATAATGGTTAACTTGTAACTGATACTCTCTGTCTATAACGGTTAACTTGTAACTGATTTTCTCTTTCTATAACGGTTAACTTGTAACTGATTCTCTATGTCTGTAACGGTTAACTTGTAACTGATTCTCTCGGTGTGTAACGGTTAACTTGTAACTGATTATCTCTGTCTATAATGGTTAACTTGGAACTAATTCTCTCTGTCTATAACGGTTAACTTGTAACTGATTCTCTATGTCTGTAACGGTTAACTTGTAACTGATTCTGTCTATAACGGTTAACTTGTAACTGATTCTCTCTGTCTATAACGGTTAACATGTAACTGATTCTCTCTGTCTATAATATTTAACTTGTAACTGATTCTGTCTATAACGGTTAACTTGTAACTGATTCTCTCTGTCTATAACGGTTAACTTGTAACTGATTCTCTCTGTCTATAACGGTTAACTTGTAACTGATTCTCTCTTTCTATAACGGTTAACTTGTAACTGATTCTCTCTGTCTATAATGGTTAACTTAAAACTGATTCTCTCTGTCTATAATGGTTAACTTGTAACTGATTCTGTCTATAATGGTTAACTTGTAACTGATTCTCTCTTTCTATAACGGTTAACTTTCAACTGATTCTCTCTGTCTGTAACGGTTAACTTGTAACTGATTCTCTCTTTCTATAACGGTTAACTTGTAACTGATTTTCTCTGTCTATAATGGTTAACTTGTAACTGATTCTCACTTTCTATAACGGTTAACTTGCAACTGATTCTCTCTGTCTGTAACGGTTAACTTGTAACTGATTCTCTCTGTCTATAATGGTTAACTTGTAACTGATTCTCTCTGTCTATAATGGTTAACTTGTAACTGATTCTGTCTATAACGGTTAACTTGTAACTGATTCTCTCTGTCTATAACGGTTAACTTGTAACTGATTCTCTCTGTCTATAACAGTTAACTTGTAACTGATTCTCTCTGTCTGTAACGGTTAACTTGTAACTGATTCTCTCTGTCTATAATGGTTAACTTGTAACTGATTCTGTCTATAACGGTTAACATGTAACTGATTATCTCTGTCTATAACGGTTAACTTGTAACTGATTCTGTCTATAATGGTTAACTTGTAACTGATTCTCTCTGTCTATAATGGTTAACTTGTAACAGATTCTCTCTGTCTATAATGGTTAACTTGCAACTGATTCTCTCTTTCTATAACGGTTAACTTGTAACTGATTCTCTCTGTCTATAACGGTTAACATGTAACTGATTCTCTCTGTGTGTAACGGATAAAATGTAACTGATTCTCTCTGTCTATAATGGTTAACTTGTAACTGATTCTCTCTGTCTATAACGGTTAACTTGTAACTGATTCTCTCTGTCTATAACGGTTAAATTGTAACTGATTCTCTCTGTCTATAACGGTTAAATTGTAACTGATTCTCTATGTCTGTAACGGTTAACTTGTAACTGATTCTCTCTGTCTATAACGGTTAAATTGTAACTGATTCTCTATGTCTGTAACGGTTAACTTGTAACTGATTCTCTCTGTGTGTAACGGATAAAATGTAACTGATTCTCTCTGTCTATAATGGTTAACTTGTAACTGATTCTCTCTGTCTATAATGGTTAACTTGCAACTGATTCTGTCTATAATGGTTAACTTGTAACTGATTCTCTCTGTGTGTAACGGATAAAATGTAACTGATTCTCTCTGTCTATAATGGTTAACTTGTAACTGATTCTCTCTGTCTATAACGGTTAACTTGTAACTGATTCTCTCTGTCTATAACGGTTAAGTTGTAACTGATTCTCTCTTTCTATAACGGTTAACTTGTAACTGATTCTCTATGTCTGTAACGGTTAAGTTGTAACTGATTCTCTCTGACTATAACGGTTAAATTGTAACTTATTCTGTCTATAATGGTTAACTTGTAACTGATTCTCTCTGTCTATGATGGTTAACTTGTAAATGATTTTCTCTGTCTATAATGGTTAACTTGTAATTGATTCTCTCTGTCTATAATGGTTAACTTGGAACTGATTCTCTCTGTCTATAACGGTTAACTTGTAACTGATTCTGTCTATAACGGTTAACTTGTAACTGATTCTGTCTATAACGGTTAACTTGTAACTGATACTCTCTGTCTATAACGGTTAACATGTAACTGATTATCTCTTTCTATAACGGTTAACTTGTAATTGATTCTCTATGTCTGTAACGGTTAACTTGTAACTGATTCTCTCTGTGTGTAACGGTTACCTTGTAACTGATTCTCTCTGTCCATAATGGTTAACTTGTAACTGATTCTCTCTGTCTATAACGGTTAACTTGTAACTGATTCTCTCTGTCTATAACGGTTAACATGTAACTGATTATCTCTTTCTATAACGGTTAACTTGTAATTGATTCTCTCTGTCTATAACGGTTAACTTGTAACTGATTCTCTCTGTCTATAATGGTTAACTTGTAACTGTTTCTGTCTATAACGGTTAACATGTAACTGATTTTCTCTTTCTATAACGGTTAACTTGTAACTGATTCTCTATGTCTGTAACGGTTAACTTGTAACTGATTCTCTCTGTGTGTAACGGTTAACATGTAACTGATTATGTCTGTCTATAACGGTTAACATGTAACTGATTCTCTCTGTCTATAATATTTAACTTGTAACTGATTCTGTCTATAACGGTTAACTTGTAACTGATTCTCTCTGTCTATAACGGTTAACTTGTAACTGATTCTCTCTGTCTATAACGGTTAACATGTAACTGATTCTGTCTATAATGGTTAACTTAAAACTGATTCTCTCTGTCTATAACGGTTAACTTTCAACTGATTATCTCTGTCTGTAACGGTTAACTTGTAACTGATTCTGTCTATAACGGTTAACTTGTAACTGATTCTCTCTGTCTATAATGGTTAACTTGTAACTGATTCTCTCTGTCTATAATGGTTAACTTGTATCTGATTCTCTCTGTCTATAACGGTTAACTTGTAACTGATTCTCTCTGTCTATAATGGTTAACTTGTAACTGATTCTCTCTGTCTATAATGGTTAACATGTATCTGATTCTCTCTGTCTATAACGGTTAACTTGTATCTGATTCTCTCTGTCTATAATGGTTAACTTGTAACTGATTCTCTCTGTCTATAATGGTTAACTTGTAACTGATTCTCTCTGTCTATAATGGTTAACTTGTATCCGATTCTCTCTGTCTATAACGGTTAACTTGTAACTGATTCTCTCTGTCTATAACGGTTAACTTGTAACTGATTATGTCTATAACGGTTAACTTGTAACTGATTCTCTCTGTCTATAATGGTTAACTTGTAACTGATTCTGTCTATAATGGTTAACTTGTAATTGATTCTCTCTGTCTATAATGGTTAACTTGTAACTGATTCTCTCTGTCTATAATGGTTAACTTGCAACTGATTCTCTCTGTCTATAATGGTTAACTTGTAACTGATTCTGTCTATAATGGTTAACTTGTAACTGATTCTCTCTGTCTATAACGGTTAACTTGTAACTGATTCTCTCTTTCTATAACGGTTAAATTGTAACTGATTCTGTCTATAACGGTTAACTTGTAACTGATTCTCTCTGTCTATAACGGTTAACTTGTAACTGATTCTCTCTGTCTATAACGATTAACTTGTAACTGATTCTGTCTATAATGGTTAACTTGTAACTGATTCTAACCTGTCTATAATGGTTAACTTGTAACTGATTCTCTCTGTCTATAATTGTTAACTTGTATCTGATTCTCTCTGTCTATAACGGTTAACTTGTAACTGATTCTCTCTGTCTATAACGGTTAACTTGTAACTGATTCTCTCTGTCTATGATGGTTAACTTGTAACTGATTTTCTCTGTCTATAATGGTTAACTTGTAACTGATTCTCTATGTCTGTAACGGTTAACTTGTAACTGATTCTCTCTGTGTGTAACGGATAAAATGTAACTGATTCTCTCTGTCTATAATGGTTAACTTGTAACTGATTCTCTCTGTCTATAATGGTTAACTTGCAACTGATTCTGTCTATAATGGTTAACTTGTAACTGATTCTCTCTGTGTGTAACGGATAAAATGTAACTGATTCTCTCTGTCTATAATGGTTAACTTGTAACTGATTCTCTCTGTCTATAACGGTTAACTTGTAACTGATTCTCTCTGTCTATAACGGTTAACTTGTAACTGATTCTCTCTTTCTATAACGGTTAACTTGTAACTGATTCTCTATGTCTGTAACGGTTAAGTTGTAACTGATTCTCTCTGACTATAACGGTTAAATTGTAACTTATTCTGTCTATAATGGTTAACTTGTAACTGATTCTCTCTGTCTATGATGGTTAACTTGTAAATGATTTTCTCTGTCTATAATGGTTAACTTGTAATTGATTCTCTCTGTCTATAATGGTTAACTTGGAACTGATTCTCTCTGTCTATAACGGTTAACTTGTAACTGATTCTGTCTATAACGGTTAACTTGTAACTGATTCTGTCTATAACGGTTAACTTGTAACTGATACTCTCTGTCTATAACGGTTAACATGTAACTGATTATCTCTTTCTATAACGGTTAACTTGTAATTGATTCTCTATGTCTGTAACGGTTAACTTGTAACTGATTCTCTCTGTGTGTAACGGTTACCTTGTAACTGATTCTCTCTGTCTATAATGGTTAACTTGTAACTGATTCTCTCTGTCTATAACGGTTAACTTGTAACTGATTCTCTCTGTCTATAACGGTTAACATGTAACTGATTATCTCTTTCTATAACGGTTAACTTGTAATTGATTCTCTCTGTCTATAACGGTTAACTTGTAACTGATTCTCTCTGTCTATAATGGTTAACTTGTAACTGTTTCTGTCTATAACGGTTAACATGTAACTGATTTTCTCTTTCTATAACGGTTAACTTGTAACTGATTCTCTATGTCTGTAACGGTTAACTTGTAACTGATTCTCTCTGTGTGTAACGGTTAACATGTAACTGATTATGTCTGTCTATAACGGTTAACATGTAACTGATTCTCTCTGTCTATAATATTTAACTTGTAACTGATTCTGTCTATAACGGTTAACTTGTAACTGATTCTCTCTGTCTATAACGGTTAACTTGTAACTGATTCTCTCTGTCTATAACGGTTAACATGTAACTGATTCTGTCTATAATGGTTAACTTAAAACTGATTCTCTCTGTCTATAACGGTTAACTTTCAACTGATTATCTCTGTCTGTAACGGTTAACTTGTAACTGATTCTGTCTATAACGGTTAACTTGTAACTGATTCTCTCTGTCTATAATGGTTAACTTGTAACTGATTCTCTCTGTCTATAATGGTTAACTTGTATCTGATTCTCTCTGTCTATAACGGTTAACTTGTAACTGATTCTCTCTGTCTATAATGGTTAACTTGTAACTGATTCTCTCTGTCTATAATGGTTAACATGTATCTGATTCTCTCTGTCTATAACGGTTAACTTGTATCTGATTCTCTCTGTCTATAATGGTTAACTTGTAACTGATTCTCTCTGTCTATAATGGTTAACTTGTAACTGATTCTCTCTGTCTATAATGGTTAACTTGTATCTGATTCTCTCTGTCTATAACGGTTAACTTGTAACTGATTCTCTCTGTCTATAACGGTTAACTTGTAACTGATTATGTCTATAACGGTTAACTTGTAACTGATTCTCTCTGTCTATAATGGTTAACTTGTAACTGATTCTGTCTATAATGGTTAACTTGTAATTGATTCTCTCTGTCTATAATGGTTAACTTGTAACTGATTCTCTCTGTCTATAATGGTTAACTTGCAACTGATTCTCTCTGTCTATAATGGTTAACTTGTAACTGATTCTGTCTATAATGGTTAACTTGTAACTGATTCTCTCTGTCTATAACGGTTAACTTGTAACTGATTCTCTCTTTCTATAACGGTTAAATTGTAACTGATTCTGTCTATAACGGTTAACTTGTAACTGATTCTCTCTGTCTATAACGGTTAACTTGTAACTGATTCTCTCTGTCTATAACGATTAACTTGTAACTGATTCTGTCTATAATGGTTAACTTGTAACTGATTCTAACCTGTCTATAATGGTTAACTTGTAACTGATTCTCTCTGTCTATAATTGTTAACTTGTATCTGATTCTCTCTGTCTATAACGGTTAACTTGTAACTGATTCTCTCTGTCTATAACGGTTAACTTGTAACTGATTCTCTCTGTCTATGATGGTTAACTTGTAACTGATTTTCTCTGTCTATAATGGTTAACTTGTAACTGATTCTCTCTGTCTATAATGGTTAACTTGGAACTGATTCTCTCTGTCTATAACGGTTAACTTGTAACTGATTCTCTCTTTCTAAAACGGTTAACTTGTAACTGATTCTCTCTGTCTATAACGGTTAACTTGTAACTGATTCTCTCTGTCTATAATGGTTAACTTGTAACTGATTCTCTCTATCTATAACAGTTAACTTGTAACTGATTCTCTCTTTCTTTAACGGTTAACTTGTAACTGATTCTCTCTGTCTATAATGGTTAACTTGTAACTGATTCTCTCTGTCTATAATGGTTAACTTGTAACTTATTCTCTATGTCTATAACGGTTAACATGTAACTGATTATCTCTGTCTATAACGGTTAACTTGTAACTGATTCTGTCTATAACGGTTAACTTGTAACTGATTCTCTCTGTCTATAATGGTTAACTTGTAACTGATACTCTCTGTCTATAACGGTTAACTTGTAACTGATTTTCTCTTTCTATAACGGTTAACTTGTAACTGATTCTCTATGTCTGTAACGGTTAACTTGTAACTGATTCTCTCGGTGTGTAACGGTTAACTTGTAACTGATTATCTCTGTCTATAATGGTTAACTTGGAACTAATTCTCTCTGTCTATAACGGTTAACTTGTAACTGATTCTCTATGTCTGTAACGGTTAACTTGTAACTGATTCTGTCTATAACGGTTAACTTGTAACTGATTCTCTCTGTCTATAACGGTTAACATGTAACTGATTCTCTCTGTCTATAATATTTAACTTGTAACTGATTCTGTCTATAACGGTTAACTTGTAACTGATTCTCTCTGTCTATAACGGTTAACTTGTAACTGATTCTCTCTGTCTATAACGGTTAACTTGTAACTGATTCTCTCTTTCTATAACGGTTAACTTGTAACTGATTCTCTCTGTCTATAATGGTTAACTTAAAACTGATTCTCTCTGTCTATAATGGTTAACTTGTAACTGATTCTGTCTATAATGGTTAACTTGTAACTGATTCTCTCTTTCTATAACGGTTAACTTTCAACTGATTCTCTCTGTCTGTAACGGTTAACTTGTAACTGATTCTCTCTTTCTATAACGGTTAACTTGTAACTGATTTTCTCTGTCTATAATGGTTAACTTGTAACTGATTCTCACTTTCTATAACGGTTAACTTGCAACTGATTCTCTCTGTCTGTAACGGTTAACTTGTAACTGATTCTCTCTGTCTATAATGGTTAACTTGTAACTGATTCTCTCTGTCTATAATGGTTAACTTGTAACTGATTCTGTCTATAACGGTTAACTTGTAACTGATTCTCTCTGTCTATAACGGTTAACTTGTAACTGATTCTCTCTGTCTATAACAGTTAACTTGTAACTGATTCTCTCTGTCTGTAACGGTTAACTTGTAACTGATTCTCTCTGTCTATAATGGTTAACTTGTAACTGATTCTGTCTATAACGGTTAACATGTAACTGATTATCTCTGTCTATAACGGTTGACTTGTAACTGATTCTGTCTATAACGGTTAACTTGTAACTGATTCTCTCTGTCTATAACGGTTGACTTGTAACTGATTCTGTCTATAACGGTTAACATGTAACTGATTATCTCTGTCTATAACGGTTGACTTGTAACTGATTCTCTCTGTCTATAATGGTTAACTTGTAACTGATTCTCTCTGTCTATAACGGTTAACTTGCAACTGATTCTCTCTGTCTATAATGGTTAACTTGTAACTGATTCTCTCTTTCTATAACGGTTAACTTTTAACTAATTCTCTCTGTGTTTAACGGTTAACATGTAACTGATTCTCTATGGCTATAATGGCTAACTTGTAACTGATTCTCTCTGTCTATAATGGCTAACTTGTAACTGATTCTCTCTGTCTATAATGGTTAACTTGTAACTGATTCTCTCTGTCTATAACGGTTAACTTGTAACTTATTCTCTCTGTCTATAATGGTTAACTTGTAACTGATTCTCTATGTCTATAACGGTTGACTTGTAACTGATTCTGTCTATAACGGTTAACATGTAACTGATTATCTCTGTCTATAACGGTTAACTTGTAACTGATTCTCACTTTCTATAACGGTTAACTTGTAACTGATTCTCTCTGTCTATAACGGTTAACTTGTAACTGATTCTCTCTGAATATAACGGTTAACTTTTAACTAATTCTCTCTGTGTGTAACGGTTAACATGTAACTGATTCTCTATGGCTATAATGGCTAACTTGTAACTGATTCTCTCTGTCTATAATGGTTAACTTGTAACTGATTCTGTCTATAACGGTTAACATGTAACTGATTCTCTCTCTGTCTATAATGGCTGACTTGTAACTGATTCTGTCTATAACGGTTAACTTGTAACTGATTCTCTCTGTCTATAACGGTTAACTTGCAACTGATTCTCTCTTTCTATAACGGTTAACTTGCAACTGATTCTCTCTGTCTATAATGGTTAACTTGTAACTGATTCTGTCTATAATGGTTAACTTGTAATTGATTCTCTCTGTCTATAATGGTTAACTTGTAACTGATTCTCTCTGTCTATAATGGTTAACTTGCAACTGATTCTCTCTGTCTATAATGGTTAACTTGTAACTGATTCTGTCTATAATGGTTAACTTGTAACTGATTCTCTCTGTCTATAACGGTTAACTTGTAACTGATTCTCTCTTTCTATAACGGTTAAATTGTAACTGATTCTGTCTATAACGGTTAACTTGTAACTGATTCTCTCTGTCTATAACGGTTAACTTGTAACTGATTCTCTCTGTCTATAACGATTAACTTGTAACTGATTCTGTCTATAATGGTTAACTTGTAACTGATTCTAACCTGTCTATAATGGTTAACTTGTAACTGATTCTCTCTGTCTATAATTGTTAACTTGTATCTGATTCTCTCTGTCTATAACGGTTAACTTGTAACTGATTCTCTCTGTCTATAACGGTTAACTTGTAACTGATTCTCTCTGTCTATGATGGTTAACTTGTAACTGATTTTCTCTGTCTATAATGGTTAACTTGTAACTGATTCTCTCTGTCTATAATGGTTAACTTGGAACTGATTCTCTCTGTCTATAACGGTTAACTTGTAACTGATTCTCTCTTTCTAAAACGGTTAACTTGTAACTGATTCTCTCTGTCTATAACGGTTAACTTGTAACTGATTCTCTCTGTCTATAATGGTTAACTTGTAACTGATTCTCTCTATCTATAACAGTTAACTTGTAACTGATTCTCTCTTTCTTTAACGGTTAACTTGTAACTGATTCTCTCTGTCTATAATGGTTAACTTGTAACTGATTTTCTCTGTCTATAATGGTTAACTTGTAACTGATTCTCTCTGTCTATAATGGTTAACTTGTAACTTATTCTCTATGTCTATAACGGTTAACATGTAACTGATTATCTCTGTCTATAACGGTTAACTTGTAACTGATTCTGTCTATAACGGTTAACTTGTAACTGATTCTCTCTGTCTATAATGGTTAACTTGTAACTGATACTCTCTGTCTATAACGGTTAACTTGTAACTGATTTTCTCTTTCTATAACGGTTAACTTGTAACTGATTCTCTATGTCTGTAACGGTTAACTTGTAACTGATTCTCTCGGTGTGTAACGGTTAACTTGTAACTGATTATCTCTGTCTATAATGGTTAACTTGGAACTAATTCTCTCTGTCTATAACGGTTAACTTGTAACTGATTCTCTATGTCTGTAACGGTTAACTTGTAACTGATTCTGTCTATAACGGTTAACTTGTAACTGATTCTCTCTGTCTATAACGGTTAACATGTAACTGATTCTCTCTGTCTATAATATTTAACTTGTAACTGATTCTGTCTATAACGGTTAACTTGTAACTGATTCTCTCTGTCTATAACGGTTAACTTGTAACTGATTCTCTCTGTCTATAACGGTTAACTTGTAACTGATTCTCTCTTTCTATAACGGTTAACTTGTAACTGATTCTCTCTGTCTATAATGGTTAACTTAAAACTGATTCTCTCTGTCTATAATGGTTAACTTGTAACTGATTCTGTCTATAATGGTTAACTTGTAACTGATTCTCTCTTTCTATAACGGTTAACTTTCAACTGATTCTCTCTGTCTGTAACGGTTAACTTGTAACTGATTCTCTCTTTCTATAACGGTTAACTTGTAACTGATTTTCTCTGTCTATAATGGTTAACTTGTAACTGATTCTCACTTTCTATAACGGTTAACTTGCAACTGATTCTCTCTGTCTGTAACGGTTAACTTGTAACTGATTCTCTCTGTCTATAATGGTTAACTTGTAACTGATTCTCTCTGTCTATAATGGTTAACTTGTAACTGATTCTGTCTATAACGGTTAACTTGTAACTGATTCTCTCTGTCTATAACGGTTAACTTGTAACTGATTCTCTCTGTCTATAACAGTTAACTTGTAACTGATTCTCTCTGTCTGTAACGGTTAACTTGTAACTGATTCTCTCTGTCTATAATGGTTAACTTGTAACTGATTCTGTCTATAACGGTTAACATGTAACTGATTATCTCTGTCTATAACGGTTGACTTGTAACTGATTCTGTCTATAACGGTTAACTTGTAACTGATTCTCTCTGTCTATAACGGTTGACTTGTAACTGATTCTGTCTATAACGGTTAACATGTAACTGATTATCTCTGTCTATAACGGTTGACTTGTAACTGATTCTCTCTGTCTATAATGGTTAACTTGTAACTGATTCTCTCTGTCTATAACGGTTAACTTGCAACTGATTCTCTCTGTCTATAATGGTTAACTTGTAACTGATTCTCTCTTTCTATAACGGTTAACTTTTAACTAATTCTCTCTGTGTTTAACGGTTAACATGTAACTGATTCTCTATGGCTATAATGGCTAACTTGTAACTGATTCTCTCTGTCTATAATGGCTAACTTGTAATGATTCTCTCTGTCTATAATGGTTAACTTGTAACTGATTCTCTCTGTCTATAACGGTTAACTTGTAACTTATTCTCTCTGTCTATAATGGTTAACTTGTAACTGATTCTCTATGTCTATAACGGTTGACTTGTAACTGATTCTGTCTATAACGGTTAACATGTAACTGATTATCTCTGTCTATAACGGTTAACTTGTAACTGATTCTCACTTTCTATAACGGTTAACTTGTAACTGATTCTCTCTGTCTATAACGGTTAACTTGTAACTGATTCTCTCTGAATATAACGGTTAACTTTTAACTAATTCTCTCTGTGTGTAACGGTTAACATGTAACTGATTCTCTATGGCTATAATGGCTAACTTGTAACTGATTCTCTCTGTCTATAATGGTTAACTTGTAACTGATTCTGTCTATAACGGTTAACATGTAACTGATTCTCTCTCTGTCTATAATGGCTGACTTGTAACTGATTCTGTCTATAACGGTTAACTTGTAACTGATTCTGTCTATAACGGTTAACTTGTAACTGATTCTCTCTGTCTATAACGGTTAACTTGCAACTGATTCTCTCTTTCTATAACGGTTAACTTGCAACTGATTCTCTCTGTCTATAAAGGTTAACTTGTATCTGATTCTCTCTGTCTATAATTGTTAACTTGTATCTGATTCTCTCTGTCTATAACGGTTAACTTGTAACTGATTCTCTCTGTCTATAACGGTTAACTTGTAACTGATTCTCTCTGTCTATGATGGTTAACTTGTAACTGATTTTCTCTGTCTATAATGGTTAACTTGTAACTGATTCTCTATGTCTGTAACGGTTAACTTGTAACTGATTCTCTCTGTTTGTAACGGATAAAATGTAACTGATTCTCTCTGTCTATAATGGTTAACTTGTAACTGATTCTCTCTGTCTATAATGGTTAACTTGCAACTGATTCTGTCTATAATGGTTAACTTGTAACTGATTCTCTCTGTGTGTAACGGATAAAATGTAACTGATTCTCTCTGTCTATAATGGTTAACTTGTAACTGATTCTCTCTGTCTATAACGGTTAACTTGTAACTGATTCTCTCTGTCTATAACGGTTAACTTGTAACTGATTCTCTCTTTCTATAACGGTTAACTTGTAACTGATTCTCTATGTCTGTAACGGTTAAGTTGTAACTGATTCTCTCTGACTATAACGGTTAAATTGTAAATGATTTTCTCTGTCTATAATGGTTAACTTGTAATTGATTCTCTCTGTCTATAATGGTTAACTTGGAACTGATTCTCTCTGTCTATAACGGTTAACTTGTAACTGATTCTGTCTATAACGGTTAACTTGTAACTGATTCTGTCTATAACGGTTAACTTGTAACTGATACTCTCTGTCTATAACGGTTAACATGTAACTGATTATCTCTTTCTATAACGGTTAACTTGTAATTGATTCTCTATGTCTGTAACGGTTAACTTGTAACTGATTCTCTCTGTGTGTAACGGTTACCTTGTAACTGATTCTCTCTGTCTATAATGGTTAACTTGTAACTGATTCTCTCTGTCTATAACGGTTAACTTGTAACTGATTCTCTCTGTCTATAACGGTTAACATGTAACTGATTATCTCTTTCTATAACGGTTAACTTGTAATTGATTCTCTCTGTCTATAACGGTTAACTTGTAACTGATTCTCTCTGTCTATAATGGTTAACTTGTAACTGTTTCTGTCTATAACGGTTAACATGTAACTGATTTTCTCTTTCTATAACGGTTAACTTGTAACTGATTCTCTATGTCTGTAACGGTTAACTTGTAACTGATTCTCTCTGTGTGTAACGGTTAACATGTAACTGATTATGTCTGTCTATAACGGTTAACATGTAACTGATTCTCTCTGTCTATAATATTTAACTTGTAACTGATTCTGTCTATAACGGTTAACTTGTAACTGATTCTCTCTGTCTATAACGGTTAACTTGTAACTGATTCTCTCTGTCTATAACGGTTAACATGTAACTGATTCTGTCTATAATGGTTAACTTAAAACTGATTCTCTCTGTCTATAACGGTTAACTTTCAACTGATTATCTCTGTCTGTAACGGTTAACTTGTAACTGATTCTGTCTATAACGGTTAACTTGTAACTGATTCTCTCTGTCTATAATGGTTAACTTGTAACTGATTCTCTCTGTCTATAATGGTTAACTTGTATCTGATTCTCTCTGTCTATAACGGTTAACTTGTAACTGATTCTCTCTGTCTATAATGGTTAACTTGTAACTGATTCTCTCTGTCTATTATGGTTAACATGTATCTGATTCTCTCTGTCTATAACGGTTAACTTGTATCTGATTCTCTCTGTCTATAATGGTTAACTTGTAACTGATTCTCTCTGTCTATAATGGTTAACTTGTAACTGATTCTCTCTGTCTATAACGGTTAACTTGTAACTGATTCTCTCTGTCTATAACGGTTAACTTGTAACTGATTATGTCTATAACGGTTAACTTGTAACTGATTCTCTCTGTCTATAATGGTTAACTTGTAACTGATTCTGTCTATAATGGTTAACTTGTAATTGATTCTCTCTGTCTATAATGGTTAACTTGTAACTGATTCTCTCTGTCTATAATGGTTAACTTGCAACTGATTCTCTCTGTCTATAATGGTTAACTTGTAACTGATTCTGTCTATAATGGTTAACTTGTAACTGATTCTCTCTGTCTATAACGGTTAACTTGTAACTGATTCTCTCTTTCTATAACGGTTAAATTGTAACTGATTCTGTCTATAACGGTTAACTTGTAACTGATTCTCTCTGTCTATAACGGTTAACTTGTAACTGATTCTCTCTGTCTATAACGATTAACTTGTAACTGATTCTGTCTATAATGGTTAACTTGTAACTGATTCTAACCTGTCTATAATGGTTAACTTGTAACTGATTCTCTCTGTCTATAATTGTTAACTTGTATCTGATTCTCTCTGTCTATAACGGTTAACTTGTAACTGATTCTCTCTGTCTATAACGGTTAACTTGTAACTGATTCTCTCTGTCTATGATGGTTAACTTGTAACTGATTTTCTCTGTCTATAATGGTTAACTTGTAACTGATTCTCTCTGTCTATAATGGTTAACTTGGAACTGATTCTCTCTGTCTATAACGGTTAACTTGTAACTGATTCTCTCTTTCTAAAACGGTTAACTTGTAACTGATTCTCTCTGTCTATAACGGTTAACTTGTAACTGATTCTCTCTGTCTATAATGGTTAACTTGTAACTGATTCTCTCTATCTATAACAGTTAACTTGTAACTGATTCTCTCTTTCTTTAACGGTTAACTTGTAACTGATTCTCTCTGTCTATAATGGTTAACTTGTAACTGATTTTCTCTGTCTATAATGGTTAACTTGTAACTGATTCTCTCTGTCTATAATGGTTAACTTGTAACTTATTCTCTATGTCTATAACGGTTAACATGTAACTGATTATCTCTGTCTATAACGGTTAACTTGTAACTGATTCTGTCTATAACGGTTAACTTGTAACTGATTCTCTCTGTCTATAATGGTTAACTTGTAACTGATACTCTCTGTCTATAACGGTTAACTTGTAACTGATTTTCTCTTTCTATAACGGTTAACTTGTAACTGATTCTCTATGTCTGTAACGGTTAACTTGTAACTGATTCTCTCGGTGTGTAACGGTTAACTTGTAACTGATTATCTCTGTCTATAATGGTTAACTTGGAACTAATTCTCTCTGTCTATAACGGTTAACTTGTAACTGATTCTCTATGTCTGTAACGGTTAACTTGTAACTGATTCTGTCTATAACGGTTAACTTGTAACTGATTCTCTCTGTCTATAACGGTTAACATGTAACTGATTCTCTCTGTCTATAATATTTAACTTGTAACTGATTCTGTCTATAACGGTTAACTTGTAACTGATTCTCTCTGTCTATAACGGTTAACTTGTAACTGATTCTCTCTGTCTATAACGGTTAACTTGTAACTGATTCTCTCTTTCTATAACGGTTAACTTGTAACTGATTCTCTCTGTCTATAATGGTTAACTTAAAACTGATTCTCTCTGTCTATAATGGTTAACTTGTAACTGATTCTGTCTATAATGGTTAACTTGTAACTGATTCTCTCTTTCTATAACGGTTAACTTTCAACTGATTCTCTCTGTCTGTAACGGTTAACTTGTAACTGATTCTCTCTTTCTATAACGGTTAACTTGTAACTGATTTTCTCTGTCTATAATGGTTAACTTGTAACTGATTCTCACTTTCTATAACGGTTAACTTGCAACTGATTCTCTCTGTCTGTAACGGTTAACTTGTAACTGATTCTCTCTGTCTATAATGGTTAACTTGTAACTGATTCTCTCTGTCTATAATGGTTAACTTGTAACTGATTCTGTCTATAACGGTTAACTTGTAACTGATTCTCTCTGTCTATAACGGTTAACTTGTAACTGATTCTCTCTGTCTATAACAGTTAACTTGTAACTGATTCTCTCTGTCTGTAACGGTTAACTTGTAACTGATTCTCTCTGTCTATAATGGTTAACTTGTAACTGATTCTGTCTATAACGGTTAACATGTAACTGATTATCTCTGTCTATAACGGTTGACTTGTAACTGATTCTGTCTATAACGGTTAACTTGTAACTGATTCTCTGTCTATAACGGTTGACTTGTAACTGATTCTGTCTATAACGGTTAACATGTAACTGATTATCTCTGTCTATAACGGTTGACTTGTAACTGATTCTCTCTGTCTATAATGGTTAACTTGTAACTGATTCTCTCTGTCTATAACGGTTAACTTGCAACTGATTCTCTCTGTCTATAATGGTTAACTTGTAACTGATTCTCTCTTTCTATAACGGTTAACTTTTAACTAATTCTCTCTGTGTTTAACGGTTAACATGTAACTGATTCTCTATGGCTATAATGGCTAACTTGTAACTGACTCTCTCTGTCTATAATGGCTAACTTGTAACTGATTCTCTCTGTCTATAATGGTTAACTTGTAACTGATTCTCTCTGTCTATAACGGTTAACTTGTAACTTATTCTCTCTGTCTATAATGGTTAACTTGTAACTGATTCTCTATGTCTATAACGGTTGACTTGTAACTGATTCTGTCTATAACGGTTAACATGTAACTGATTATCTCTGTCTATAACGGTTAACTTGTAACTGATTCTCACTTTCTATAACGGTTAACTTGTAACTGATTCTCACTTTCTATAACGGTTAACTTGCAACTGATTCTCTCTGTCTGTAACGGTTAACTTGTAACTGATTCTCTCTGTCTATAATGGTTAACTTGTAACTGATTCTCTCTGTCTATAATGGTTAACTTGTAACTGATTCTGTCTATAACGGTTAACATGTAACTGATTCTCTCTCTGTCTATAATGGCTGACTTGTAACTGATTCTGTCTATAACGGTTAACTTGTAACTGATTCTGTCTATAACGGTTAACTTGTAACTGATTCTCTCTGTCTATAACGGTTAACTTGCAACTGATTCTCTCTTTCTATAACGGTTAACTTGCAACTGATTCTCTCTGTCTATAAAGGTTAACTTGTATCTGATTCTCTCTTTCTATAACGGTTAACTTGTAACTGATTCTCTCTGTCTATAACGGTTGACTTGTAACTGATTCTGTCTATAACGGTTAACATGTAACTGATTATCTCTGTCTATAACGGTTGACTTGTAACTGATTCTCTCTGTCTATAATGGTTAACTTGTAACTGATTCTCTCTGTCTATAACGGTTAACTTGCAACTGATTCTCTCTGTCTATAATGGTTAACTTGTAACTGATTCTCTCTTTCTATAACGGTTAACTTTTAACTAATTCTCTCTGTGTGTAACGGTTAACATGTAACTGATTCTCTATGGCTATAATGGCTAACTTGTAACTGATTCTCTCTGTCTATAATGGTTAACTTGTAACTGATTCTCTATGTCTATAACGGTTGACTTGTAACTGATTCTGTCTATAACGGTTAACATGTAACTGATTCTCTATGGCTATAATGGCTAACTTGTAACTGATTCTCTCTGTCTATAACGGTTAACTTGTAACTGATTCTGTCTATAACGGTTAACATGTAACTGATTCTCTCTCTGTCTATAATGGCTGACTTGTAACTGATTCTGTCTATAACGGTTAACTTGTAACTGATTCTCTCTGTCTATAACGGTTAACTTGCAACTGATTCTCTCTTTCTATAACGGTTAACTTGCAACTGATTCTCTCTGTCTATAAAGGTTAACTTGTATCTGATTCTCTCTTTCTATAACGGTTAACTTGTAACTGATTCTCTCTTTCTGTAATGGTTAACTTGTAACTGATTCTCTCTGTCTATAACGGTTAACTTGTAACTGATTCTCTCTGTCTATAATGGTTAACTTGCAACTGATTCTCTCTGTCTATAATGGTTAACTTGTAACTGATTCTCTCTGTGTGTAACGGTTAACATGTAACTGATTCTCTCTGTGTGTAACGGTTAACATGTAACTCTCTGTCTTTGTTCAGCATTGTTTATTTATGTGGCGGATGGGTTGTTGCATAAATTTCATTGGGGCCTCCGCCGTTCTCAAACCAACTCAATTAGCCAGCCGGTGTGTATGTGTGTGTTTGTGTGTGTGTGTTACAGCGGGATTTAAATGTAAAGGCAATATTCCGGAGACTGCATTCATTCGGAGACTGCATTCATGGTAAACGCTGCATTTGTTGGCTCAACTGGAAATTACCTTTACATTTCTATTGCGCATCCTGTAACGCTTCAGCGATCCAAACTGTATAGAGCCCTAAACCTATCGATTGATCCAGACTGAATAGAGTGCTAAACCTCTCAATATTGATCCAGACTGAATAGAGCCCTAAACCTCTCAATATTGATCCAGACTAAATAGAGCCCTAAACCTCTCAATATTGATCCAGACTGAATAGAGCCCTAAATCTCTCAATATTGATCCAGACTGAATAGAGCCCTAAACCTCTCAATATTGATCCAGACTGAATAGAGCCCTAAACCTCTCAATATTGATCCAGACTGAATAGAGCCCTAAACCTGTCAATATTGATCCAGACTTAATAGAGCACTAAACCTCTGAATATTGATCCAGACTGAATAGAGCCCTAAACCTCTCAATATTGATCCAGACTTAATAGAGCCCTAAACCTCTCAATATTGATCCAGACTGAATAGAGCCCTAAACCTGTCAATATTGATCCAGACTGAATAGAGCCCTAAACCTCTGAATATTGATCCAGACTGAATAGAGCCCTAAACCTCTCAATATTGATCCAGACTTAATAGAGCCCTAAACCTCTCAATATTGATCCAGACTGAATAGAGCCCTAAACCTCTCAATATTGATCCAGACTGAATAAAGCCCTAAATCTCTCAATATTGATCCAGACTGAATAGAGCCCTAAATCTCTCAATATTGATCCAGACTGAATAGAGCCCTAAACCTCTCAATATTGATCCAGACTGAATAGAGCCCTAAACCTCTCAATATTGATCCAGACTAAATAGAGCCCTAAACCTCTCAATATTGATTCAGACTGAATAGAGCCCTAAACCTCTCAATATTGATCCAGACTGAATACAGTACTAAACCTCTCAATATTAATCCAGACTGAATACAGTGCTAAACCTCTCAGTATTGATCCAGACTTAATAGAGCCAGACTTAATAGAGCCCTCGGTCAAATCCATCACAGCACATCACAGAGGACACAGGAGTATTTGTCATTTTTGGGTGGTGAAGATGACAGCATGTTATCATTCCTCATTTGGGTTCAGATGAAAACTGGCAAAATCCGGCAAAGGCATAATGTTCTCCAATCCAAAATATGGTGGCTGGAACCTAATGTTCCAATAGTGGATAACAAAATAGATCTAGTTGCTGCTTGAGGATATTTAGAGATATCCTAGAAGAGGGAAGAGGCTATGGCTCTGTGATGTCAAAGATAATATATTGAGATGTTGTAGAAGAGAGCTCGCTTGTTGGGCTACTTTAATGAGAAAGGTAGTTATTGGGCTGTGGTTCTGTAATGATAAAGAGAGAAGAGTGGTAGTTAGTTGGGTTGTGGTTCTGTAATGATAAAGAGAGAAGAGTTGTAGTTAGTTGGGTTGTGGTTCTGTAATGATAAAGAGAGAAGTGTGGAAGTTAGTTGGGTTGTGGTTCTGTAATGATGAAGGATGAGCTGTCACATGTATCATGGGGGATAACACCAACCTTTAATCTAAGGTAACTGAGCCATCCCTTCATCAGCCCGCATCAAGAGGTTTCCTCTCCCTCATTCTATCGCCCCATCCTCCATCTCTATCTACATTATCTCTACCTTTATTTTCCTCTCTTCAGTCTCTCTCTCCCTCCTCTCTCTCTATCTTTTACTTTCTGTCACCCTCTTCATCTACATTCCGCCGCTCTCTCTCCTCCCCCCTTCCCCTTGCCCTCCTCCCCCCTCCTCCTCTCTCTCCTCTCCCCTCCCCCTCCCCTCCCCCTCCTCCTATCTCTCCTCCCCCCTCCCCCTCTCTCCCTTAATCCTATCCTCTCCCCTCCCCCTATCTCTCCCACCTCCCCCTCCTCCTTCCCTCTCTCCTCTCTCCCTCCTCTCCCCTCCCCCTCTCTCTCCCTCCTCTCCCCACCCCCTCTCTCCCCTCCCCCTCCTCCTACTCTCTTTCTCTCTCCACCCACCAGTAAACCTGAGGCTTGGCCCTCTTAAATGTAGGATTTCTTCAGAGATAGATGCTTGTTCTCTGACTGTGCAGCTCTGTGCTGCCTGCCTATCTGGCATCCTGCCACATCCACTCAAGGCCATCAATCCATCTTGGTTATTGGACGGCCTTGATATTATTGTCCCTCTGTCATTCCTCTTTATCCACCTAATGTCATCCCTCTTTATCCCCTAATGTCATCCCTCTTTATCCCCTAATGTCATCCCTCTTTATCCCCTAATGTCATCCGTCTTTATCCACCTAATGTCATCCCTCTTTATCCACCTAATGTCATCCCTCTTTATCCACCTAATGTCATCCCTCTTTATCCCCTAATGTCATCCCTCTTCATCCACCTAATGTCATCCCTCTTTATCCCCTAATGTCATCCCTCTTCATCCACCTAATGTCATCCCTCTTTATCCCCTAATGTCATCCTTCTTTATCCACCTAATGTCATCCGTCTTTATCCCCTAATGTCATCCCTCTTCATCCACCTAATGTCATCCCTCTTTATCCCCTAATGTCATCCTTCTTTATCCACCTAATGTCATCCCTCTTTATCCCCTAATGTCATCCCTCTTCATCCACCTAATGTCATCCCTCTTTATCCCCTAATGTCATCCCTCTTCATCCACCTAATGTCATCCCTCTTTATCCCTTAATGTCATCCTTCTTTATCCACCTAATGTCATCCGTCTTTATCCACCTAATGTCATCCGTCTTTATCCACCTAATGTCATCCCTCTTTGTCCCCTAATGTCATCCCTCTTTATCCACCTAATGTCATCCCTCTTTATCCACCTAATGTCATCCCTCTTTATCCACCTAATGTCATCCCTCTTTATCCCCTAATGTCATCCCTCTTTATCCACCTAATGTCATCCCTCTTTATCCACCTAATGTCATCCCTCTTTATCCACCTAATGTCATCCCTCTTTTTCCACCTAATGTCATCCCTCTTTATCCACCTAATGTCATCCCTCTTTATCCACCTAATGTCATCCCTCTTTATCCACCTAATGTCATCCCTCTTTATCCACCTAATGTCATCCCTCTTTATCCCCTAATGTCATCCCTCTTTATCCACCTAATGTCATCCGTCTTTATCCACCTAATGTCATCCCTCTTTATCCCCTAATGTCATCCCTCTTTATCCACCTAATGTCATCCCTCTTTATCCACCTAATGTCATCCCTCTTTATCCCCTAATGTCATCCCTCTTTATCCCCTAATGTCATCCCTCTTTATCCACCTAATGTCATCCCTCTTTATCCCCTAATATCATCCCTCTTTATCCCCTAATGTCATCCCTCTTTATCCCCTAATGTCATCCCTCTTTATCCACCTAATGTCATCCCTCTTCATCCACCTAATGTCATCCCTCTTTATCCACCTAATGTCATCCCTCTTTATCCACCTAATGTCATCCCTCTTTATCCACCTAATGTCATCCCTCTTTATCCACCTAATGTCATCCCTCTTTATCCACATAATTTCATCCCTCCTTCAATCCTTTCACATGTTAGAAATGTCCTGGGCTGAGCCTGAGCGGAGCATGCGTGAGCGTTTGATTGGCTATCTGTATTCCAGGTGGTTCTATTGTTGTGGAGTGCTTCCCTTCGTGCCAAGTGGTACACTATTCCCTATCAAAAGTAGTGCACTACATAGGGAATAGGGGTGCCATTTGGGACGTGTACCTTGTATTCTCCAGGCTGGCTGATCTATCTGACTCTTAGTGGAATGGAAGTGTCATTTGGACAAAGCTAATCTTCCTGGCGGTTTTCCATAAAATGGCACCTGCTTAGAAAACTGTGATCTGTATTAATCTGGTGGTACTTTCTTGCTTTGACACCTCTAATAGATCAGGTGGAAGGCTACGCCGTGAAACGCCATCAGAAACACACATGAGAACTCACCAAGAACCGCAGACAAGAGGAATACAAATGTGTCTGCAACAGAGTATTTCATTATAGTTTCTCTCCTAATGTGTTGTATCAGAGAGTCATACATGTGCTGAGAGCTCTCTCTCACGGTCAATATATGGATCACAAAGGACCGCGTCTCGAATGACAACCCTGTTCCCTACAGTAACCTACATTTGACCAGAGCCCTATGTAACCTTGACAAAAGTAGTGCACTAAATAAGGAATAGGCTGCCATTTGGGAAACAGCCCTGATGTCATGATAGCAACAGCTAATGGGGAATCTAATTGTCTGGTAGTCACCTCCATCACACTGTTATCCAGAGCGACTTACAGTTGGTGAGTGCATACATTTTTCATACTCGCCCCCCTGTGGGAAACGAACCCACAACCCTGGCGTTGCAAGCGCCATGCTCTACCAACTGAGCTAAAGGGGGCCCTGTCAGAGAGTCTGCTGAATGACTAAAATGTAAATGTATTATGTTAGTGTGATGGAGGTGACTACCAGACATGATGTTAGTGTGATGGAGGTGACTACCAGACATGATGTTAGTGTGATGGAGGTGACTACTAGACATGATGTTAGTGTGATGGAGGTGACTACTAGACATGATGTTAGTGTGATGGAGGTGACTACTAGACATGATGTTAGTGTGATGGAGGTGACTACTAGACATGATGTTAGTGTGATGGAGGTGACTACTAGACATGATGTTAGTGTGATGGAGGTGACTACTAGACATGATGTTAGTGTGATGGAGGTGACTACTAGACATTATGTTAATGTGATGGAGGTGACTACTAGACATGATGTTAGTGTGATGGAGGTGACTACTAGACATGATGTTTGTGTGATGGAGGTGACTACTAGACATGATGTTAGTGTGATGGAGGTGACTACTAGACATGATGTTAATGTGATGGAGGTGACTACCAGACATGATGTTAGTGTGATGGAGGTGACTACTAGACATGATGTTAG
The DNA here is from genome assembly GCF_964263955.1 of Coregonus lavaretus. Lineage (NCBI taxonomy): Eukaryota > Metazoa > Chordata > Actinopteri > Salmoniformes > Salmonidae > Coregonus > Coregonus lavaretus. The sequence goes on along the minus strand of NC_140019.1, from coordinate 39,089,974 downwards.
TGTGATGGAGGTGACTACTAGACATGATGTTAATGTGATGGAGGTGACTACTAGACATGATGTTAGTGTGATGGAGGTGACTACTAGACATGATGTTAATGTGATGGAGGTGACTACTAGACATGATGTTAGTGTGATGGAGGTGACTACTAGACATGATGTTAGTGTGATGGAGGTGACTACTAGACATGATGTTAGTGTGATGGAGGTGACTACTAGACATGATGTTAGTGTGATGGAGGTGACTACCAGACATGATGTTAGTGTGATGGAGGTGACTACTAGACATTATGTTAGTGTGATGGAGGTGACTACTAGACATGATGTTAGTGTGATGGAGGTGACTACTAGACATGATGTTAGTGTGATGGAGGTGACTACCAGACATGATGTTAGTGTGATGGAGGTGACTACTAGACATGATGTTAGTGTGATGGAGGTGACTACTAGACATGATGTTAGTGTGATGGAGGTGACTACTAGACATGATGTTAATGTGATGGAGGTGACTACCAGACATGATGTTAGTGTGATGGAGGTGACTACTAGACATGATGTTAATGTGATGGAGGTGACTACTAGACATGATGTTAATGTGATGGAGGTGACTACCAGACATGATGTTAGTGTGATGGAGGTGACTACTAGACATGATGTTAGTGTGATGGAGGTGACTACTAGACATGATGTTAATGTGATGGAGGTGACTACCAGACATGATGTTAGTGTGATGGAGGTGACTACTAGACATGATGTTAGTGTGATGGAGGTCACTACTAGACATGATGTTAGTGTGATGGAGGTGACTACTAGACATGATGTTAGTGTGATGGAGGTGACTACTAGACATGATGTTAATGTGATGGAGGTGACTACTAGACATGATGTTAGTGTGATGGAAGTGACTACTAGACATGATGTTAGTGTGATGGAGGTGACTACTAGACATGATGTTAGTGTGATGGAGGTGAACACTAGACATGATGTTAGTGTGATGGAGGTGACTACTAGACATGATGTTAATGTGATGGAGGTGACTACTAGACATGATGTTAGTGTGATGGAGGTGACTACTAGACATGATGTTAGTGTGATGGAGGTGACTACTAGACATGATGTTAGTGTGATGGAGGTGACTACTAGACATGATGTTAATGTGATGGAGGTGACTACCAGACATGATGTTAGTGTGATGGAGGTGAACACTAGACATGATGTTAGTGTGATGGAGGTGACTACTAGACATGATGTTAATGTGATGGAGGTGACTACTAGACATGATGTTAGTGTGATGGAGGTGACTACTAGACATGATGTTAGTGTGATGGAGGTGACTACTAGACATGATGTTAGTGTGATGGAGGTGACTACTAGACATGATGTTAGTGTGATGGAGGTGACTACTAGACATGATGTTAATGTGATGGAGGTGACTACCAGACATGATGTTAGTGTGATGGAGGTGACTACTAGACATGATGTTAATGTGATGGAGGTGACTACCAGACATGATGTTAGTATGATGGAGCTAGTAGGCCAACAAGTGCTCAGCATATGTGGGAACTCCTTCAAGACTTTAGGAAAAGCATTCCAGGTGAAGTTGGTTGAGAGAATACCAAGAGTGTGCAAAGCTGTCATCAAGGCAAAGGGTGGCTATTTGAAAAATCTCAAATATATATATATTTTTTGATTTGTTTAACACTTTTTTGGTTATGTGTTTCTATCATAGTTTTGATGTTTTCACTATAATTCTACAATGTAGAAAATAGTAAAAAATAAAGAAAAACCCTTGAATGAGTAGCTGTGTCCAAACTTTTGACTGGTACTTTACCTGAACCTTCACATCATACACTGGCGTTGGCCTTGAGTCAATGTCTGCATCCCAAATGGCACCCTATTCCCTATATAGTGCACTTCTTTTGACCAGAGCCCATAGGGAATAGGGTGTCGTTTTAGACACAGCTTTATATATTTCGTCAGCCCGTGTCGTCAGGAGGTGACCCTTCACTTCAAATTACATTAAATGTTTTCATCACGTAGTCTTGTCTGTTTCGTAACAACACTGACATTGCTCCATAACGGCCTAACGAACTGTTTTCTATTCTGTTTTCGTTCTATTTTTTAAAAGGCTAAAATTACATTGAATCGCTATTGCAAATGTACAGCTTACTGTGAATATCAATGAATCGTCCCTGGTCCCTGGTTCTCATGGTAACGCAGACAGGATGTGGTGATTGACCTTGGAGACCGAGTAGGGAAAAAACACACACACACACACACACACACACACACACACACACACACACACACACACACACACACACACACACACACACACACACACACACACACACACACACACACACACACACACACACACACACACACACACACACACACACACACACACACACACACACACACACACACACACACACACACACACACACACACACACACACACACACACACACACACACACACACATACATCAAGGTAATTCCCAAGTGGCGCAGCTGTCTAAGGAACTGCATCTCAGTGCTAGAGGCGTCACTACAGACCCTGGTTCGATTCCAGGCTGTATCATAATCCGGCCGTGATTGGGAGTGCCATAGGGCGGTGCGCAACTGGCCCAGTGTCGTCCGGGTTTGGCCGGTGTAGGCCGTCATTGTAAATAATAATTTGTTCTTAACTGACTTGCCTAGTTAAATAAATAAATAAAAAATACAGTGCTGTAAAGGACCTCCGTATCCTCTGGCGCTTCTTTCTATCTGTGATCAGGGTTAAACTGCAGCTGCTGTCCAATGTTTGAGCCAATAAAAATGGCCCTGGCCCTCATTGTTCTGAACCAATCAAAATATAGTGTTTTATTTCTGTGACCTCTCGGTTTAATACAACAATTGCAAAGGTATAACCTGAACAGGAATGTGTCCCCAATGGCTCCCTATATAGTGCACTACTTTAATCCAGGGCCCATAGGGCTCTAATCAAAAGTAGTGCACTATATAGGGAATAGGGTGCCATTTGGGACGCAGCCCCTGTATACATGTAGGCCTAGTGAAGCGGTATAGGTTGCTGGGCTGGGAGACTACAGCAGGAATAATCTGGGGATCACCTCTGGGCTGGGAGACTACATCAGGAATAATCTGGGGATCACCTCTGGGCTGGGAGACTACAGCAGGAATAATCTGGGGATCACCACTGGGCTGGGAGAATACAGCAGGAATAATCTGGGAATCACCACTGGGCTGGGAGACTACATCAGGAATAATCTGGGGATCACCTCTGGGCTGGGAGAATACAGCAGGAATAATCTGGGGATCACCTCTGGGCTGGGAGACTACAGCAGGAATAATCTGGGGATCACCTCTGGGCTGGGAGACTACATCAGGAATAATCTGGGGATAACCTCTGAGCTGGGAGACTACATCAGGAATAATCTGGGGATCACCTCTGGGCTGGGAGACTACAGCAGGAATAATCTGGGGATCACCTCTGGGCTGGGAGACTACATCAGGAATAATCTGGGAATCACCACTGGGCTGGGAGACTACAGCAGGAATAATCTGGGGATCACCACTGGGCTGGGAGAATACAACAGGAATAATCTGGGAATCACCACTGGGCTGGGAGAATACAGCAGGATATCACGACTCAGGATATGACCCAGATGTACAGGGTCAGGACAGGCAGAGGTTCATAACCAGATCAGAGTCCGACAGGTACAGGACGGCAGACAGGCTCAGGGTCAGGACAGGCAGAAAGGTCAGAACCGGAAAGTCTAGAAACAAAAAACTAGAGAGCCGGGAAAAACAGGAAACACGCTGGGACGACCTGACAAAACAAGACAAACTGGCAACAGACAAACAGAAAACACAGGTATAAATACACAGGGGATAATGGGGGAATAATAGGTGACACCTGGTGGGGGGTGGAGACAAGCACAAGACAGGTGAAACAGATCAGGGCGTGACACATAAATAATCTGAGGATCACCGCTTGGTTGGGAGAACACAGCAGGAATAATCTGGGGATCACCACTGGGTTGGGAGAATACAGCAGGAATAATCTGGGAATCACCACTGGGCTGGGAGAATACAGCAGGAATAATCTGGGAATCACCACTGGGCTGGGAGAATACAGCAGGAATAATCTGGGGATCAACTAACAGTGTGATTGTGATATGTGGTGTTGTGGGGTGTGGTGTGGTTGAATGTCGAGCCTTTGGAGGGCACTCTAGCACTTTCCCCATGCTCTGTCTCTCTCTCCTCTCCTCTCCTCTTCTCTTTCTGCATGTCCCTCATTCTCTGCACTCCTCTCTCTCTCTCTCTCTCTCTCTCTCTCTCTCTCTCTCTCTCTCTCTCACTCTTGCTCTCTCTCTTTCTATTTCTCCATCACTGTTTCTCTCTCTCTCTAACGGTTCCTCTCTCTCTCTCTCTCTCTCTCTCTCTCTCTCTCTCTCTCTCTCTCTCTCTCTCTCTCTCTCTCTCTCTCTCTCTCTCTCTCTCTCTCTCTCTCTCTAACGGTTCCTCTCTCTCTCTCTCTCTTTCTATTTCTCCATCACTGTTTCTCTCTCTCTCTAACGGTTCCTCTCTCTCTTTCTATTGCGGCCACTGTTTCTCTCCTCCCCAAATATCACTCTCACTCTCTCTCTCTTGCACGTGTGCACTCTTTTCTACTCTTCCAACCCCTCTCTTTCTCCCCCACTCTCTCCCCCACTATCTCCCTCTCCTCCCCACATCCACATGTCATCAAATGTACGAACATAAAACATGAACCATAGTATCTGAACCTTTTTCCACCGCTCCTGTTCTTTATTCATTACGTTTCCATAATGCAGGGGGATATAATTAATATGGTCTTCCTGTCCACATAGTCTGGGACATGAACACGTTGCTTACAGACACAAAATTATAATGGAAGTCTCATGATAAAATATATATATATTTATTTATAATTATATTCAGCTGCTTTTTCTTCTGTCTCCTATATTGCTAATAGTGTTCATGGCACTTCAGAGGAGAGTCATTCACCATTCACATCTAATCAAGATCAAGCACATCTGTCTCCTCGTGTCGAATGTTTAGCGTAGGTACAATATAATAACACTAATGAGTTACCCATAGAGCCCAGGGTTGATTGTATCTCAGATGAAGGGTATTATTATTGTATGTTTAGATAGCAGCCAGGGAGGCGTCACCTTGGAGACCAGTGCCAGGCTGAATTCTAAAACATTCTGTTGTTGTCGTGAGAGAAGAGCAGAGCGATATCTGTCTCTGTCGTTTCAAAGGACGAAAAAGAGGACTTACAGAAAATATTTTAATCACATTGTTTTTGTTCCTAAATCTTTTTTTACAAACGTCCACAAACAATAAGGGAGCCAGTTAATCTATCTGGAGTTTAAGGGGAGCTCTGGGCTTTAGACGGGCTGTTCTGTTCTGTTCTCTCTACGTTAACAGATATTTATCTTGCCAAGTGTGTATATTCATAACAGGACTTGTAATGGAGTTTACGACGTCAAGAATGCATCCCAAATGGCACACTATTACCTACATAGTGCACTACTTTTGACCATTGAAAACTGCAGGGATACGTCCCAAATGGCAACCTATTCCTTAAATAGTGCACTACTTTTGACCTGAGCCCTGTGGTAATAGTGCACAATATAGGGTATAGTGTGGCATATGGGATGCAGTCCAACAATCTAGGGATTAAGTGAAAGAACGACGGCGAAAGATCCGGAACAGATCAAGCAAATCATATTCAATCACTCAGTCAGTCACTGTTCCCAAAGAAGTTACTGAACAAAAAGTTTAATGTTACCTTCCTTCCTTCCTTCCTTCCTTCCTTCCTTCCTTCCTTCCTTCCTTCCTTCCTTCCTTCCTTCCTTCCCTTCTTTCCCTTCTTTCCTTCCCTCCTGTCAGCTAATACAGTAACTACAGTACAACACATCTCTTCCCTTTCACACAGAATCATTTATTTCATTCAAACATAATTGATTTCTCCTTTGCCATAAATGACAATGAACAGTAGTGACGTGTCCAGAGCGGGTAATTAATGATTAGCCCTCTATAAGTATTCATTAGTCAGGAGAAGGTAGATGACCGCTTGATGGCCGGTGTCGTTGACCTTGACACGAGGAAATGGTCGCCCGCGGTACCGCCTCAAAGAGAACCGTCCAGGTACCAGGGATGTGTCCCAAATTGCACCGTTTTCTCTTTATAGTACACTACTTTTGACAAGAGCCCTATGAGTAGTAGTCAGAAGAGACTGGTGGGAGGATCAATAGGAGGATGGGCTCAGTGGAATGGCTGGAATGGAACCAATGGATCGGTATCAAACACATAAAGCACATGGAAACCACTTGTTTGACTCCATTCCATTGATTCCATTCCAGCCATTACAATGAGTCCTTCCTCTTATAGCTCCTACCCAGCAGCCTCCTCTGGTAGTAGTAAACTATAAAGGGAAAAGGGCGCCATTTGGGATGCAAACCAAGGCTGGATCACACCTACAGTGTTTAAATTCAGCTGTAGCCATATCACCACCATAACTAGATTATAACGTATCACCACCATAACTAGATTATACCGTATCGCCACCATAACTAGATTATACCATATCCCCACCATAACTAGATTATACCATATCACCACCATAACTAGATTATACCATATCACCACCATAACTCATCATGTTAATGATTATATTATACCATATCCCCACCATGACTACATTATACCATATCACCATCATAACTAGATTATACCGTATCACCACCATAACTAGATTATACCATATCCCCACCATAACTAGATTATACCATATAAAAATAAAAGCAAATAGCTAAAGAGCAGCAGTAAAATAAAATAGCAGTAGGGAGGCTATATACAGGGGGGTACCGGTGCAGAGTCAATGTGCGGGGGCACCGGCTAGTTGAGGTAGTTGAAGTAATATGTACATGTGCGTAGAGTTAAAGTGACTATGCATAAATAGTAAACAGAGTAGCAGCAGTGTAAAAGGGGGGGGGGGGGGGCAGTGCAAATAGTCCGGGTAGGTATGGCTTGGGGGTAGAAGCTGTTGAGAAGTCTTTTGGACCTAAACTTGGTGCTCCGGTACCGCTTGCCATGCGGTAGCAGAGAGAACAGTCTATGACTAGGGTGGCTTGAGTCTTTGACAATTTCTAGGGCCTTCCTCTGACACCACCTGGTATAGAGGTCCTGGATGGCAGGAAGCTTGACCCCAGTGATGTACTGGGCCGTACCCTCTGTAGTGCCTTGCAGTCGGAGGCCGAGCAGTTGCCATACCAGGCGGTGATGCAACCAGTCAGGATGCTCTCGATGGTGCAGCTGTAGAACTTTTTGAGGATCTGAGGACCCATGCCAAATCTTTTCAGTCTCCTGAGGGGGAATAGGTTTTGTCGTGCCCTCTTCACGACTGTCTTGGTGTGTTTGGACCATGATAGTTCGTTGGTGATGTGGACACCAAGGAATTTGAAGCTCTCAACCTGTTCCACTACAGCCCCGTCAATGAGAATGGGGGCGTGCTCAGTCCTTTTTTTCCCCCTGTAGTCCACAATCATCTCCTTTGTCTTGATCACGTTGAGGGAGAGGTTGTTATCCTGGCACCACACGGCCAGGTCTCTGACCTCCTCCCTATAGGCTGTCTCGTCGTTGTCGGTGATCAGGCCTACCACTGTTGTGTCGTCGGCAAACTTAATGATGGTATTGGAGTTGTGCCTGGCCATGCAGTCATGGGTGAACAGGGAGTACAGGAGGGGACTGAGCACGCACCCCTGAGGGGTCCCCGTGTTGAGGATCAGCGTGGCAGACGTGTTGTTACCTACCCTTACCACCTGGGGGCGGCCCGTCATGAAGTCCAGGATCCAGTTGCAGAAGGAGGTGTTTAGTCCCAAGATCCTTAGCTAAGTGATGAGCTTTGAGGGCTCTATGGTGTTGAACGCTGAGCTGTAGTAATGAATAGCATTCTCACGTAGGTGTTCCTCTTGTCCAGGTGGGAAAGGGCAGTGTGGAGTGCAATAGGGATTGCATCATCTGTGGATCTGTTGGGGCGTTATGCAAATTGAAGTGGGTCTAGGGTTTCTGGGATAATGCTGTTGATGTGAGCCATGACCAGCCTTTCAAAGCACTTTATGGCTATGGGTCGGTAGTCATTTAGGCAGGTTACCTTAGTGTCCTTGGGTCAGGGACTTTGGTGGTCTGCTTGAAACATGTTGGTATTACAGACTCAGTTAGGGACATGTTGGAAATGTCATTGAAGACACTTGCCAGTTGGTCAGCACATGCTCGGAGTACACGTCCTGGTAATCTGTCTGACCCTGCGGACTTGTGAATGTTGACCTGCTTAAAAGTCTTACTCACATCGGCTACGGAGAGCGTGATCACATAGTCATCCGGAACAGCTGATGCTCTCATGCATGCTTCAGTGTTGCTTGCCTCGAAGCGTGCATAGAAGTGATTTAGCTCGTCTGGTAGGCTTGTGTCACTGGGCAGTTCGTGACTGTGCTTCCCTTTGTAGTCTGTAATAGTTTTCAAGCCCTGCCACATCCGACGAGCGTCAGAGCCGGTGTAGTACGATTCAATCTTAGTCCTGTATTGACTCTTTGCCAGGGGCGGTGTGTTCATTAGGGCGATATGGGCGACGCACTGCCAAACGGGAAAAGGAAGGGATTTTTTTCTAATCAATTATATCACGGCAACAGTAGTTATCAGTGTTCTAATCTAGACGTCTGATCTGCCACTAAATGTCCAATCAGGCTAAAGTCGTGCTTCAAATGCCCCCCCCCCCCCCCCCTTTTGGGGCGATTTCAGTCAGGTTGAAAATCGCCCCAGAAGTCTCTCATAGACTCTCATGTAAAAAAATTTTTTTTTAAATATCAGAGCTTTCAATACAATCTCTATGGGTTTCTGAGGGCTTGCACTTACGCGCTTTCGTCATACGTAACATAACCATGAACGTAACTAAGAAAAGAGCGGGTAGCAGCGTCAATCAATTCACGTACTACTATCAAGATGGCTAACGTTCAGTGCAACTCGATTGTCTCTTTGAAAGAAGTTCACATCAAAGACCATTCAAAACGAGCTACTGGAGTGTATGCTAGCGGTCATGAGGGAACATATTGTGGAGGAGGTGAAGTCGGCGAACTTCGTAGCTATCCAAGCTGACGAGACCACGGACGTTTCTACACAGACACAGCTGGTGCTTGTGCTGAGGTACATAGATAGCAACCACAAAGTGCAGGAGCGCTTTTTTGAGTTCCTTCCCATCTCGGAATCAACCTCAGAGTCAATCGCCAGTGTGCTTTTGGAGAGACTGAACGGTATTTTTGCCGATGACGAGAAAGTCAAACTGTGGTGCACTGGCACTGTACCAGGTTCTCATGAGCTACAACCTCCAGGAGACGTTCTCTGAGACTGTGACTCTGTTGAACATCCTCATAACTACTCCAATGACAACAGCTGAAGCTGAGAGATGTTTCTCAACTTTGACACGAGTTAAGACATTCCTGCGAAATTCAATGGGCCAGGAACGTCTGAATGCACTGGCCATGCTTTCCATGGAGAGGGAACTAGTCCTCAGCATGCCTGATTTCAATGAGAAAGTCATTGACCGCTTTGCTGCATTGAAAGAGAGAAGAGAACAGTTTCAGTACAAGTAATGTAGCCTCTCTCTCTCTTTGTCCCTCCCTGTCTGTCTCTTTAACACACACACGCCCAAATCAGTTCACAGTTGATGTTGTTTAAAATAGTTATTTTTCATTTTTAAAAAATAATAATAATCTGTTCATGTTCATATTTACAAATCTATACAATTGGCCAGAATATGGTTGTTCATATTTACAAATCTATACAATTGGCCAGAATATGGTTGTTCATTTTTACAAAGCCATACAGATAGCTGTGTTTACCTTTTCTAGAAATTATTTTCAAATTCTGTTTTCAGGCAAAATGTCTATCACTGTTCATTTTCACAAATATATACAAGAGGGCAGAATATGGAAGTCTATAAAAATTTCTTATTACCAATAACTTGCATCAATGTTTTCAGTAGCCTCTATCAAAAGCTCCTGCTTGCTTGTTGTGAATTATGCTCAGGTGCACATATTTCCAATTCAACCATGAGGCAAAAAATGTGGTAAAAGCTCTTGTTGATCCTGCAATCTGAACAAATACCAAGATGCTGTATTTTCAGCTGATATTTAATTTGTTTATGGAAATGCATATTGTTTATGCAGTGTTGAGGAATGTGAAAGAACACCCTTGATTATTTTTACTGTGATAACTTATTTTGCTTTTGTAAGCCAACACTTTTGAGATCAGTCAATAAATGCTTCTGGCATTGACTTATATGCTGCCCCTGTCTTCATGTTGTTGCTGGACATATCTTTTTGAAAATGTGTGTAGGTCACCTAAATCATCAGAAAAATTGCCCCCCCTGAGAATTTTTTCAGGAGCCGCCACTGCTCTTTGCCTGTTTGATGGTTCGTCAGAGGGCATAGCAGGATTTCTTATAAGCTTCCGGGTTAGAGTCCCGCTCCTTGAAAGCGGCAGCTCTACCCTTTAGCTCAGTGCGGATGTTGCCTGTAATCCATGGCTTCTGATTGGGATATGTACGTACGGTCACTTTGGGGATGACATCATCGATGCACTTATTGATGAAGCCAGTGACTGATGTGGTGTACTCCTCAATGCAATCTGAAGAATTCCGGAACATATTCCAGTCTGTGCTAGCAAAACAGTCCTGTAGCTTAGCATCTGCGTCATCTGACCACTTTTTTATTAACCGAGTCACTGGTGCTTCCTGCTTTAGTTTTTGCTTATAAACTGGAATCAGGAGGATAGAGTTATGGTCAGATTTGCCAAATGGAGAGCGAGGGAGAGCTTTGTATGCGTCTCTGTGTGTGGAGTAAAGGTGGTCTTGAGATTTTCCCCCTCTGGTTGCACATTTAACATGCTGATAGAAATTAGGTAGAACGGAATTAAGTTTCCCTGCATTAAAGTCCCCGGCCACTAGGAGCACTGCCTCTGGATGAGCGTTTTCCTGTCTGCTTATGGCCTTATACAGCTCATTGAGTGCAATATTAGTGCCAGCATCGGTTTGTGGTCGTAGATAGACAGCTACAAAAAATATAGATGAAACTCTCTTGGTAAATAGTGTGGTCTACAGCTTATCATGAGATCCTCTACCTCAGGCGAGCAAAACCTCGAGACTTCCTTAGTATTATATTTTATGCACCAGCTGTTGTTTACAAATATACACAGACCGCCACCCCTTGTCTTAAGGGAGTCAGCCATTCTATCCTGCCGATGTAGCGTATAGCCCGCTAGCTGTATGTTATCCATGTCGTCGTTCAGCCACGACTCGGTGAAACATAAGATATTACAGTTTTTAATGTCCCGTTGGTAGGATAACCTTAGTCTTAGGTCGTCCAATTTGTTTTCAAATGATTGAACATTGGCTAATAGGATTGATGGAAGAGGCAGATTCCTCGCTCGCCGTCGGATCCTTACAAGGCACCCCGATCTACGTCCACGATATCTCCGTCTCTTTCTCATGCGAATGACGGGGATTTGGGCCTTGTCGGGTGTCTGTAGGATATCCTTCGCGTCCGACTCGTTGAAAAAAAAATCTTCGTCCAATACGAGGTGGGTAATCGCTGTCCTGATATGCAGAAGCTCTTTTTGGTCATAAGAGACGGTGGCAGAAACATTATGTACAGAATACATTACAAATAATACAAAAAAACACTATTACAATTGTAATAGTACAATTGGTTAGAGGGCTGTAAAACGGCAGCCATCTTCTCCGGCGCCATTTTATCACCACCATGGAACTGTACATCCGGAAAATATTCAGACCCCTTGACTTTTTCCACATTTTGTTACGTTACAGCCTTATTCTAAAACATATTAAATCATTTTTTTTCCCTCATCAATTTACACAAAATACCCCATGATGACAAAGCAACAACAGGTTTTTCGACATTTTTTGCAAATGTATATAAAAAAAAATGAAATATCACATTTACATAAGTATTCAGACCCTTTACTCAGTACTTTGTTGAAGCACCTTTGGCAGTGATTACAGCCTTGAGTCTTCTTGGGTATGATGCTTCAAGCTTGGCACACCTGTATTTGGGGAGTTTCTCCTGTTCTTCTCTGCAGATCCTCTCAAGCTCTGTCATGTTGGATGGGGAGCGTCGCTGCACAGCTTTTTTCAGGTCTCTCCAGAGATGTTCGATCGGGTTCACGTCCGGGCTCTGGCTGGACCACTCAAGGACATGCAGAGACTTGTCCCAAAGCCACTCCTGTGTTGTCTTGGCTTTGTGCTTAGGGTCGTTGTCCTGTTTGAAGGTGAACCTTTGCCCCAGTCTGAGGTCCTGAGTGCTCTGGAGCAGGTTTTCATCAAGGATCTCTCTGTAGTTTGCTCCACTCATCTTTCCCTCGATCCTGACTATTCTCCCAGTCCCTTCAGCTGAAAAACATCCCCATAGCATGATGCTGCCACCACCATGCTTCACTGTAGGGATGGAGTCAGGTTTCCTCCAGAAGTGACGCTTGGCATTGAGGCCAAAGAGTTCAATCTTGGTTTCATCAGACCAGAGAATCTTGTTTCTCATTGTCTGAGAGTCCTTTAGGTGCCTTTTTGGCAAATTCCAAGTGGGCTGTCATGTGCCTTTTACTGAGGAGTTGTCCTCCTGGAAGGTTCTCCCATCTCCACAGAGGAACTCTAGAGCTCCATCGGGTTCTTGGTCACCTCTCTGACACTGTAATGCTGCTTCTCTGCCCCCTTCGGGCTCATTGTGAAGGAAAACATTTTTTTAAAAATACAGTGTTGCGGTATATGACACATGTATCTAACCCAATGAGATGTGATTATGAAAGAAATGAAACGTTCCAAATATTATCAATAATTATGTGAACCGGATGGTTGTTTGGATTCACACCCGTCTTCATCCAACTGTTACGTAAAATCTGCAAATGGCACCCTATTCCCTATATAGTGCACTACTTTTGGATCTGGTCAAAAGTCGTTAACTATTTAGTGAAAAAGGGTGCCATTTGGGATGAAGAGACAATACCTTGTAGGACTGTATGATCAGCAGTTTCTCAGCAGACAGAGGTGTAGTTACAGGGATGATTGATCATATATCTAATACCCAGAGTGATTATTGAACCAGACAGAGGAGAGGGTTTTGAAGACTTCCCTCCACCGCTACATTAGACTAATGCAGTATCAGCTTGTCACTTAATGAATTCGATTCTTATTTAAATCTGCACAAGTAATGAGATTACTTAAAATGATTTATCAGAGACTATGCACACACACACACACACACACACACACACAAACACACACAAACACACACACACACACAGTCTCCCAACAGCAGCAGTCTTGGAGTTGGTTAAAGGTGCTTCTCTATAGAAGACATGCTTAATCTTTCCTATACATCTACCAGCGGCAGAAGTCTGTTCCATCCTGACATCACTGCAGCGACTGGCTGAGGAATGGGTGCTCAAAATGCCACAGTCACCCTACTCATTACGGCTCAAAATGCCACAGTCACCCTACCCATTACGGCTCAAAATGCCACAGTCACCCTACCCATTACGGCTCAAAATGCCGCAGTCAGCCTACCCATTACGGCTCAAAATGCCGCAGTCACCCTACCCATTACGGCTCAAAATGCCACAGTCACCCTACCCATTACGGCTCAAAATGCCGCAGTCACCCTACCCATTACGGCTCAAAATGCCGCAGTCACCCTACCCATTACGGCTCAAAATGCCGCAGTCAGCCTACCCATTACGGCTCAAAATGCCGCAGTCACCCTACCCATTACGGCTCAAAATGCCGCAGTCACCCTACCCATTACGGCTCAAAATGCCGCAGTCACCCTACCCATTACGGCTCAAAATGCCACAGTCACCCTACCCATTACGGCTCAAAATGCCGCAGTCACCCTACCCATTACGGCTCAAAATGCCGCAGTCACCCTACCCATTACGGCTCAAAATGCCGCAGTCACCCTACCCATTACGGCTCAAAATGGCACAGTCGCATGTTTTTCCCAAGGCTTTGTTACTGGTGGCAAAATTACATGTTATCATACAGGAACTAACTATTATAGTGGAGCAGATATTGACAGGTTTGGATATATTATGGTTTAATGAAGCTACATGGTACATTAAGCAAATGTGAAGTGTTCCATTCACTAACTACATGTTATGTCAATCTCTTCATTGGTAACAGTGGTTCAATTACATGTTAGTTAAACTGACCAAAAACATATTGTTTTAAATTCTCTAAATGAATGTTAGCCATGTCAATATCTTTGGTAACAATCTTGTTAAATTACATGTTCTTGCTAGGTATAGTGTTATGGAGAAACAGGTGGCTTTTACGTTGCCATTGTGTTGAGGCTACATAATGGACAGTCTAACTACATATTGTGTTGACGTGTTGTTTTAATCACCTAGGTAACAGTGGTGGTGCAATTCCATATTATTACCTGACTACAAATTGAACTTTTAACCCAAATGTTGAGCCGGTCAGGCATTGCTGACCGGTCCTCTGTAGCTCAGCTGGTAGAGCACGGCGCTTGTAACGCCAAGGTAGTGGGTTCGATCCCCGGGACCACCCGTACGTAAAAATGTATGCGCACATGACTGTAAGTCGCTTTGGATAAAAGCGTCTGCTAAATGGCATATTATTATTATGATTATTATTATATTATTATCTGTATGCAGCACTACCTCCAAGATTCCTGCCCATGTGTATGTAGTCTATACACTCCTAAGATAACAGCAACCTTCTAACCAAACAGCCAATTTAAAACAGATACTTCATTTTCAAGGTTGCCAATTGCACTATCTACCTCCAAGATTCCTGCCCATGTGTATGTAGTCTATACACTCCTAAGATAACAGCAACCTTCTAACCAAACAGCCAATTTAAAACAGATACTTCATTTTCAAGGTTGCCAATTGCACTATCTACCTCCAAGATTCCTGCCCATGTGTATGTAGTCTATACACTCCTAAGATAACAGCAACCTTCTAACCAAACAGCCAATTTAAAACAGATACTTCATTTTCAAGGTTGCCAATTGCACTATCTACCTCCAAGATTCCTGCCCATGTGTACGAGATAGCAGCCTTACATCAACTTTCCCCAAAGCAGCCAACTCCTGATTCCTGGACTCTTCTCATCCGTTTAGATTCCCCTCTTTCACTCTCTTACTCTGTATCTGGATCAATTAATACGATCTAGCATGCCAGGGTCTCTAAATGAGAACATGTACAAAGATGGGGGAGGGAGGAGGGAGATGGGGGAGGGAGGAGGGAGATGGGGGAGGGAGGAGGGAGATGGGGGAGGGAGGAGGGAGATGGGATGGAGGGGGAACACTGACTTCAAGTACCATTCAATGCTATGTGCTTTTCTCTCTCTCTCCATCTATCTGTTGTGTGAAGCTTTTTAAATCTGCACGCTGGTGTAATAACCTATTCCTTTTGTCATATAAAAGGTTGCCCTCCTCCTTCCCCCTCCTATCTCCCTCCTCCCTCCCCCTCCTTTCTCCCTCCTCCCTCCCTCCTCCCCCCTCCCTCCTCCCTCCCCCTCCCATCTCCCTCCTATCTCCCTCCTATCTCCCTCCTCCCTCCCCTCCCTCCTATCTCCCTCCTCCCTCCCTCCCCCTCCTATCTCCCTCCTATCTCCCTCCCCCTCATCTCCCTCCTCCCTCCCCCTCCTATCTCCCTCCTCCCTCCCTCCCTCTCCCTCCTCCCTCCTCCCTCCTCCCTCCTCCATCTCCCTCCTCCCTCCCCCATCTCCCTACTCCCTCCCCCATCTCCCTCCTCCGTCCCCCTCCTATCTCCTTCCTCTTCAATAGAGAGGCTGAACAGCTTGATGTTATCCTTGTAGCTTTGCCACAGAAAACAAAATGGCTTCATGCGGAATGGGTTGAATGGAAACTACGGACCGGGCTCATCTCCAATATTACAGAACCAACAGTCAGTCAGATCTCGTTATCGCAGAGCGGCTCACCGTTTCTAACTAGCATAGCTGCATATTACACTACAAAGGCTACTTCCCAGTGACATCCTATTCCCTATTTAGTGCACTACTTTTGACCAGAGCCTTATGGGGCTTAGGGTACCATTTGGGACACAGACATATTATCTAGCCAGCCTAGGAGCGTGACGACGGGGGGTTAGTACATGGAATAGAAATCATGATGACTTCTGACACACGAGTCAAGGGCTTCATTGTCCAACGTCAACAGATTAACCTCCTGGGTGACTGACATGATTTGGCTTGCAGAGCGACATAGCCCCGGCATCAACCCTCATCCTCTGTGACAAAGTCCCCTCACTTAGTGTTAGCTTAGATGTGAACTCTGCATGCCAACCCCGATGGGGGATCTACCGACCTACGGAAACAGAAACAAGGAACATTTAGACAAGGTTTCCAAAGGTTCTGGAAACAAACAATAACATACGATCACAAATGCAGTTATGGCACCCCTGGTTGAGAATATTAACATGGGCACTCCATGTGTGTTTTACTATTCAAACAGTTTATTCTCAACCACCAAGAGAGTGACTGTGCATCTCAAAAACCTCCAATGAGTTCTGATGGCGAGTGTGTAAAAAACAACAACAACGTCAGTGAGTACCCCATGTACCATTACCCTTCGTCAGGGGTTTCAGAAGCACAGTGGTTCACAGGGTGGACTGATTGAAATATGTCAGTATGCTTGCCATCAGAACCCTCATCACCTCTATACTAGTTGAAAGCCACCAGACTCTCTAAACAGCAGGTAGCCATGGTGGCTGTGTTAGCTTATGGTTAGCTCATTAGTACATATTACTTCAACTACCTCAACTAGCCGGTGCCCCCGCACATTGACTCGCACCGGTACCCCCCTGTGTATATATAGCCTCCCTACTGTTATTTTATTTTACTTCTGCTCTTTTTTTCTCAACACTTTTTTGTTGTTGTTTTATTTTACTTTTTTATAAAAAATAAAAAAATGCATTGTTGTTAAGGGCTTGTAAGTAAGCATTTCACTGTAATGTCTCACCTGTTGTATTCGGCGCATGTGGCCAATAAAATGTGATTTGATTTGATTTGATTAGATTAGATTAGCCACAGCTCTCTCTGTCATACAGAGCCAAGACGCTCCAAGGGAGCCAACATCCTCCGGTTAAGGGGGTGGAGATGGAGAGGAAGTCTGAGTCCCAAACGACACCTTATTCCCTTTAAATTCCCATGGGTCCTCGTCAAAAATAGTGCACTACATAAGGACCAGGGTGACATCTGGGACACAGCCGAAGGCTATTGCTCTGTTGGCAAACTGCACGGATCACTGTTCTTCTTCTGACTGAGGTGATAGTTGGCTTTGAAATGGAGACGATATGGCTACCTGCTGTGTCAAGAAGGCCTTCGGGTGATGTTTGGATGGCAGAGCAGTGCTGCAAAGCCTGAGATTTGCAGCACTCTCTCTCTCGCTCGCTCTCTCTCTCTCTCTCTCTCTCTCTCGCTCTCTCTCTCTCTCTCTCTCTCTCTCTCTCTCGCTCTCTCTCTCTCTCTCTCTCTCTCTCTCTCTCTCTCTCTCTCGCTCTCTCTCTCTCTCTCTCTCTCGCTCTCTCTCGCTCTCTCTCTCTCTCTCGCTCTCTCTCTCTCTCTCTCTCGCTCTCTCTCTGTCTCTCTCTCTCTCTCTTTCTCTCTCTCTCTCTCTCTCTCTCTCTCTCTCTCTCTCTCTCTCTCTCTCTCTCTCTCTCTCTCTCTCTCTCTCTCTCTCTCTCTCTCTCTCTCTCTCTCTCTCTCTCTCTCTCTCTCTCTCTCTCTCTCTGTCTCTCTTGCTCTCTCTCTCTGTCTCTCTCTCTCTCTTTACTACTTATTAAACTACATATTATGTATTCATTGTAGAACATACTGTTTAGTAGAAATGTATGCAGTAAGCAACACATATCAACATACTACTCACCCATACTGAGAATGTGTCTTCTAATGTGCGATTGCATTGTTTCCTGCCATTGGTTCATTTTGATACAGCCCGTCCTCCTATCTGATTATCAGCTGTTGGGTCTGAAAAGACTCTTCTCTTCCTCAATAGTTTGCAGCGAATTCTACTAGATAAAATGTGGAAATGAGCATGACATCCTGGCATTAAAAGCATGATACATCTTAGAAATGTCACATACTATAACA